>NC_091449.1:54111049-54459382 GCF_964237555.1 Oryctolagus cuniculus
CTCGCCAGCCCGGGAAGGTGTGCGAGGGCCTGAGGCTCTTAACGCTGATGGCACTTTCAGCTCAAGATCGTCCCTGTCTGAAGGGTTCTCAGGTGACTCTGAAAAGGCCCAAATCACTTAAGCAGCATAATAACAAATTTACTTTCAATTTCTGGCCATATTCATGAAGGTTTCTTGTGGTTTGAGAGAGGAATGCTCTTGTTCCTCCCTTCCTCAAAACAGCTGAAAATAGCTTTTTCAAATGTTTGAAAGAAGAAAACATCCTCCTTGAGTTTCCCCCAAGTCCGAAGGAGCACACAGGAAATTAACCCTATAAAGGAAGCCCAGCCGCTGGCTGCCCCCTCGCACCACCCCGCCCCGCCCCGCCCCGCCCCGCCATGACTGCTTCCCTCCTGATGGGTTCAGCCCAGGGTCCCGCCCAATCCCAGCCCTTTGTTGGTCCTCTTTTGATGGGTTCAGCTGGGTTGCCTGCTCTCTTGGTGGCTTTGTTCTCCCCTAACTCCCCTGGAGCATGAAGAAACATCTGAACCCTGCCACGTTCAGGTTCTTGATACGTAGCCAATTGCAGTTGTTCCCAGCTACCTTCTGATGCGTCCCCACTTCTCCACTCTGGATCCTTGCCTTTTGAAAGGCCATAGACCCGGAGGTTCCTACCGCTAGCATAGAAAGTCCCATCAATCTTGTCACGCTGACTTCCGGCGTGGATTTCTGACCATTTTAGCATATCTGTTTTTATTTTATAATGAGTGGCCCCAACTGAGATGGAATTGTGAGAAAGCTTTGAAATTCACTTCACGAGAGTGAGAATAATTTATATAGGCTCAATGCAACTCTCTATAGTCCCCATCTTTTGGGGTACTGTCTTACCATGTCTTTCCAAAGCTCATTCTGGGCCTTCCAGAAGTCTTCTCATTTCTTAGTTCATCTTCCAGGTTTTATAACTTGCTTTTCTGATCTTAAATGACATAAGCCTGTATTAAGCTCTAAGTCTTAATGTATTCCAGGCTTCCTGGGTTGTACTGTACTCTTTCGTATCAGCCCCCAATGTGGTTCACAGTATATTTGCCTTCAGTTCTGTCTGTATCATTGTTGAGAACTGTCTGGTTGTCTCAAATGACTTTCACTTAAAGGCTCCTTCCTCTTTAATAGCTCAGATAGTCATTTTTATTCCCAAAACTTACTCTTTAGGGGGCAATTCATAAGACACGCGCAAAAGAGTTGAGAAATGCAGACTCCCTTAGCTGAGCTTTTGGTTAGGCTGTGACAGGTGGTGAGAAAGACTGTAGTGGTTTGCCATCCTCCAAGTCTAGTCCAGTGACTTGAAATTAATGGAACTGACCCAGGCCATGCTGAGAGAGAAGGGCTTGTTCTGCCTTCTAATTGGATCAGGGACCTACCCAGCTCTGCCGTTTGGTTCTGTCGATATCTGATTCCCTCCACAACAACTGGAGGAAGAAGCAATAGCTGAAACACAGACACATGTCACCACAGGCCAAGTGCACGTAGTGGTTCTTGGAAGCCTGTTAAAACCTTTCTGTACCTGAGCTTGGCCTAGCGTTGTCCCCAGGTAGCTCCATCTGTCCTCTCAGAGGCTGGCTTGTTTTGCCTCACAGCTTGGGCAATGCCAGCTTGGGCCTTGCTCTCCTCCTGAGCCTTGTGTCTCCCTCCGAGATGCCCACAAATGAGAAGCTAAGATCTAAACAGGAGTGTTGCCGTGCTGAAGATCATGGTTGTTTCCCCTGCTGTTTGTGCATAGTGTTCTTTGTTTCCAGTCCCCTTGAGAATGGTTCAGAATTACACGACTCCATGCATGTGGAGGAGTGGCAGTGTCCAGCAACATGGCACATCAAGAAGACAAGCTCTGAACCCCGACTGCCAGGCTTCAGATCTCAACTGAGACATTTATGAGAAGCCCGACTTCAAGCCTGTTAATCCCTGTGTTTCGTCTGCCTCATCTGTACTGGGGAGGTAGTAGAAAGGGTTAAACCCATAACGGGTCAATGAGAGTGCTTGCTTGTGTAAGTCTTCAGTAAGTCTTGGCTAGAACCAAAACTGCATTCGGATTCCACATTTTCCAGTGTGGGTCAGCCACGTGTTTTCTGGTTGGCGGTGAACTGGCTTTTCAATGTCAGAGGTGCTTAGGCTCTCAGGAGGATGAGTGACGAGCACACCCATCCTTGTTGCTGTGTGCTTGGCAGGGTTTAAATACAACCTTGCTGCAAGTCGAACAGTCAACCCATGCATGACTCATAGCCCCATGTTATTTAAGGACGTGGAGATTCGGGAAATGAAAAAATCGGTATAAAATTAATAAACAAAATTTAGTTTCAATATTCTTATCATCTCCACTACTACACGTAGCAAGAAATTGCAGAGTCCTGATGTGGGCTCCAGGTATAAGCCGGAACAGAGACTCCCCAGCACTAACACCTGCAGCAAGGCTGTCAAACTCTGACTTTCCTCTGCCAGCTCGGGAAAGTTCACCACAACGCCTACCCCACAAGGCTGTGGCAAGAACTAAAGAGAGCAAAGTTTTGTAAATATAATCACTGTTACTGTCAACCAGATAGTGTCCGTTAACTAATCTGCGTTGAAATTAATAATATGAATTTTATTTATATTTATACAAAATGCTGCTAAATACCTTTGGATTCCATCTCCCCCCATCCTTGTGCATACCTGCCCTTCTCTGGTGCCCAGATGAAGCCACCCCCTCACATACACACACAACAGCATAGTAGACTTGCACTCTCCTGAACTGTTTGTCCACTTATGAGTGTGCTTTCCACTTGCTTGGGTTGAATCATCTGTTTCCAAGAGTCAGCAGACTATTTCTGTCAAGGTCCAGACAGCAAATATTTTAGGTTCTGCACATCACACTGTCTCTGTCCCAATTCCTCAACTCAGCTATTGCAACACAGAAGCTCCATGGACAATATGTTAATAAATGGACATGGCTGAGCTCCAATAAAACTTTATTTTCAAATACAAACAGCAGGCCAGTTTTAGCCCAGTGGCCATAGTTTGCAGTCTGTAATCTGTAGAACCCCTTTTACTGGTGCCTTTTCTTACTCACCGATTAGATCGGCAGAATGTCAAGGGCATGAGTGGCTTTTCAGTGTTTACAATGTCCTATTCCCCGTTTTTTTTTTTGGATCCCAGCACCCAGCTTAGTATATTCTTGTTGGGTTAAACCATCTCATAAGAAGATTATACATTAATTGTGAATAGCTGAACTTAGACAATCAAGCCAGACAGAGGGCCCAGAAGAGTTGAATCAAGAAAAAGAGACGTCTTGTCCCCCCTGAATGAACGATGGCCATCTGTGTGTCAAAGCCAGGAGCGCAGGAGAAACGCTGCCCACCAATCACTGTCAAGTCCAGAGGGAAATGCTGTGGAAAACACCTGAAGACCACATGTTCCTGGAATCTGAGCGCTGTGCGTGAGGAATGCCCGTCAAGCCAGGACCACGGTCGCCCGCCTCTGAACGCACAGACAACAGCCGTTCCGCATTCTCCTTGAATTCAGAAGCATTTCTGTATTGCTTCCCACTTAGCTCCATCTGAAAATATTTTTATTTGTAGCAGTTCTACACTCTGCACATACATAGAATTGAGGTTCAAAGCATCAGGGCCTGGGGTGAAGCTAAGTTCCAATCTCTGAGCCTTCGAGTAAATCCCTTAACTTCTGCCAACACCAGTCTTTCCTCTTGTGGATCAGAGATTTTATGAGGGTTAAATGAGACCAAGGCTACGAAGAACTTAGTATAGGGCCCGGGACTGGGTGGCCGCTCAGTAGTTACTAGCATGCAGTGACAGCAGCCAAGTCACAGGAGTAAAAGCCGCTTCTTCAGTTCATCGTAGAACGATTCCCCGGGCCCAGAATTCCACTCCTCGGTATTACCCAAGAGAAGTGAAAATGTGCCTCCATGTAGGAACGTGTGTGGATGAGGCAAAAGTCAAAACAACTCAGTGGCCACCAAATGGTAAGTGGATAAACAACATGCAGGTAGTTATTTCTACACAGTGGAATATTATTTGGTCATAAACAGCCACAACATTCTGATACATGCTACAATATGGATGAACCTTGAAAGCCTTGTGCTAATGAAGCAGCAGGCCTCAAAGACCACATATTGTGTAGCTCCATGTGTAGAAAAGGTCCAATACAGGCAAATGCAGAGAGACAGAAAGCAGATTAATGGTCGCCAACAGCTGGGAGGTGGGGTAAGAAGGAACAAGGAGTGACTGTTAACAGGCGTAATTTTAGGGGTGAGGGGGTGATGAAAATGTTCTAAAAGTAGATCAGGGCTATTGTTGCACAACTCTGTGAAATGCTAAAAATCTACCGATTTGCATACGTTAAAAGGGTAAATTCTATGGTATGTAAATTATATCTTAAGAAAGCTGTTATTTTTAAAAAGCATTTTCTTTTAAAAAGCAAATTAACTCAGCTGTCCCCATCAAAAATTAATCTATAATATATGTATTTTTATCCTTGATATGAGCTAGAAATTTGTAATTTAAGAATTATGCACACACACAAAAGAATTATGTACAGATACCTTTTAAAAGCAGATTAGTTATTACTGAAGTTCATGATGTTTAGGTGCACTTATTGGGATGTGCATACATGGCCTTCCTTTATAAACTCCAGCTAATTGTAAGTTACTCAAAGTCAACAAGTACGTGTTAAGGGCCTGCAGTGTGCTACACATTAGCTTCATCACAGGGGATATACGAGACCAGGGAGGAAGCTTATCGTTCAGCAGGTTTTTGCACATCACAGCCACTGGATTTGGTCATATCCCTCTTTTCTGTTGCTGGCATAATGTGTATTTCTACATTGTAGTTTGTGTATTTGTATGATGAGGTTTGAGTTCTATTTGTGAACCATCTCAATAAGAACAATAGGCAATCTGTAAGCTACACAAAGTCTTTTCCTCCAGTTCTAGAAGTGCCAGTCCAAATCAAGGTGCCAGCGTGGTCAGGCCCCTGGCTCCTGGGCTGCATGATGTGGTCAGCTCCCTGGGACAGCCCTCTTCTGGGCTGGAGCATCCCACCCTGAAATAATGGAAAGACCATGAGAGTTCCTTTTTTTGTCTATTTAAGATTTATTTGAGGCCGGTGCCGCAGCTCACTAGGCTAATCCTCCGCCTAGCAGCGCCGGCACACCGGGTTCTAGTCCCGGTTGGGGCGCCAGATTCTGTCCCAACCTCTTCCAGGCCAGCTCTCTGCTGTGGCCTGGAAGTACAGTGGAGGATGGCTCAAGTGCTTGGGCCCTGCACCCGCATGGGAGACCAGGAGAAGCACCTGGCTCCTGGCTTCGAATCAGCGCAGTGCGCCGGCTGCAGCGGCCATTGGAGGGTGAACCAACGGTAAAGGAAGACCTTTCTCTCTGTCTCTCTCTCTCACTGTCCACTCTGCCTGTAAAAAAAAAAAAAAAATTATTTGAAAGAGCTACAGAGAGGAGGACATGGGTGCCAATTCAAATCCTAGCTGCTCCACTTCTGATCCAGCTTCCTACTAATGTGCCTGGGAAAGCAGCAAGAGATGGTCCAAGTACTTGGGCCCCTGCACCCGTGTGGGAGACCTGGAGGAAATTATTTGAAAGAGCTACAGAGAGGAGGAGACAGAGAGAGATCTTCCATCTGTTGGTTCATTCCCCCAACTGGCTGCAGGCCAGGGCTGAGCCAGGCTGAGGCTAGGAGCCAGCTCCATCCAGATCTCCCACTTGGGTGGCGGGGGCCCACATACTTGAGCCATCTTCCACTGCTTTTCTCAGGCCATTAGCAGGGAGCTGGATAGGGACTTGAACTGGCACCGCAGGCAGCGGCTTTACCCACTTCATCACAGCGCTGGTCCCCAAGAGTCTCCTTTAAGAGGGCATTCATGCCATTGGCAGAGGCTCCACCCCCATGAACTAATTACCTCCCAAAGTCACACCTCCTCATACCATCACAATGAGGAGGTTAGGACTTCCACAGATGGATCCAGGGGCACACAAACCTTCAGTCCCCTGCAAAGACAAAGACTAGAGGTGGAGAAATCCTGAGGGTGGGGAGGTCTGGGATTCTTCCCTCCATCCCACCCCCTCCGCCACCCAGGACAGAATAAGCATACGAGGACAGAATTCTTGTCCTACTTCTCAGGCAAGGCAGCCCTAATATCCTTTCTTTCTTCAACTTGTGATAAGAGAGATACTCACTTGAAAGGAGCAATTAAGGAATGAGATTATGATAGCAGTAATAAGGGACATGCAAATCGAAGAAAGGCTTGAACCAGCCTCCAAGATTAGCAAATGTGACTGTGGGGAGGGAAAGAGGAGGGAGTAGAAACCCACACCTGCGCGGCCCCCTCTGGAATTGTCACCCTCGGGACTTTTTCCTGATGGCTTCTGGTGAACTTGGGCCACGAACATGTCCAAAGCAATTGACTACTCAGGAGTCCTGCATAAGACTCTTGACCAGAAAGGGGCTGTTGCTGTTGTACATCAGTTGATATTCACATAACCAGACAATGCCTTGAGCTTAAGGAGAGCTGTCCCACATACTGCAGCCGAGAGGGGGAAAGTTACCCGTGTGGTTACGGTTTGTTGTGCAGCTTTTGCCACATCACAAACCACCCCAAAACGTGGTAACTGAAAACCATACATCGCTTCTCCCAGTTCCGTGGGGAAGCTGGGCGTTTCTCCTGGCCAGAGTCAGCCTGACCCAGGAGGACACGCAAGAAGGGCCTCGCGTGCGTAGTGGGCCGAGACTTGTGGGAGCTGAAGTCGTTCTCTGACCCTCCCAAGGGGGAGCCCAAGCTACTTCACATGCTGGTCTCGGGGTTCAGAGGGCTCCAAGAGAACCGGCCTCCATGCGCAAGCGCTTTGCGGGTTTCACCTGTAACACATGGGCTATTGTCCCATCGAACACAGAAAGGTCTAGGGCCAGATGCTAGGCTGTGAGAAGGCACTGACCAAGGGCCTGTATCACAGGAGTGGACAATGTCTGGCTCCAAGCCACAGATGTGGAACATAGCATGGACCTCTAAAGGAAGTGGCATTATCCACTAATTTCTACTGGCAGAATGGCCGACGTTGGGTTTAAGGTGTGCATGTCTGAATACATGGGTTTAAACTTTTGTGAAAGAAATTCATTAGTGAGGGGCCTGTGTTGTGTGCAATGCTGGCATTCCACATGGGTGCCAATTCAAATCCTAGCTGCTCCACTTCCGATCCAGCTCCCTACTAATGTGCCTGGGAAAGCAGCAAGGGGTAGTCCAAGTACTTGGGCCCCTGCCCCCGTGTGGGAGACCTGGAGGAAGCTCCTGGCTTTGAGCCAGCCCAGCCCTGGCCATTGCAGCCATTTGGGGAACGATCTAGTGGACAGATCTCTCACACACTCTTTCTTCCTCTCTCTGTAACTCTGTCTTTCAACTAAATAAAAAATAAATGTTTAAAAAATTCATTAGTGTATGTAACTGCTATGATCTGGATAAGTCTCTGAGTCCCCCAAAAGCCCAGGTTAAAGGCTTGGTGCCCAGGATGCCACTACTGCGAGAAGGCAGAAACTTAATCCAGTCGTGGTGTCCGGGGGTGGGCCTGGCGGGAGGTCCTTGGGTCACTGGTGGTGTGACCTCGGAAGGAAGTTTTCACAAGAAGTCTGATGATAAAAGCCACGTTGGGCGTGTCTCCCTGTCTCTCTTCCTGCTTCCTGTGGTCCTTACCTCTGTACGTGCTCCTCCGGTCTCACAGAGGCCAGACCAAGGCGGCCACCTGGACCCCCTGACACCGGCCTGGGAGCCCCCAAACCTCCTGCCCTCCATGGTAGCTTCTCGCAGACATTTGTTGGAATGTTGACAGTTACACGGTAACTGCCAAAAGAAAGGAGAGATGGAAGAAAGGAGGGGAAGAGAGAGAGAGAGAGAGACAGGGAGGGAGGGAGGGGAAGGGAGGGAGGGAAGACAGAAGAATGGGGGGAGGAGGAGGGAGGCCTTTCTTGGCAAGTCCAGTTTCATCCCTTTGCCCCGTTGAACACCAGCAGTCTTGCAAGGCTCCTGGACTGCTTGGTTGTGAGCTGTCTTGGGCAGCAGCCTCCGGCCCCCGCACTCTTCGGGGATCGGATTTCCACCCTGTGGAGGTGCTCGCAGGGCGTGTCCAGCCCGCAGAGCAGCGAACACTTGGCCGCCGGCACAGCCTTGCGAAGACCAAAGACGCAGGGCAGCAACGCCCCATTCTGAGGACATAATTAATGTGCTGCTAATTTTTTTTTCATCAACAAAGGATTACCAAAATACCGCATGATTTCCTTCAAAAATGTGACCCTCCCTTTCCTGTCTCGTTTTTCTTTTCCTGGATCTGGACATGGTTTCCATTGGCCTCACAAGGCAGTTATTTCTGTTCATTTTCCTCTGCTCGTCTCGGCTCCCCGCTCTTGGGGTGTCCAGAAGGGCTCGTGTGAATTTTCAGCAGAAACCCACGGGGCGGATTCTGTCTCTCGGAGGCTCCCGTCGGAAACGCGTCTCCTCCTGCTGAGGCCGATGGCTTCCCCCGCTGCTCCCAGCAAACCTCAGGCTGTTATAAAAAGCCAACTAGCTAAATAATGCCGGAGGAATCTTAACGACTAGGGTCATTTGGCCAACAGCATTACACAGTTTTTTCCTCTCAGAATTGAAGCATTCGAAATTACAAATATCCCATCCAATTCAGATTTAATTACCACTGTTCAAACTTTGAGAAGTTTCTCAGTTTCAACTATGGAGAATGGGAAACAGTGAACGCCTGCCAGGGCTGGGGAGCTGACTTGTTTCTACGGGGGAGTAGCAGAGGCGTCACTGTTGCCTCTTCCTCGTGAAATATCTACCGTGGCCCGGCCCTGTCTGTACCAAACATCCCTGAGTCACCCGTGTCCCCACCGTGATCCTTACCAAGTTAACCTGTCAAGAGCCCGGATGTCCCTCGGGGCCACTCAGACCATAGTTTCCACAGCCAAAGCCATGTCTGAGGGGCAGGCACTTGGTGCAGCAGTTCAGACGCCACCTGCGATGCCCAGATCCCACGTGTGAATGCCTGGGTTCGAATCGCAGCTCCGCTTCCCAGTTCCAGCTCCGTGCTAATGCACACCCTGGGAGGCAGAAGGCAATGGCTCAAGTGTTTGGGTCCCTGCAACCCACAGGGGAGACCTGGATTGAGTTTCTGGCTCCTGGCTCCGGGGTGGCCCTCCCCTGGCTGTCGCGGGTATTTGGCGAGTGAACCAGTGAGTGGAAAACTGATTTCTCTGTCTCTCTCTGTTCCTTTCCAGTAAATTAATACATTTTTGAATGCCATGTCTGATGGCTGGGGAGGTGCACGCTTTCACAATGGCAGAGGGCCCTGCAGAGAAGAAATGCCACAGAAACCCCGTGGCTTAATAGTCACCGGGGACCCAAACACTCTTGAAACTGCTTGGCACCATCTGTTAGGGTAAAGAAAGGGAACTGATGGGCCAGGAACTTTGGGGTTTCCAGACGACCCCAGCCCTGGCTTGTCTTCATCCCCGTGGATGGCCAGACTCGGAACCAGCCACATCTGTCCCTGCTTCAGAAACGTGGCTGCTGAGAAGTGAGGCCGGGGCAGAGGCCCGTTCAGGGGAGCCCTGCTTGTTCCGGGGAGGCAGATGCCTCCACGAGGCAACGTTAACTCACCAAAAGGGCCCTGCAAATCCAGTGATAGTATTACTAGCTGTTGATTTAAGACATCTTTTTAAAATGTTTTAAATTTATTTATTTTGAAAGCTAGAGAGACATAGAAAGAGATCTTCCACCTGTCAGTTCACTCCCCAAATGCCTGCAACAGCCAGGGCTGGGCCAGGCCAAAGCTGGGGGCAAGGGACTTCATCCAGGTGTGCTGTGTGGGTGACAGGGACACAGGTACTTAAGTGAGCACCTGCTGCTTCCCAAGGCATGCATTCACAGGTAGCAGGATCAGAAGTGGACCAGGATTAGAACCCAGGAACTGTAAAATGGGATATGGGTATGCCAAGAGATGTCTAAATTGCTGAGCCAAATGCCTACCCCAGTAATCATCTTTAAAAAACACGCACACACAGTTTTCTTTAAGTACCCCAAATCATTTTATTAAACTAGAACTCTACACTTACCTATTAGGTGGTTTTTATAATGAGCCTGAGTTTTGTGTAACCAGAAAAAGTTTATAAAACCTTTTCTAGATATATCTACTCAGAGGTAACATGTCTGTACACACCCATAGGCACACACATGAGTGTACATATGTGCACATATATATTACACAGTGAGTTTTCTCTATCTGTGGGTTGTATAACCACGGATTCAACCAATCAAGGATTGAAAATATTTGATAAAAATTTCATCTACTGAACTTGTAGAGACTTTTGGTCATTGTTCTGTAATCGATACAGTAAAACAACTATTCATGTAGCATTTACATTATATCAGGTATTACACGTAATCTAGAGACTGCTAAAGTATGCAAGGGGATTGTATAGGTTACATGCAAATATGGCACCCTCACCAGGGACCTGAACATCTGCATATGTTGGGGTACCAAGGGAGGGGGTGTCCCTGAGGACACCCATGGATGACTGTATCTAGTGACATATCTACAACACGTGTGCAAATATAATGACAAGTATTTCACTCTGTCACTAGCACCCACATGAAGCGTGCTGCCTCTTGTCTGTGTCCGTGGGAGGCCGAGCGACGGGGATGAGGGCTGTGTTTCCACTCAGCGTCCTCTTTGCCGAGGGTCCCGGGGACTGGGAGCTGGTCCTGGTTTCATGCATTCTGAGCATCACTGAAGTCCAAAACCCTAAAGGATTATTTACCCGAAAGCGTGTGCTGCCTGGGTTTTGTGGATCGAGTGCAGATCTGTTTTAAGCGGACATGAAAACTGAAAACCAGTGCTCTGTGCTGGAATTCAGCTCACGCTTCTTGGGCGCCACAGTCGTGGCTTTTGATGTGTTCTGAAGAAGGCTCTGGCTGCAGACCTGCCCCTGCTCTTCACCCGTCGTTAGTAACGTGAGGTTTTCTGCAGGTCGAACCTTTCCTATTTCACTTGGGCTTCTTCCCCCGGAACCTGTTTCTATTTACAAAAGCTCAGATTGCCATGGTAACTATCACAAGTCCCTAAAATGTACGTTGCTTTTCCTGTACTCAACCTACTCCAGAATCACAACAAATGACCAGAGATTGCGCAACAGTCACATCCGGGGCTGTGGAAAGAGCCCCACCCCCACCCCACCCCAAGTCATTAATTTCTTTCCATTCTGTTGCCTCTTGGGGGAGACTGACTGGCAAGCCCGCGAGGACAATAAAATCGTCAGCCAGACTCTTGTTATTTCAGACGGGGAGTCATTGTCCAGGGGCTGTGCACGCCCAGTCAGCGGTGCAGGAGCGAGAAGTGTTGAAAAACGGAACAGGAAACAGATGCGAGGCATGGTCTCTCCAAACTCCAAAAATTCTGAAAAACCTCAGCCCAGCCTGGTGGCTTGGCCATTGAGACACCGCTGAGATCTACAAGTTCCACCAAAGAGAGGCCAGCTGCACAGGCACAGCCGGCAGCCCTGCCACACCGCGGCCAGAGCCTGCGTGGGCAATCCGGAAGGAAGCGAGAAAGCCGGGCACTTGCTGAGTCGCCCCGGCCACGACGGACAGACGGACCGGACAGGGGAGAGGCTGGCGTCTGTGTGCTGCTGGCCTGCACGCCGGCTACCCACGGGGAGCTGAAACCTCGGCAGCCACGTGGTGTGGGCTGCCGAAGCCGCCTTTCTTTGCTGAGAATGAAGAGATCCTCAGAGATAGGTACTTGCTAAGAGCTCAGTCCTTTCTGTTGGCTGCGAGGGAAGCTCAGTCTTTCAGGGCGCACGGAAGGAAAGCGAAGGGGGCAGAATCACTGATTTCTTTAAAAGGCAGGCACATTCAAGAACTCTAAGAGTTCTTTTTAAAATGCGCCCCAAGGTGCAATGATCTGTCTAAAAAAGCGACTCCTAAAAAAAGCAAATTGATTAATTAATTTAAAAAAAAAAAAGTGATTCTTCTGCTCAAGCCCAGAGCGCCTGGAGGAACGCACTCCCAGGCCTGGGCGTCACTTGGCTTTGCTGCGCCGGGAGAGCCGGGCTGTGCTCCAGCAACCAGAAAGTTGACCCCGCTTCCTGAGGGGAAGCTACAATCCCACCGTCCAGCTGACCGCCCCCTGACAAAGCCGGACAGCCAAGCGGTCCGCAGCTCCCAGACGCCCCTCCCCCGCGCGGCCGCCGCGTTTTCCCTGTGACCTTGCGCAGCCTGTGGTCAGGAAAGAGCCTTTGAACACCTCTCCAGAGCTGCCGGAGCAGGCCTTTGATTACCCAGCTCAGCTGGTCTTCCCCGCTCGCTGTTGCTCTCCCCTCCCCCACCCACCCGGTAACCCAGGCAGGTTTTTTTTTTTTTTTTTTTAATTTTAAGCAACCCATTTTTTCCCCCCCGCCTCTCTCTTTTTCATTTTCTTATAGCATCCTAAACCTCAAGATTCGGGTAACACTAATCCTGATTTGTTTAGGGTTTATCTGCATTATTAATTCCAATCATGTTAAAAAGAAGCGCCGGAGGCCCCAGTGTGTATACAAAGTTTGGGTGTTGGTGAAGGGAGCCAGCAATCCCTGAGAAACATGTTTTCTTTAGATATCTTTTAAATCCAAACAACTTTCTTTTCTAGTCTGAAAATATTCCTGGAGATGGAACCCATCCTTTACAATTTCATTTATTTTATTTCTCCCCCTCCACCCTGTTGATATCCTTTGAAGCTGCTTCTCCTGCATTAATCTGCACTTAATATGGATTTAAACATCTACAATGGAAAATAATTTGGGTTAAAAAATAATCTGCCTTGATAAAGCTTGAAAACCTCCCACAACTGTCACCATCTCCGACAGCCAGGAGCGGAATACGCACATTAAGAGAAAGGAAAAGAGGGCAGGGAGGGTGGGACTTTAGATTTGTCCCTTGTTCAGGATGCATTTGTGTTATTTTATATTCATCTACGTTAGGACCCACTGCAGTTAGCAACATCCAGGGTCGTGCTGATTAAATGACTTCATCGTCCTTCGGGACATTGGTGCCCAGGTTGTGCTGGAAATATCTTGTATCTGTCAAGGGAAGCAACCAGCACCCATCCATCTGTCTCTCACAGTAGCCACCACCCCCACCCCCACCCCCGTCCCTTCTCTCCACTCTGTCCCACCCCCTGCTTTGTGCCTGTCTGCTGTTGCATGGTGCAAGGCTGGAAATAGAGTTCACCTTTCTCTGGGAGGGCTCCCCGGCAAGGCCAGGGTTATCAAGCGAATTCCTCCTAGGTTTGGTTCAAGGAGCTCCTGGGGACGGAAACGTCCAAGAGAATGTAGAGGAATTCAGATGAGACCTCCGTCCCTGCATGTTGGCCTCAGCATGCAAGGCAGAGCTAGATGTGTTTTGATGTCCCAGGGACTTGCAGAATGAAATGAGGCTGAGTCCAAGGACTGCTCCTGCAGGGGTGGAAAATATGCTCTCCATTCCTGCACCTGTGGCAGACATCACTAATCAATTGCCACATTCTACCCACTGAGTAAGAGCCAGCATCTCTATCCTGATGTCAGATTCCACCCTTCTCTCAGTCCCCCCAGGCCTTCCTCCCATTGGCCTGCCGACCTCCATTACGTGGGCTCCTGGACACTGTCCTCCTGTGACATTTCTGTCCCATCCAGGGACCCTTTCCTAAACATCACCACCCTCATTTCCCCTCCATGACAACTGTCCTGATTAACCCACACTAATATTCACTCTGTGGCCCTCATCACTTTTTGTTTGTGTTGTGCATTTTAACAACATTTGCCTCTTTCCAAAGTAATGGAAATTTTGTAAAATACAGACACACAAAAAAGTAGAAAATTCAACATCATATCTCAGTCTATTAGGGTAGACACACTGGTGTATTTTGGTTTTTGAGTTTTATGAAATGTTTCTGGTTTTTTATTATAAAAAAGGTAGATACAACACACATATAGTAGGTGAATTTTATAATTTTTGTGTGTTAATTATGCTCTATAAAGTCCTCTTTTGTCTCTATATTGTATATAGAAAAGAGAATACATAGTATGCATCTGACCTTTTTTTAGACAGAGAAAGCTTTCATCTGCTGGCTCACTCCCCCAGACGCTTGCAGCAGCAGGGCAAGGCCAGGCCCGAGTCTGGAGCTGGGACTCAATCCAGGTCTCCGACGTAGGGGGCCGCCATGACAGCTCTCAGGGTATGTGTTAGCTGGGAGCTGGGACCTGAACCCAGGCCCTCCAATATGCAAAGCAGGCATCTTAGACAACTGCTTAACTGCTAGGCCCCTGCATTTTTGAACAAAGATAAAGGGTTCATATTTTATGCATCCTGTGTATAAAGTCTGTAATCATTGTGATCTGACAGCTTTTAGATCCTAAAGCACATAATTGAACAACCTTAGAGCATTTACCTAAATTTCCAGTATTCCAAAGATATCTCGTGTTTGTCCATTCCTTTTTACTTTTTGACACCTTTTTGAAATATAATTTACATAACATGAAATTCACCCAGTTAAAGTGTACCATGCATTGGTTTTCAGTATTTTACAGGGTTGCACAACCATCACCATATTCAATGTTAAAACATTTTCGTTGGGGCTGGTGGTGTAACTTAGTGAGTTAAGCTGCTGCCTGTGACACTGGCATTCCTTATGAGCACCATTTCAAGTCCCAGCTGCTCCACTTCTGATCCAGCTCCCCACGTATGTGCTTGGGAAACAGCAGAAGATGACCTAAGTGCTTTGGGCTCCTGCCACCTACGTAGGAGACCTGGATGGAATTTCAGGCTCTTGACTTCAGCCTGGCCTAATCCTGACTGTTGCAGTCATCTGGGGAGTGAACCAGCAGGTGAAAGATCTCTTTGTCTATCCCTCCCTCTCTCTCTGTAACTCTGCCTTTCAAATAAATAAATAAATCTTTTTTTAAAAAAATACACTTTTATCACCCCACAGAGAAATCTGCTCTTGCTCAACAAACTTCCTCCTGCCCCTGGGCACCCACATATTTTCTGTCTCCATGAGTTCTTGCATTATGGCCATACATAAGTGGAGTCATTCAGTAGTGGGCTCTTGTGTCAGGTTTCTTTAACATGGCTTAATGTTTTCTGGATTCATCCACATGGTGGCCTGCCTTTGTTCCTTTTTATCACCAAATAATATTCCGTTAAGTTCGCCTGTTCTGCGAAGTGTCTGTTTTGTGGTATTCTAGTGATGTTCGTTTCAATACTTCATGGTTCTGTGTGGCACTCAAATCTCCATGTGTGCACATTTTAGCTGTGCCAGTGGTTGTTTTTTGTGGAATTCTGTTGAATGTACAAAGAGATCCAGTCCGGCTCAACAGTCGCAGATTGAGTATGGATGTGTGCAAGGTTCTTTGCTGGAAAACACTGGAGATAGAGAGATGGATGGGCAGAGCCTCGGGCATCCAGAGGCTTCCATCTGGTTACATCGGGTCCAGAGAGCAAATCACATCCTGAATCACTCTGAAACTCTTCCCTTTTCCTTGATCTTTTAGTGTAAGCTCTTTGGGGTGGATGTGTACATGTTTCTCAAGTTCGTTTCATGCATTTTCTGTTGATTCCGTGCTTTAAGCCACCCCAAATGGAAACTCTGAGTTCTCTTTCTTTCTGTTATGATCACACAGTGATAGTGATGGCAGCTACCCCTTAGATGCACCAAACGATGTGTGGAGCGCTGTTATTCTGGTGTACTGATGAAGGGACTGAGGCTGAGAGTGAACAACTCACTTTCTGAAGGCCATCAGATGATAAGGAACAGGACCAGGGCTTGAGCCCAGGACTGTACGACTTCAGAGCTCACGTGCTTAACCAATGGGCCACACTAACCCTAAACTCTATGGAGTATCTTCTTGTAGCCAGTGGATATCGACAATGGTAGAAATCAAAACTCCCCAAAGGCTGCTGCTTATGCTTTGCATATGAAATCATCAAGGGGCCAGAGCTGTGGCATAACAGGTTAAAGCCCTGGCCTGCAGCGCCAGCATCCCATATGAGCACCTGTTAGATTCCTGGCTGCTCCACTTCCAATCTGCTCTCTGCTGTGGCCTGGGAAAGCAGTAAAAGACGTCCCAAGTCCTTGGGCCCCTGCATCCACATGGAAGACCTGGAGGAAGCTCCTGGCTTTGGATCAGAGCAGCTCCGGCCATTGCAGCCATCTGGGGAGTAAACCAGCAGATGGAAGACCTCTCTCTCTCTGTCTCTACCTTTCTCTGTAACTCTGTCTTTCATATAAATAAAATAAATCTTTAAAATAAAATCATCAAATGTCATCTTTGGAGGTTAGCATTATGGAATCAAACTGTAGAAAACGCACTTAGGGATAACAAGTTAGGAACCTACGTGCATCGTTTAATGGAGCAGTATGTCAGATGTAGCCTCTGCGTCCTGCAGCCACTTGGACTGTCCACCTGCTTCCCAAGACACACTTGACTGTGCTGTGCAGTCATCTTCAGCAACAAGGCAGGTTTCAGCCGAGAATCCACATATCATGATGAAGACACTCGATAAATATTAAATAATTATTATTTCTTTCACATGCACTGACAGGATAAAGTCCTGGTAAAGAGGCTTTAAGATCTAATTACTTCGTAGGCATTGAAACCAACTGCTGGTTGAAAAATTAATTGTGGAGCAGTCAGACACAGAGTTGTTGGTTGTTTTGAGCAGCGGTGTCACTCTGAAACCCCATGGAAGATGGGGAGCCATAAGACCATCGTGAGCAGAGCGAGAGAAGACGGACGCGCGGCCGGAGCTGAGCAGACCTCGATTCATTGACTGATGACTTTGCCAGATGACATAGGTGCCAACTCAGTGACCAACTGAATTACCTAATCATCAGAATATTGTCAGGGATATTTGGAAGACTACAAAGAAGATCACCAAACATGAATAAAGGCCCCAAAGATTCATAAAAATCACAAGATGATGAATATCTGTTACCAATATTGATATGTTGGGGTGAGTGTTTTACCTAGCAGTAAAGACTTGGGCTAGGATTCCCACACCCCACACTGGAGTCCTTGAATCTGACTCGGCTCTGGCTCCTGACTCTGGGAGGCAACAGTGATGACTCAAGTAATTGAATTTCTGCCAATCATGGTGGGAGACCATGAAAGAATTCTTGGCTCCTGGCTTCAGCCATCTGGCCATTGCAGGCATTTGGGGAGTAAACCAGCAGACCGAAGCTCTCTCTGTTTCTCTCTCTCAGTAAATAAATAAATAAATTATCAATGTGATAATGTTGGTACTAATAAATAATACATAATAATGATAATATCTCTATTGACTGTGCTATATTACATTAATGTAATTAATATATCAACAATAATTACATTTCCTGAGCACTAACAATGAATCAGGCCTTATTTCAAGCTACACATACATACATACATCTTTACATATATATATATAATATATAATATATATATATAATCTCACTTAATCCTTACAATAAATTGTCAAGAAAATACAATCATCCTCATTGTTTAAATGAAGAAATAGAACCATAAAAAATGATGTGGTCTGCCCAATCCCCCACAGCTGATTTAAAACAACAGCAAAACCAGGCCAGGCTTTGCCAGGTGCAGGAAGATCCGCTCACCTGTTCTGTCATCTCCTAAGAGATCACCGAGTTCCTAGAAACTTCCAGAATCCCCAGGGATCATCCAGTCCTCAGGTGAGGACTGACTGCTCCATGGCACCATGGCGCCAGCTTCCCAAGTTCTAACAAGAGCAAAGTGTGTGTGTCCAGCAGGGGGAAGCTGAGCTCCCTGGGGAATATCTTTTGCTTACACCTGCTTTGCATATTGGATTTCCACGTGCGAGAGAAGAGTGTTCTGTTGGTGCAAATGGAGGCCAGATAGTGAAAATCTGGGTCTTTGCTCTACACTATTTCTTTGTCACAGGGACTGGGCTCCGCTGTGGTGGTGCAAATATATTCACTTGTAATATGTAAATGGGTGCACATGGCTGTGTCCCAGTAAAACCATTTATCAAAGTGAGCAACGAGCCAGATTTAGCCGACAAGCCATAGCTTGCTCTGGTCTAAGTCATCCTCTGCTGTTTAGTGGAATTTGTCTAAACTTTCTAAATATGAGGCTCCTTCAGAAAGTCCCATGAGAAATAGAAGTAAAAGATAAGTTTATTTTGGTGCCGAATATCGTTGAAATCTATGCAGTGTTTTCACAACATGCATTTTCCGTGAACTTTTTGAAGACTTTTTAGATACATGAATTTCAAAAATTCTTTTGCATCAAAAAGACTTATTTATTTTTATCTGAGAGGCAGAGAAAGGCAAGACATAGAGAAAGAAAGAGAGAGAGAGAAGGAGAGAGTGCACACTCCCATGTGCTGGTTCACTCCCAAATGCCTGCAGCAACCAGGACCAGACCACGCCAGAGCCAGAAGACAGAAACTCTGTCTAGTTCTCCTAGGTGGGTGGCAGGAAACCAATTACTTGAGCCATCGCTGCTGCCCCCCAATATCACTATCAGAAAGCTGGAGTGAACACTGGAACCACGTGTTGAGCCCAGGTACTCTGATGTGGGATGTTGGCATCTTAACCATCAGCTTAACTGCTAAGCGAAACACCCGCCCCAAATTTATCATTTGGTTCCATTTCCCACCACCCTTCTTTCTTTTTTTTTTTTATTTTATTTATTTATTTATTTATTTGACAGGCAGAGTGGACAGTGAAAGAGACAGAGAGAAGGGTCTTCCTTTTTTCCGTTGGTTCAGCCCCCAATGGCCGCCGCGGCCAGTGTGCTGCGACCAGCGCACTGCGCGGGTGCAGGGCCCAAGGATTTGGGCCATCCTCCACTGCCCTCCCGGGCCATAGCAGAGAGCTAGACTGGAAGAGGAGCAACCAGGACAGAATCTGGCACCCCGACCAGGACTAGAACCCAGGGTGCTGGCGCCGCAGGCGGATGATTAGCCAAGTGAGCCACGGCGCCGGCCTCCACCGCCCCCTCTGAAATCCCACCCTAGGTGGTTCTCTTGCTTGCTCACTAATGAAGGTGCACTGTCCAAAGCCCATGCCACAGTTTAAGGGGCTAGCAAAAGGATGTGATTTGAATGTGGACTTTGTGCCGGGTACTCCACTAAGAGTTCCACATTTGAATTAATCCCTGCTGAAGCTGTACTGGATGGAGAGCGTAATTCCCTTTAACACAGCAGGAAACTGAGATGTGGAACTAACGCCCAGAGTCAAGCCAACATCTCACCATATTGACGTGGCCAAAGCCACATCACTTGTCCTGTCATATAACATAATGGAAGTCTGTTCTTCTATAGGAAAAACAATTCAAGTTCAGTTAATAACCCTACTTTGCTCCCTTGCCCTCCCCGACGCTTCCCTCTTTCTAAGTTAGAGACTTAAGGTCTAGTACTCCCATTTCTGTATGGGTTTTTCCAACGCATGGCAAACTTCAATAAGCTGTTCTTCTATTTTTGCTTTCTAGTCATTTATTGTCCATCTTGGCAAGTTGCATTGGTTGCATGATCCTCCATGATCTATATGCCTTCTATGAAGATCATTTTTAAAAAGATTTGTTTTTATTTGAGAGACAGAAACAGAGAGAACTCCCATCAACTGCTTCATTCCCCAAATGCCTCCAATGGCTGGGACTGGGCCCGGCTGAAGCCAGGAGCCAGAAGCTCAATCCAAGTCTTTCATGTGGTGGCAGGGACCCAACTACTTGAGGCATCACCCCCTGCCTCCCAGGGTCTGCATTAGCAGAAAGCTAGAATCAGGAGTAGAGCCCAGGACTTAAACTCAGATGTGGGATGCAGGCACCCTAACCAGTGTCGTAACTGCTAGGCCAAACACCCACCCCTAAAGATCACTTTGTATCTCGATACGGTTTTCCGTGATTTCATACTGCTGGGAAAGCTTGCGATTCTAAGACTTTAGTAAAAATCCTTTTCTTTGACTACCTGATGGCAGCACTAGCCTGGTTATGCCACCAACAGATGAGTCTAGTTTCTCCTTTCTGAATGGGTTAGGTTGAAAACTTGAGACTGGGCTATGGAAAAATTAGTGTGTCTCTTCCAAACACATGTATTGTCTTCTGGGACATTTGCATAGATGCCTTGATGTTACGTCTCTTTTCCACTTGCTCTGGGTTGGTTTCCGTGCAAGAACCAATGAGTCCCGTTCAGCTGGCAGTGGGAGGCTGTGACCTCCAGTGGTTAGCAACAGTATCGCCGTGTCTCTTGCTTCCCGTGAACGTCTATATGCCCACGATGGAATGGCGGTCGGGCTGCGTGTGAAACAGAGGAGAGATCCGTCACTTGTGGGAAAACTCAGCCATCAATAAGCACTCTGCACGCCCCTCCACTGGGGACGACCACAGCGCTGGCTCTCCATCAACTACCACGCCGTCTTCAGCTGTGATGGCGCGCTTGCATCACCTCTGAGACTGGCAGGTTTCCAATAAAGCCAACAGCCCCCTCCCCCAGGGTAAGGTCATCTGCGGGAGGCAGCCATTGTCTTTTCGCCCAGCAATTTGACAACAGTGTTAGCTTACACTCTATTAGCCAGCGCTACACCCTGACCCCTGACCCTGACATTGACCTCTGACAGCCCTCTCCCGAGGTAAACTCTGATCTTTCGAGGTGGCCCGCCCTGCTGGTTAGCACCAGAGAAGGGCTGTCAGGACCGAGGAGGGCTCTCTGGTCACCCCTGCTCCCATCAGGGTGTTTAAGGCTTGAAGTACAGAAACAAGCCAGAGCTGAACCCTCGATGGCAAAGGTGAAAGTTCAGAAGCATATCCATCAGCAGCTGTCACCCAAGGACGATGGAAGAACCACGGAAGCTTTCAGCGCAGGGATAGCCATTGTCTCCAGACAGTCCTGCCCCTTAATGGAAAAGACATATCAAAATATGGCTTACAAAATAGAAAATAATGGACCAAGATGTGCATTACACGAGGGTGTTAGATTGCAAGGTACTCTGCAGTGGGGGATTTAGATTGAAGCGTTATGCCAGGGTGGTTAGGTTGAAATATGGATTATCCTAGGAATGTTAGCCCAAGATGTGCTTTATAACACAGCCGTTAAATTAAGATGTACTCTGCTGTGCAGGCATTAGCCTGAGATGTACATTACAGCAAAGTTGTTAGGGGAAGATGTGGATTCCGCCGTGGGAGGGGGCGTAGGAGGGAAGAAAAACACCTTGGGTTAGAGATTATTCAAGGTTACAGACGTCTTCTGCATTAGCTGGGTTTCAGGGGTTGAATCAAGGAGTAGGAAAGAGTGGAGAGTATAATGACCCTTCCCGGCTCCTTTTCTCCCCAGCCAAACAATCTGCCACTTTCCCCACTTTTCCTGTTAGGGACTTAAAGGCCTCCCCCATCAATAAAAACATTAGCTCACTAAACAGCCTGATGGCTTTTCCTTCCAGGCTTAACCCTTCGGGGGCTGGGGTTTCCTTTGGATTTGTAAAGATATTGATTGCAGATAATGTTTGCCTTTCTAACTCTCTCTTCCTTGGACGTGATGGATAGGTTCAGGGCTGCATCTCGGCAGCCAACTCACCGCAGCTACCCAGGGAAAGGGGAGTGGGAGGCAAGGCAAGTGCTCAGTAGTTAACACCGTTTGCATCCTTTCCCTGGGATGAATGGGCAGAGACGCCCCGGATGGGGAGAAGCACCAGAGCTACGGTCACAATCAGTCAGCACAAGAGTTCACGTTCACTCGTTCCCTTTCTCACCCTGATCCCTCTACCAATATTTCTTGGGTTTGGCTAAGAGCATTTTGTAATTTCCAATTAATATCAGTTGCCGTCTTGGGGTTGGCTGCACATACTGTGGTTTTGTAAGTTTGCTTTTATTTATTGGAAAGAATGGCAGAGGGAGATAAAAAGATATTCCGTCTACTGGTTCACTCCTTAAATGCTTGCAGCAGCCAGGGCTGGGGCAGGAGGAAGCCGGGAGCCAGTGACTCCTTCTGGGTCTCTCACATGGGTGGCAGCGACCCAAGCACTTGAGCTGTCCCTGCTGCACCTCCCAGGGGTGCCTATTAGCAGGAAGCTGGATTGGAAGCAGGAGCAGGCCTTACTTTCAGGCACACCGATGTGGGAGACCAGTGTCCCAGGCAGCAGTCCAGCCTGCCCAACACCTGCTGTGGGAGTGTGAGTTGCGTTTGGAAAAACTCCTTTTCCGACTAGAGACAGTATTTTCTGCAGAGTGTTCCGCAGGAGTGAGTAATGGGCAGCTGTGTCATTGGCTTGTGACACTGGCTGCTTTAATAAATCCTCCCCTTGGATGCGACTCTTACCCAAGAAAAAGAAGTGAGGAAGGACGAGAGGGTCCTGTGGCTCGTGAACCACAAAGATCTGTGGAACATCTGTCCAACAGGGTGTGGTCCTTTCTTCTCTTCCTTAGCTCGGGAGACATCTCTGTGGCCATCAGCAGTCCAGCCTAGTGCCGCTGCCGGAATCCAAGAGGGAGCCCCAGCTTTCTTGTTTCTCAGTGGAAGTCAACCTTCCAGCAGGTAAGTCGCAAAGACCAAGCCTGCAGACGAGGTCACCAAACAAAACCCAGCAGGTCATGGGACGTTGCTGTGTTAGGAGACATCTCTGAGCCCGAGGCTCCCAGAAAGAGGTAGGCGGGCCTTTCTGAGTGTGTGTGGCCACCTTTCTCTGGGTAGGAAGTGAACGTGACGACACTGTGGCTTAGGTAGCAGAGGGGTCCCTCCTGCCCCAGTGTGGCGTCGCCAGCGATCCCGTGGTGGGGGGTTTCTGCTCCTGCGTCTCGGGGCACTTGCTGAAGGCGCGCTCTCTAGACGTCACCTTGCTCTCCAGCCTCATGTGTCTTCCTAGTGCCCTTTCCTGCCTCGCTTTCTGACCTCACATTTTCCTTAAAATAGGCAATGAGAGCTATTTCTGGTCTCTGACAAGGGGTCTGTCCAACACACTCCCATGGGATGTGGGAACAAACTTCAGACCAATCCTGGAGAAGAAAGAAAAAGGGGTTGGCTTATTCCCAGACTCGGGTTTTAAGCGGAGCTTCTCTTGGGCTGAGTGAACTATTGAGGGCCCCTCCCTCGAAGGGGAATCTCAGTGAATCTGCTTCAACGCTGCCCGAATCCACACCCCTCCCTCAGGAACAGCGCAGGTTATACCATGATGAGAGCACGGTGGCCCCCACCACTGAATTGCACTGTGACTTTGGCCGGTCCCTGGCGCTTTCTGAACCTCAGTTTCTCCATCCATACAATGGGGTATCTCCACTACAGGAATATTGTAAATATCCAACGGGCTCGCGCCCAGAAAGTGCTTCCTCTGTGCCTGCCGCAGCGTAATTACTCCACCAACAGCAGCTGTTAGCTTTATCATTTTATTACCATACCAACCATTAGCAGCGGCAATGTGCTGATTCACCACCAGCTCCCGTGGCGTTGACTCAGCGCACGGGACACTGCCCCTCCTGCACTCATGAACACACCTAGCTTTAGAAACACACGGTACCTCTTGGCCTCACTACTTTACCAGGCTCCTCGGGTTGTAAGAATGTTCTCTGTCCGGGAAGAAGGGCAGCCCTGCCATTGATGGGGGAGACAGATTACAAGGGCCCCACTGATGGGATATAATCCCACTCGGTGCTCCCTGGTAACTAGCCGTGATTACATTTCAAAGGTAACAGTTCATCTCCACTGTGAATATGGGCATGCAGTCCATAAATAGGGCCTAATGTGATCCGACAGGCCTGATTTCTCTAGATATATATTAAAACAACATGCCCAGTGCTGATGGCTCAAAGGTCCTGACCTTTAACAAGGACTTATGACGTAAGGCAACCTGCCCCAGAGAGCGAGCGGGCAGAAGGCCAGGGGGACAAGGTCATCAGCTAATGAAGTGGTCAGCATTGAGTTTCTGTCACTCAGCTGGTTAAGAGGAAACTGAGAGGGAAGTCAAAGAAAATGGGAACATTTAAGAAACAAAGGCCGGGACCACATGTGAGCTAATGCTCCGTAGGTGACTTGATGATGTCAATAGGCAGGGTGACAACGCGCTGCCCACCGGGGCCTTGTGCAATTTTGTCTGCTGCACACAGGCTGGTTGAGAGAGCGTTTGCAAGCAGATACGTCAGTATGGACCTAAGTTTGAATGAAAATAAGCAGGTGCTACAGGGCCCTGCTCCTGGGTTCAAATGTGCTCGACACAGTCAGGACCAAGGTCAAAAGCGTGGCTCAGAAGGGGCTCCCAGACCGATTCTTGCTGTGCACGGGCGGAGCACCTCCTGAGCTTCGGAGTCCTTTCTGGAAAACGCCTAGGAAAATCGTAGTGACAGCAAGTGTCTACCTGAAAGGGAGGTTGGCAGGACTGAGGGAGAGAATGTACTTATGGGGATCCACACAGTGCATGGCACAAAGTGATTGCTCCAACGTGGGCGTTTATCGCTGTCCTTCCGTGAGCTTGAAACGTCTGAAAAAGTGCAGTGAAGACTTGGAGTAAGCTTCTCCTCGCTCCCATCGCGACCCAGGCAAGCCCTGTGTCCAGGACCCAGTCCCTGAGGACTTTTTTGGGTCTGGAGATTCTAAGAGAGTTGCATAATGGTTCCTATGCCATCAACCAATGCTGTTATTTTCTTTCAAATATGGATATAATTTTAAGCTTTCATTCTGATTGTAAAGGTAGCAAACAATATCTTGAAAATGTAAGCGATTTATAAAAGCATAAAGAAAATTAAAATCCCAGCACCCAGGAGCACACAGTGCTGTTCTGGGCTTAATTTTAATCAGATGTCTTTTTATGCATGTATACATATACATGTGTGTATACATACGTGTCATGTATACATATGTGTCAACAGTATCATATGTGCTGTCCACAGTAACATAGCATGTCAGTGAATTATAGATTTACATGTTCCTTTTTTTAAAAGATTTATTTATTTGAAAGACAGAGTTATAGAGAGAGGTAGAGACAGAGAAAGAGGTCTTCCATCTGCTGGTTCTCTCCCCAGATGGCCACAACGGCCAGAGCTGCGCTGATCCAAAGCCAGGAGCCAGGAGCTTCCTCTGGGTCTCCCATGTGGGTGCAGGGGCCCAAGGACGTGGGCCATCCTCTACTGCCCTCCCAAGCCGTAGCAGAGAGCTGTATTGAAAGAGCAGCAGCCAGGACTAGAACTGGTGCCCAAATGGTATGCCAGCACTTCAGGTCAGGGCGTTAACCCACTGTGCCACAGCGCCGGCCCCTGCATGTTCCTTTTCAATGACCAAACTGCATTGCTGTGTTGGATGCACCACCATTGTTTAACCCGTCTCCCTCGGATGGGCAGTAATGTTCACAACGCTCTCGCAAGCATCTTTGTGCCTGGTGAATCTGTCCAGGTGTCTCCTTAGGGTGAGTTCCTGTGAGCTGGAATTCTCAGAGACCTGTCCTCTTCCCCAAAAGTTGATGTGGATTCACACGGAGCCAGGAGGGAATGAAGGGGCAAGGAGCAGCTAAGTCAGTTCCTAAGTCAGCTGAGGAGTCCCATCAACCCCAGCAACTGCATCCACAGGGATGGAGGGCGAGAGAAATGAGACTTTCATAACCCCGCCAGGAGGCATGTACTGGAGCGAGATGTTTTTCCTCCTTTTTCCACCTCGGACTCTTCTCGCCCACTCTTCAGGGCCCCTGTAGGTCAAGCAGCCCTGTCTGCATTTTGCGGGGCCACACTTCACCCCCTGGGCGCCCCAGGTGGACTCTGTCTTCTCCTGAATGGGTTTCCCTCCAGTTGTTTTCCTCTCTATGGGGCCTGTGGGTTGATTAACTTCTTTGGGCAGGAGTAGGCACTGGGTCCTGCCAAGCAATGAGTTGAGTTGGGTGATTACATTGCGATGTTTTAATTTGCCTTTGGACAAATTCTCATAAGCTTTCACGAGAAAATCTCCCATTAGATGTAGTCATTTAATTTAAGAACAGTTGGGAGAAGAAGATGAGCTAAGATAACAGATGGAGGAATGCAGATGTACGCCTTCGAGGGACCCGAAAGCACTTGGAGGATTTGGCATCCAGAGAGACAGAAGTTCAGCCTCCACCGCTTGTGTCCATGGACTTGAGAAATTGTCGAGAAATCATTAAAATACAGGGATTTTCTCGGATGACTAGCAAGTTTCATTAGTTTCTCAGGTTTGTAAAATCCTCACGAGGTCAACTGGATACTTTCCACACACCCCACATCCAGCAGACATGGACACAAAAACAACATTCAAGTACCCTTATAGGAAGGCAAAACAAAGCAAACAGTAATAGCAAGGCTGCTGTTAGACCAGAAGTTTCCTCTGGTCACTTTGCCACAAAGATAACTTTTTAAATTCCCTGCTTACTCTGGCTTCCTTCAAACAGATTTTCTGGCCGTCCTAATTTGGTGTTTGTATAATTCAACATCTATTATTGTTTGGGGACCATGGTTATTATTTTAATTATAATTTAAAGCTGCCTAATATACCCAGAGGTCACTGGGCACCTAAAAGAAATAAATAAAAACAACTTGCCATTTTTAAAAGCGGCATGTTTATTTGGAAGTCCCAAGAGCCACTCAACCAAGACATCATAAAACCTTCAAATAAACTACAACGGAAACAAAATAAAATATCCGTTCTTAATCTCCTTAGAAGGCAAGCAAGAGAATTGCAGGGACTGAAGGCTGGCATGAGAACGCGGCGGCTGATTTCTTCACTGGGTTTGGGAGCTGCAGTGCGCAGTTCAGCATTCGCACTCCATGGAGCAGTCGCATGGCCCTGGGCCGGGCTGGACTGTGCCTGGGTCTCGCTGTGAGTTTTAGCTAATGAGAGGCCAGTAGAACAGTGAGTGTGCTGCCCAGAAAAGGGGGACATGGTAGAGAGCCTCTTTCTACTTTACCCAGACAACTCGGGATGGCTCGTCCAGTATGGGGGCCAATAAAGCATTCTAGGGTTTCAGTGGGTCTGCTATTTGAAATCATGGCACTGCTGTAATACCAAAGTCTAGTGTTTTTACATTTAGAAGGCTGAATAAATTGCAAAACAGTTCCATAATGTTCCTACATGTGAGTTTCCGTAACAGAAAACAGCAAAATCATTTTCAAATCATTTACTGCTGGTGTTCTCCATGTAATCAAAGCTGTTATGGTTTGTTAAGCAACAGAATTATCTAGTGGGCAGGAGGCTTCTGCTGATCCAAGACCTCATAGCTACACAAGGATGCAAATCACCATTGTTACAGAATCCGCGGGACACACACAGAAAGGACTCTCCAAAGAAAAGCAGCCATGTCCCTCTTCCCTGAAAGAAATAAACTGTCAAGGTTGGGTCACCCCAAATTCTGAGAACAAGTCAGAGAGTGATGGTCCCAGAGGGGCAAAGAAGGGGCTCCCAGATATCTTGTTTCTTAAGAAAAAAAAAAGGAAGGGAGAGAGGGAGAGAAGGAGAGAAAGAGAGAAAGAGAGGGAGGGAGGGAGGCAGGAGAGAGAGAGAATGAAAGCCAGGGAGGAAGGGAAGGGGTTAGTTGATGCCCAGGCTAGTAAATACAAATGGCTATGTGGATTAAATATAGAATAGAAATAGTGAAATGGTGCTTTTTCTTTTCTTTCTTTCTTTTCTTTTTTTTTTTTTTTTTTTTTTTGACATGGGCCTACTATGAGGCAACAGGGAGAGGTGGGGACTGTGGGAAGCATGCCCAGCTATGGCTGCTGCTGTTCTACTCCAGCTCATGGTGCCCACACTCAGTGTAACCACGGTTTTCATTCTCTCAAGAGAAGCTGGGAAAATATTGATCTTTTTACGTGAAATTTCTCAAATTTTAAGTGTTGGCAGTTGATTTGATTCAAGCACCTACACTTGGAATTGTGTCTTATTTGATATGTACCAAATAAAAGACCTCTGTCTGCCACATGTGCTAACAGTTCAGAAGTTTGCAAGCTCAAGAGAGAGAAATGAGTAGTTTGGAACAAAAAACAGCAACAGGTTCTAAAGCGTGAAAGGGATCACTTATTCTCAAGAGTTCTTTTGCTGTCTTTGGATAAGGGAGAGTCTCATCACGTCTCTGAACTAATTCCCATCTATAAAAGGAAAAAAATCCCTTTTCTCTCTGAATCCATCCAAAAATTAAAATAACTTTTCATCTGTTCCATCCTTTCTCTCGGCAAGTATTGGGTTGATGAGTGACTCTGAGGGGGACAAATGTCTGTGGCCTCAGACTTCTGAGCGGGTGGCTTGCATGTCAAAAGGGTTTGGGAAGAGGAGTTTTTTGCAAGATTGCCTGGATGAACTATAATTTTGGTTCTCTAAGGATATGCTTATGGATTATTTAAAGATACTATCCGTACAGAATTCCCAGCACCTCACATTAAATAGGTTGGCATTCAGAGGGTATATCAGTCAGTTTTTACTAAGTAGCGATGCAGGGACAAGCATCCCTCTAGGATCTGTGGCTTGTAACAAAGATCTGTTTCTCACGCTCGGGTTGGTTTCCTCTCTCCTCCCCTTCATCTTTGCTCTGAGACTGGGCTGAAAGCACAGACCCTGCTTCAGACATGCTTGTATTAGAAGTGAGAGGAGAAGCTACATCACGGCTCTTGAAACTTGTGCTCAGAAGTAGCACACACCACTTCCTCTTGCATTTTATTGGCAGCCAGAGCGCGATGCGTGCCCCAGCCTGTGGCTGAGGAGGAAGGAGAATGATGATCCTCTCTTGGGAAAAGCAGCACAGCCCACCCTCCGTATCCACAGGTTCTGCACCCCTGGATTCAACCAATGATGGCTCAAACTTAATTTTTTAAAGTCGCATCTGTACTGAACATGACAGATGTTTTTTCTCGTCATTATTTGCTGGACAGTGAAGCATAACAGCTATTGACACAGCATTTGCACTGTGTTAAGTATTATAAGTTATCCAGAGATGATTTGAAGTTCATGAGAGGATTGCCCTGGTTCCATGCAAATACTGTGCTATTTTGTATAACAGACCTGAGCAGCTGCACACTTTGGTATCTGCAAGGGATCCTGCAATCCAAGGCCCTGCAGATGCAGAAGAACAACTATATTTAGGAACAATTAAAAAAAAATCTCTGACAGAGGGCATTGCCTCGGGGACTTTGAGAGGGAACAATTGCAGGGAAGCTCCCCAACAGCTACCTCTGGAAAAACAAAGCCAGCCCTCCGGCTCCGTTCTGACCTTGATAGCAACCAATGTGACTGGCAGTGCTTAAAAGCATGATATCTGCAGCCAGACCTCCTGGGTTCAGATTGTAGCTCCACCTTTACTCTGTCTAAGACCTTGGATGTGAGATTCAAACCTTTTATGCCTTCGCTTCCCGGGAGAAGCACAGCTACCTCACAGGGATCTTGGGAGGATTCAATGAAAGAAAATATACATGTGAAGGCCGGCGCCGCGGCTCACTAGGCTAATCCTCCGCCTAGCGGCGCCGGCACACCGGGTTCTAGTCCCGGTCGGGGCGCCGGATTCTGTCCCGGTTGCCCCTCTTCCAGGCCAGCCCTCTGCTGTGGCCAGGGAGTGCAGTGGAGGATGGCCCAGGTGCTTGGGCCCTGCACCCCATGGGAGACCAGGAAAAGCACCTGGCTCCTGGCTCCTGCCATCGGATCAGCGCGGTGCGCCGGCCGCAGCGCGCCGGCCGCGGCGGCCATTGGAGGGTGAACCAACGGCAAAGGAAGACCTTTCTCTCTGTCTCTCTCTCTCACTGTCCACTCTGCCTGTCAAAAAATTAAAAAAAAAAATAAAAATAAAAAATAAATAAAAAAAGAAAATATACATGTGAAGATAGATGATGATGATGATAGAGTGAGAGAGATCCAAACAGAACCCTTACAACAGTGTATGGCACCTAAATATTGACCATTACTACAACGGTGACTATTGGAAAGCCACTGGCCCAAATGCTTCCTTCTCTGTGGGATCAGAACACCTCTGCTATAGCTAAATTGCTTAAAGTCAAGTCCCATGTTAAAATGCAGGTGTTTCTGGGGATGCTAAAATCGTATGTCTTTATCAACCACTGTTTATTGGGGATTACGTTGAGAACAAGTTCCAACAGGAAAGAATTCAAGAGAGAATCATGGAGACAAAAAACACAGAATCTGGGAGACAGGACCCCACCTCAAATAAACTTTTCGCCCCTGATGGTTTTACCAAGAGCACCCCTGACCAGACCAGTGGCTCTCAACCTAGGTGCAATAGTTTGTGAGGGCTGTCACGACGCAGGACGATAGAAATGTATTTGCTCATAGTTCTGCAGGCTGGGAGTCCATGTGGCCTCCTCCTACTGGGAGGACCTCCTTAAAGTCCCTGTCTCCAACTCTAGTCACACACTGACGTCCTGGGGGTTAAGAATTCAACATAAGAATTTTGAGTCGGTAACACATTATGGGCCGTACTTTAGAATCCCAAGGGATTACGGAAACCCTCTCCTGGGCCAGTTACCTGGGACTCAGTGCCGGTGGGACTCAGGACCCCAGACTTCTGAAAGCTGCCCAGGTGCTCCCCACGCCCGGCGCAGCTGACCGACACGGGAGCCGATGGCCTTGCACAGAAAGCACCTGCGGTCTGTTTCTTGGTCCCAGTGTTGGTCCAGCACAGACTTTCATGAATCCACACTTCTGCATCATGCTCCTGCGGAACCGATCCAGAGAATGCGTGCTGACTCAGAGGAGGGAGAGATGTGGCCCACATGGAGCACGTTTCTCTCCTCCCCTCCTGATTGATCACTTTATACAATAATACAACTTTTAAAAGCTTGAACCTGAGCTGAGGCTGTGACTGTGACACAATTAATCAAAGTCTTCAAGAATCATGTTACATTATGTGCTTCAAGCATTGATCCGTTTCACTGAAACTTGGCCTGAAATGCAACCTAGACTCAGGATATTGGATCCATACGAAGTGGCCAGGGTGCTGGCGATTGCTTTGTGTCTCCACGCGATATGTGGGCCTGTCACGGAGCAAACCAAAAACAGGACAAATCCCAACTCATTAGACAGGACGTCAACCAGTCCCCAGCTTGCCCCAAATTGCTGGGAGTGGAAGTACAGAGACGAGAGCGCTGATTATGGTGTCTTCCTCAAACCTGCTATCACCGAGCCTGGATGATGATAATACCGCTCATCCACGAGTCTCAGTCTCCTTACCTGCTCCCGGATTGATTACAGACAATCTTAGGATCCCTGGCACCACAAACTCTTCCTCCAGGGAGACACGTTTGGGATCCTTTCTAAGACAAAGTGTTCCGGGACCAAGTGCAATGGCTTCTCTACTCACAGGAGCACTTCAAGCCGACAGCAAGGCCTCGTGTCTCTGTGCACCGCTTTCTAGTTAACCCAGCACTTCACCCTCCCCACACAATGGCCCAAGGAGGTAGGGGAGCCAGGATTTATGATCTCCCTATTACAAAAGTGTTGCAAGTTGCCAAGGTCATGGAACTGGTGGTAGAACTGGAATACCTGGTTTTAGGACTCGAAGTCTGTGGCTTCCGGCACCTCCCTGCCCCAGGCAACCTGGGAGACCACAAAGAAAACCAGATCTTCGGCTGGCCCTCCGCAAAATCACACTGTGGGCAAAGCTCCTTTGAAGCCTTCCTCCCCACCACCCTACCGCCCCACCGCCCTGCTAGTGCCAGCGCCTCCTCTTCTCCAGGCGTTCCCCCTCCCCGGGCCCTCCCTGGCCAGCCCACACTTGGGCTAGCTCCCCTGGTACACACAGCTCGCTCTGACACTGCCCTGTCTTCGCTGGCCCAGTTAAGAATCAGACAGACAGGCTTCAAAGGCCAGCTCGCCGCAAGACCTAGTTCCGTGACCTTGAGCAAGCCGGGTTGTGCTTTCAAGATTCCTCCTCTACGACACGGGTTTTTACTAGAACCCCTTCGTAGTCTGCATGGAAGACTGGACAGGCCCTGTACTTACAGCACTCGGAGCACGTCTGGCGTTTAGTAGGTGCTCCAAAAGGGCATTTACTATAGAAATCATTTGTATTGAGTAGTCATTCTAAATCATAGGTAGAAGCGCTAGCTTTTAAAAAAGGGTTTATTATTTCTTTGAAAGGCAGAGAGACAAAGAGGTCTTCCATCCGCTGGTTCATTCCCTAAATGGCCGTAACAACCAGGTCTGGGCCAGCCTGAAGCCAGGAGCCAGGAACTCCATCCAGGTCTTGCCCAAGCACTTGGGCCATCCTCTGCTGCTTTCCCAGGCCATTAGCAGGCAGCTGGATCAGAAGTGAAGCAGCCAGGACTCAAACAGGCACCCATATGGGATGCCACCGTCATCAGCTACACCGCAATACAGGCCCCTAACTAAGCTAATGTTGTGTATTTTGCATTTTCCCCCTGAACTCTTGTGACAACCCTCCGAAGCAGATGGTCCCACTTTACAGATGAGACCCAGAGAGGCCAGTCAGTGCCAACGAGGGGTAGAACCTGCACTGCGGCCTGGGTGGTCTGACTCCAGAGCCAGCACCCAGCTCAGGCCTGAAGCTCCGGGTGCACGGCAAAATTTAATATTGTTCTTCGACGTTTGCATTTTTAATGTTTATTTGTTATTTGTTTTCACATATTTAAAAGGCAGAGGAGAGCGAGAGCGAGAGAAATTTCTCATTCACTGGTTCACTCCCCGTGTGCTTGCAGCAGCCAAGACCGGGCCAGGCTGAAGCCAAGAGCCCAGAACCCCATCGGCATCCCAAGCAGCAGCTTAATCCACTGTGCCTGCCCTGACATTTCCATTTTGAATTGAGAATATCTTTGAATAAAAGAAATAGCTTAAGGAGACGGTAGTTACATGGCACGATCGTTCTGGATCTGTGGTTGTGAAATATCGGCCGTTACAGCAAAGAACACAGACAATACTCTGGAGGAGCGCTGTTAGGCTGTGGAGCTGTGCCCTGAACTGAGGCAGGAAGCAGCAGGTGCACGACCTCTCTCTGGCTCCTGTCGTGGTTTTGCTTTCTGCAGTTTTCAGTCACCTGCAAACCAGGCTCAGAAATACTAATGTTTGTCTTGACTCTTTCAAGATATTGTGGTCACGTAAGTTTTATTCTAGAATATTGTAGCTGTTCTGTTTGTGTTTAGTTATTTTCGTCTCTTACTTTACAAATCAAGCTTTAGCATAGGCATGCACGCAGAGGAAAAATCATAGCACCCCAAGGTTTGGGGCTCTCTGTGGTTTCAGGAACCTGCTGTGGGTTTTGGGTTCCCAAGAAAGATAAAGCCCCCTGTGCTTGAATTTGCAAATCAGGCTCCACGAACTGGTTTTGTTGTTGCACCAACAGGATTTACTCTGAACCATGAAACTATTGCTTTACTCTGTTACTTCCTCCTTATATACTTTACGTGGAGAAATGAATGAACCAAGGTCACCATTCTTTGCCCTCAGGTTAATCATCCCAGACAGAGTTGAGACCAAAAGGACCAAAGGGCTGGAGTGCCCAACAAGATGGGACGTGATGAAGAGCCCGAGAGCACAGAGCCGCCTCGGGAGACTGCGGGCCACGGCCCTGTTCCCAAACGTGGCCTTTCCCTTTGTTTTTTTTCCTCTACCTGGAACTTTCCACTTTAATTATGTGGGTAAGGGGAGAGCTCACCTTCAGAGCTTTCAGTGTGCAAACGCTGACACACTTCTGGGGAAGCCTGTGCTGGGAAGAGAGACCCCGGTGAACTTCACCGTGATCTGAGCTCTGTGCCCCTGCTCTCAGAGGCCTTGCAGGGAGAGAGAGGACTGGCCTCCACGGTGTGGAATGCTGGCCTCCGTCCTCACAGGGAGGGACTGCCAGCAGCACACATAGGTTAGCTGTTTTTCCCCTTTTCCTGGTTTTGCCTCAAACATGAGGAGGATGGTAATTAAAACCATACTTAAAATATTAAGTCCACTACCTAAAGGAATGAAGTTTATGAAAGTTGCTAAGCGTTAAGTGCAGAAACTCAAAATAGCATGAGCATACTCCCCTCGGCACATGCCCAAAGTGTGGGTGGAGAAGAGCCCGAGCGTGGAGACCAGCGAGAGGGTGCACGCACATGCACACACACACACACACGCGCGCACACATGTGCACACATGCACATGCACACATTGACACATGTACACATGCGCACACACATCAATACACTAATCTATCCATAAGGCAAATGCATTTCTCCAGTAGCTAGCATTCGACAAGCAGAGAGCACAGATGACCTGTCAAATATGGCATTTGGAAGGGCTGTAACTCAGCAAAACTGTAGAATGATCCCACAGAGGCTCAGAGAAAATGGGGACAAATACTAGGCATCACTTCAGCTTGCCCACACCCAGTTCCCACATCCGTCCTCTGGGGCCAGTGGTACCCACTTGGGGAGGATGTGAGCAGACAGGGAGATGTCCAGCTCAGGACCTGCAGCAAAGGCAGCAGGTGCAGGCTACCTGTCTCCTGGGGACTCCCACGGTGTTCAGTTGATAAGAGGGGAGCACCCTCCCTTCTCCACACAAGGCTGGGTGGGATTTACAGATGAGTCCTGGGAGTTTCCCACCGTGAGCAAGGAATATTCCATCACCATCTTCCTCTCCCATACCAAAGACCGTAAGGAAAAAGCAGCATGGTCTAATTGACTAAAGGCTGGGCCTGGGTTTGAATGATAGCTTAGGACATAGGACAACCACGTACCACCCCCACCCTGAGGTCGGGGTGCAGAATGAGTGTGACCGTGAATCACCACTCTCCCGGGGCTCTTCTCACATGGAGTTTGTTCCCAGTGGCCCAGGCTGCAGTGCCTGTCAGCAGAACAGAGACCCCCTTAGAGGACCCCTGGTGCAGTGAGAGCAGCTGCTACTCCCCCACTTGGCTTGAGATCCGCTCTGGTGGGTGCTGTCTGAGGATCTGGCACTGCAGGCAGTCAAGGGACGTCCAGAAAGCAGCAGAGACAGGTGTGATTTCCTTACGTGTTTTGAAGTTCCCTAAAGGATTATTTTTGGAATTTCTTGGACCACACTGCCTAGTGCATACAGGTGCTCAGTGTTTGTCAGCGAATCTGAATACGTGTCACCATTTATTGAGCTGCCGTTACGTGCGTGGTACTGTACTCCGAAAACATCCTGATTTTGCAATTTAATTTTAATTCCACAAGTCAAAGGGAGGCACTAGTGCTTACCAGGCAAGAGAACAGGCTCTGAGGCTGGAGCTAGCCCCATCCTCCATTCTAGCTGGCTAACATCTAGAGAAGTATTTACATTCTGTGAGCCTTGGTTCCCTCATCTGTAAAATGGACATAATGCAAAATGTACCCCCTAGAATTGCCATGAGCCCCCCCACACACACACACACATAATTGGATAGCACAGTGTGTAGAACTTCATCTAATGTGTTTTTTTGTTGTTGTTGTTTTATTTTCATTTTATTTGAAAGTCAGAAAGAAGAGACATCTTCCGTGTGCTGATTTATTCCTCAAATGCTTGCAACAGCCAGGTCTGTGCAAGACCAAACCACGAACCTGTAACTCACTGTAGGTCTCCCACGTGAGTGGCAGGAACCCGAGCACTCAACCCATCACCTGCCGTCTCCCAGGGTGCACATTAGCAGGAAGCTGGAAGTGGAAGATGCAGGGCTAGAACCCAGGCTCCGAAGCACACCATGCAGATGTGCTAAGTGATATCTTTACCTCTCCACCAAACACCCACCCTATAAGCAGTATCTTGAAAAACATGAGAAATGAGGCCATAACAACCCAGCAAGGGGCCGGCGCTGCGATGCAGCGGGTTAACGCCCTGGCCTGAAGCACCAGCATCCCATACGGGCACCAGTTCTAGTCCCGGCTGCTCCTCTTCCAATCCAGCTCTCTGCTGTGGCCTGGGAAAGCAGTAGAAGATGGCCCAAGTCCTTGGGACCCTGCACCCACATGGAAGACCCGGAGGAAGCTCTTGGCTCCTGGCTTTGGATCGGTGCAGCTCTGGCCATTGTGTCCAGCTGGGGAGTGAACCATCAGGTGGAAGATCTCTCTCGCCGGTTCGTGTCCCACCTGCTCCACTTCCTGCTAATGGCCTCAGAAAAGCAACAGAAGAAAGCCTGAGTGTTTGGGTCCCTGCCACACACATGGGAGACCTGGATGAAACACATGGCACCTGGCTCCTGGCTTTGGCCTGGCCTAGCCTAGCCCAGCCCAGCCCTCTGTGGCCAGTAGGGGAGTCATCCAGTGGATGGAAGATCTCTCTCTCCCTCTCCCTCTCTCCCTGTAACTCTTTCAAATAAATAAATAAATCTGAAAAAAAAGAAAAGAAAAAGTCAGCCTTGGGCAGGTGGAAACAGAATAGAAACGAGAGGCATGAGTCAGTCAGTAAGTTTATTCTCAACCCTGCGCTAGGAGATAAGCTGGGAGCCAGTACAGAGAAGTGGTTTGCTTTTATTTTTTAAAAAAGAAGGGAGGCTCTCTGGGTAGACATTTGGCTGTGTGGTTAAGACGCCCCTTGAGAGGCCAGCGTGCATGTGAGGGTACCTGGGTGCCACGTCCCACCTCAGCTCTCCGTTCCAGCTTCGTGTTAACACACACGGTGTGGCACACACAGCAGCTGATGGCTCATGTACTTGTCCTTGCGACCCATGTGGGAGAAACCCAGATGGGGTTTCTGGCTCCTGGCTTTGGCCTGGCCCAGCTCTGAATGTTGCAGGCATCTGGAGAGAGTGAATCAGAGGATGGAAGACATCTGTTTCTCTCCCCATAAACCCCGACTTCCAAATAAGTAAATAAAATTTTTGAAATAAGTTTGAAACTGGAAACCAAAGAAACAGAAAGTTCTCCAGAGTTGATCTACCTGGAATCCAATTCCTGTCTGTCTTTGATGAGCTGTGTGACCCCGGGAAATTCTTTCGACCTCTCTGAGCTTTGAGCACCACATTTATAAAATGAAGATAGCAACAGATCCTTCCCACAGTGGCTTTGAGAATGACCCAAGTTGTATCCACGGAGCCTTGGCCGCGCCTGCAGCCTGCGAGGATCCTGTGTGTGCTCATGTTTGTGCTTGCTCTTGCTGCCTCTAGGTGCCTTCTATGTAGATGCATCTCGATCGGAAACATTAAGACCTGGGTTGGCCGGCGCCGCGGCTCACTAGGCTAATCCTCCGCCTTGCGGCGCCGGCACACCAGGTTCTAGTCCCGGTCGGGGCGCTGGATTCTGTCCCGGTTGCCCCTCTTCCAGGCCAGCTCTCTGCTGTGGCCAGGGAGTGCAGTGGAGGATGGCCCAGGTGCTTGGGCTCTGCACTCCATGGGAGACCAGGATAAGTACCTGGCTCCTGCCATCGGATCAGTGCGGTGCGCCAGCCACGGCGGCCATTGGAGGGTGAACCAACGGCAAAAGGAAGACCTTTCTCTCTGTCTCTCTCTCTCTCTCTCACTGTCCACTCTGCCTGTCAAAAAAAAAAAAAAAAAAAAAAAAAAAAAAGACCTGGGCCAAGTCGCTCGACTACTAGGAACTGATAGAGCTAGGACACTGAAACTCCCCGCACCCGTCAGAGGAGAGTCAGTTGTTGCGAGTAACAAACAAGCTCAGAAACTCAGCCCCTGCCCTCCTCACTCGCACAAAGTCCCTCGCGGGTCTGGACGACTCTCCAGGCGCGACTTTAGCACTGCAGCTGGTGTCACTCATGTCCTCGTCAGCGCACGTGCCTGCAGGCCCAGCAGCAAGCGCTCCCGCCCCGGAGGCACAACCCAGTGCTTTCTGTGCTCTTCTCATTGGCCCGAGCAAGTGACGTGGGGCGTCACACTCCGGAGGAGGATTTGCGATGCTTCTGAGGGCACTGATGGCTAGGGAAGCAAGTCATCGATGAGCAGCACGTGCCCAAAGCCAGGCTCCAGCCACCCACCCTTGTGTGTCTGTGAGATGGCACCAGCCACGCTCACCTCTCCCCGCGGAGCTGGGTTCATCCGCCTCACTGAAGAGCCAAGAAAAGCCTCATCGACTCCTCCACACCTGCCAGCCCAGCCTTGCCCCCTTCCTGCCCACCCCCCTCCCAGCCTTCTGCAGTCAGGGTTGACAACCAGTGCCCGGGCGGCTGCCAACAGAGCCACCAGTCTCCACCCAGGAGCCCCCCTCACCCATCCTTCCCCGGGCCCGGGGGTCTCCTGTGTCTGAGCCCCGCTCCCCCTTGGGGTCTCAGTTCCAGGACAGAGATGCTGCAGCCACTACTTGGGAAGGCTCTGGCCCTAAAAACATTGAGTTAGCAGCCATTCGGCTAAGTGGAATTGACTTTTTATTGGCTTTCTTCTGCACAGCTGCCACCAGCTCAGGCAGTGGCCCTGCCGCCTCTTCTCTGCCTGCCAGGCTGCTGCACGTTGCCGGCGGCGGCCTCGGCTCTGATCGATGCTCACCGCTGGGTAACAGCGCCCGCCCTGGTGTGCATCGACCAGCCCCGTCTTCCGACAGGTAGTCAGCGAACTCGAGGCAATGGCTTGAGATAAACACCGCCTTTCACTGCAGGTGGATTTCAAGGAGGCCCCGCGCCCCGTCTCTTAGACAAGCTGGAATCATAAAGTCAAGATCAATTCCTCACATGCTTGAGATCCTAGGAGAACTTTCTTGCCCTCCTCCTGTCTTCCTTTTCCTCGTATGTCCTAAGTGCCAAACAAGACACCCAGACTGGGGACATTGAAAATGCCACTTGAGAAAATGCGTCCACGAGCCAACCCTCTTTCCTTGTGATGAGATGCATCCGGACGGCAGAAAACCGAGGGCTGCTGGGGCGGCAGCCTTGTCGCCGGGCAACCAAGCATCCTTCCAGCTTCCCCAGAAGGGGTCTCCTGGAGCCCTGCAGCCCCGGAGCTGTCACCACCTTGGGGGTGGGGGAGGCCGTCCTTCAGTCCTCCTCTGTCTGTGGTCCAAGCTGGCAGGTGCATCTGCCAGGAGCTGAAATTGCAAAATGGGCTGCTCTCCTGCAACTGGTGGTAGGATGTGAAGGTGATTCGACTTCATGACATTTGCATTGCAACTGGAAAGCACACGCCTTTTTTTCTAACATGCATACCAGATGTGGCTGAATGACACATCTGATACCATCATCCACCTGCTATCTAGGCCCAACCCCCTGTCTTGTTTCTCTTTCTCCAGTGCCCCTAAACACGCTGACCCTGTCAGTCTCCACACCCTGCTAAGCCTTCCCTCACAGAGCACAGCCAGTGTGCCGTCACTCCAACTCAGCTTCTATCTTTCAACCCTCTCTGCCTTGGTGCTTACCCCATTGCGGTATCCTATAGCTCGTCACCTGGTTTCAGCTGTTTGCTACTCTGTTTGGCCCTGCACACATTTTCTGGGGCTTAGCTTCACAGTCTGGCCTTCAAAGGCCAGCCCTTAGCTGTCTCTCCAGGCTGCTTTTCCCATCCTCCCCCACAAACCCCACACGCTAGTCCATCTCTTTGACTCGCTACTTCTTCATGCATTTTCCAGCTCTGTGCCTAAAATACAAATACCGTGCTGCACCTCTGCCATGGGCCTGAAATCCTGGCTCAACTGTTTATCACCTGTGTGACCCCAGTCAATTTATCTACTTCTTCCTCGCTTTCTCACCTGTGAAATGGGAATAATCATTGAATCAACCCCATTGGGTGGATATGTAGGTGCAGCTCTCAGCACCGGTTCCCACACATGGTGAATTCCTTGTAGGTTCTTGCACACCGTGATTGGTGTGACTTTCTGCACTCCTCCAAGCCACAGCTCAAAGCACATCTCCTCCATAAACAGTCCCTAGGTCACCTTAGCTGAAAACACTCGTTACCTTCTCTGCCCCCACAGCCCTTGGTTTACCCTGATCATATAATAACACTTGCAGTCAATAACGACTATTCGGCCCTTGCTCAGTTGCTTTTAAAGCCTTGGGCCGGCATGGGCACCGTGGCACAGGTTAGTGACCACCTGGAATGCCTTCATCTCATATCAGAACACTGGTTTAGTCCCGGCTACTGTTTCCAATCCAGCTTCCTGCTGATGCACTGGGAAAGGCAGCAGATGATGGATCAGATAGCAGAAGATGATGGGTGTGCTTGGGCCCCTGCCGCCCCTGTGGGAGACCCAGATGGAGCTCCTGGCTCCTAGCTTCGGTCTATCCCACCCCTAGCCATTGTGATCATTTGAGGACTGAACCAACAGATGGAAGATCTTTCTCTCCCCCACCTCCTCCCACAAACAGCAGAAGAGACTCAGCCCCCAGGAGAAGGCTCCTTCCAAGCCTCTGCTGGCATCATGTTTTCTTTTTTTTTTTTTTAATGATTTATTTATTTACTTATTTATGTGAAAGGCAGAGAGACAAAGAGAGACCTTCTGTGAACTGGCTCACTCACCAAATAGCCACAACAGCCAGAGCTGGGCCGGCTTGGAACCAGGAGCCTGGAATCCCATCTGGGTCGCCCATGTGGGTGGCAGAGACCCAAGTACTTGAGCCACCGTCTGCTGCCTGCCCAAGTGCACATTAGCAGGAACCTGGATGGGAAGCAGAGTGGGCAGGACTTGACTCCCACTTGGTGAGGGGAGGGGCAGAACATTGCAGCCTTTTTTTTTTTTTTTTCATTCTACCACACAGGACACTCCTTTCTGGAAAGATCTATGCCTTGACAAGTTCATGTCCTTGTCCTCATAACCCAAGTGGGAACAGCAGTGTGGGCCGGCCCTGTGTTTTGGGGGGGCGGGCGCGTGGTGAGCAGCCGCTGCCCTGCCTGCCTGTTCCCTGGGGTGAATGCAATTCTGAAAGGGCTGGCTCTCAAATCTCAGCACCAGAGAGTGGATTTTTTTAAAAATGAGGCTTCCATAGGATTTTTGAAAGAATCTTTGTTTCCTCCGGTTGCCTCTCCCTTGTTGTAAATGTTGACTCCACCCAGTGGCACACCACAGCCAGCCGGGTGTCTCCTTCCCAGCCTTCCGCACCACCGTTTGCTCGGCAGCCACGTTCAGCTCACTCTGCCACAGAAGGCAGAGGGGAAGCTTTGCCCCCTGCTCTCACTTCCTCCCTCCTTTTCTCCTGTCCTCCGGGAGCTCACCCTTGTCTGCTCGGTCCCGCTCAGTACCCCGCTGGTGCCCTCCTAGGAAGATGTTAGGAAGAGCTGTAAGGTCTGCCCAAAGGGTTGCCCTGTCCAGGCCCCCAGGCTGGGCACTGCACATGGTGGCCTAGGGAAGTAGTCCAGAGACCGGGCCCCTGGGAAGCCCCAAGACAGAAAATTAATATAAAAAGAGGTTGTGTGTGCATTTATATTTAGAGTTACTTGTGAGCCACACGTGGCCGAGCGTTTACTCACTGATTTCACAAGGCTGGAAGGGGTACCTATGAGGCGCTAGGCCCTGGAAGTAGAAAACAGGGCTGCCGATGGTCTCAGAGCGGGAGCAGCTCCTGGAGAGAGCATGGGTTGGCGCCAGCCGCGCTACGCGGGAGGCTGTGGAGTGAGGATGTTCGGAGGCCCTGTGCCCAGCCCAAGATGATCAGGGAAAACCTTCTCAGGCAGGTAGGTACTCAGAGCCATCCTGCAGAAACGCATTCAGGCCGTGTATATAATCCAGAATCTTCCAGAAGACACATTGAGAAAGTAAAAAACAAACAGGTGAAAATCATCTGAGTATATTTCATTCAACCAAACGTAGCCAAGGTATTACCATTTCACTATGCAATCAATATAAAAATTATTGAGATATTTTATATTCTTTTTATTGTACTAAGTCTTTGAAATCCAGTGCGTATTTTATACTTACAGCACATCTCAATTTGGATGCCAAATTTTCAACAGTTAAAGTAAAATGTAGCCCTATCAAAGCAATAAAGTTGTGTTTAACAGAAACATATTTTATATTGCTCCAATTTAAAATTTGTAATTTAAATGAAATAAAGTAGAATATTCAGTTCCCTACTGGCACTAGCCACATGCAAATGCTTAACACCCAGGGTGGCTGGGGACCACCATACTGGGGAGCAGGGGTCTGAAAGGATAAAGAGATGTGAACAAAAATAGTAAGGGGAGAGCAAGCACTTGGCACAGCAGTTAAGCCACTGGCCAGGATGCCCGCAGCCCAGTCCGAGTCCCAGGTCCACTTCCAATTCCAGCTTCTTGCTAATGTGCACTCGGGGAGGCAGAAAGTGATGGCCCAAGTACCTAGGTCCCTGCCACTCATGTAAGAGACCTGGATTGAGTTCCTGGCTCTCAACTTTAACCCTGTCCAGCCCAAGCTGCTGTGGGCATTTGGAGAGTGAAGTACCAGATGGGAGCTCTCGCACACTTTCTCTCTCTCTCTCTCTCTCTCTCTCAAGTAAATAAATAAATATGTAAGAAAAAATAAATATTTCATTTTATTTGAATATTTCAAATAAATAGTTAGAAAAGAAAATGCAGGGAATAGGGCAAGAAAAATACTAGGATGAACCAAAGTACATAAAATAGCACCAGGCTGGCAGTCTCCGTGGTTTAATATTCCTGTGATGTGGTGGCCATGGGTGTGAAATAGAGATGGGGCCTGAGCCAGAAGGGGAGGAACAGACAAGAGGCAGCTGTCCAAGGCCCCGAGTGCTCCTACAGAATCGGGAGTCACACACTTCATGGGTGTGTACTTGCTGTGAGCACGTTGAGCCCAGAGGGAGGGTGCTCTCAGCAGTGGGCCCTGGCTGGAGCCCCTAAAATCCACTGGCTATGAGCCTACCCTCCTGGTGGCCTAGGTCAGAGGCTCACAAGTTCACAAGGTAGCTTGGCCTTAAGCAAAACAAAGTTTGGTATAGAATGAATGACATGTGTATTTTCTTTGACATAGCAAATAGAAGTCAACTTAAACAGCTTTCACTGAGTGCTTACTGGCTCACAGAGAACATTCCAGAAGGCAGGAATGTCCAAAAGCAGTCCAGACACTCAAGAGTATGGCCAAGTGCCCCAGACTCTGCTTCTCTCCATGAGGTCACCCACAAGATTGGCCTTTTGCTCCCCTGGGAGTCACAGGGTGGCTGCCCACTGAGTTGGGAGCCCCACATCTTCTCGAAGTGCCATACCATCATTCCAAGTAGGGTTCCTGAAATCCACCTGATGGGAACATCCCAGGAGAGAATGCCCTCCCTTGAGCACATGTGTATGAGCAGGGAACTACCATGTGCTCCCTGGCTCGAGCGCCCCCGGGCCTCACCGCGGGAGCAGTGCATGGGCTGCGTGGGGGTGGAAGAAGGGGACTGGGACGTGGGTGCAGGGGGCAGCCCACCAGTGTCCACCCTGCTCCGCCTCTCCGACTCCTCAAAGTCCACTCTTGCTTACCTTCCACAAACGCCCACACCCACACAAAAATGCATGCAGCTCAGATGGAAAGAACTCAAAGGCTTCTACAATTAGTACCTCCTGGGAAACCCCTCTCCCCAAAACCTTGTGGTCCAGTGGGCTGGGGTTCCATGAGAAGTTACCCACCACCCTCAGGGCGTTCAATCTGGGGAAGAAAGAGCAGAGTGTAGATACGAAAAGCTCTCTGGGAAAGTGGCCAAGAGCACAGAGCAGGGAAGAGCACCTCCGTCCCTCAGGACAACTTTGAACATCCCTGAGGAAGGCCCTGCGGGGCAGTGGGTGGTCTCTGGGAAGATGGCTGGAGAGAGCCCACTCCCGGTTCACAGAGCCCTCCCGGGGCACACGAGCCCAGGTCACTGTCTATAAAGGCACCAGGGCCACTGGTGAAAGCTCTGTCCTGATGACCCAATCACCTGCCAAAACCCTTGCATCGCAGGTGGAGACTTCCATGTGTGAGTTTCAGGGGCGTAGCCAGTCCCCAGCAGGAGGCCAGAAACGGCAGGCGCCAACAGTTGTCACCCTTTCTTGCTTTTCTTTGGCAATACACACCGCACAGGATGTCAGCAGGCTGTTCACCTGTTCGATTCTAGACAACTCCATTAGGCTGCAGCCATAGCCACTGGTTTTGTTTGGTCATGCATTTGAAGATTTGAAGATTTCTCTTTCCAGCCCCAAACCTCTACACTGTATCCAGTTGCCTCGATTGCTGGCTTTCAAACTTCTTGGCTGTGACTCAGAATGAGAAATGAGTGTGCGTGGATTCATTTGTGTTTATCTATAACCAGAGCCTGAGCTTCTCACCACGGCTGCATCTACCCTCACAGCATGTGGCACCTACTGGTATTCGCTGTCCTATTCCATGGGAGGAAGGGAGGGAGGGAGGGGAGGAGAGAGAGAGGCCACTCCTGGCAACTCCACAGCCTAGGGAGTATTTCTTCCAGTACCTTCTAGTGCAAACTGGTGCTTCTCCAAGCTCTGAGGAATATGCCTGAAGATGAGCAAATCCCTGTTAATCTAGAATTCTCAAGGGACACCCCACCACTGCCTCTCTGGATGACCTGGACTCCCACAGGGAAACTCTTGAGGGTGGGATGTTCTTCAAGATACAAAGGCAGTGAGGACAGAGGCAGGAGGATGGAGTAGAGGGGAGAGGGCAAGACATCTGGGCTGGGCAACCCTGCATTTGGCACCGCCTCTATCCCAAACTGTGAACTTGAGCAAGCTACCTCTCTGCGCCTCGCTGGCCTCACCTGTGAAGTTGTCAGTAACAGTGGCTACTAAAATTACTAAAATCTGGCAGCTAAAGGGACGATGTAAAGCAGCCTGCACTGGGCTGATGTGGAGTAGGGGGCCCAATGTGTTGGTGTTGCATTCTAGAAGCAAGGAGATGCCAGAACACGGGAGATGCTGAAGGTAGCCAAGGGTGGTTGTGGGTTCCAGGGCCCCTGGCATCTTTGGGCAGAGGTGGACTCTGGGTCCCTGGGGTGAGACCCAGTGCGGCACTTCAGCAGTGTTTGCTGACACTGGGCAGTGAGAGCAGCCAGGACTGGGGCTGGTTTATTTTCCAGAAGCTGGTCCTGCCCCATCCAGGTGTCGACTGTCCCAAGGAAAAGTCATGCTCCGAGTTCATGACCAGTAAAGAGAGCCTAGGGAGAGAAGCTGAAGCCAGCTCCTCTGTGACTTGGAACTCCCTGGGAATAGCTGCAGCTGGCCTGGGAGCACAGGGCGGGAGCAAGAGTAGCAGACCCCTTTGCCTGTGGGCTGCCCTGTGACAAAGACAGGCCAGCCGTGCCCTTTGTGGGGTGGTGGGGCTTAGACCTTACAGAAAATCACCACGTGAGGCGGCCAAGCTTTTGACAACAACTCAGTGGATGATTGATAAAGGTTATTGAAAATGCACCTTCGGGTAAAACGCCAACTTAGCAGAGTGGGCATTTGGCAAAGCGTTTCAGATGCTGTTCGGGACACCTGCATCCCTTCTCCTGCCGCCTGGTCTGAATTCCAGCTGCTTTGCCTCTGGTCCACCTTCCTTCTCATCCACATCCAGGGAGACAGCAGGTGATGGCTCACGTAGCTGAGTCCCTGCCATCCATGTAGGAGACCTGGCCCCAGCCCCAACTGTTGCAGATACTTAGGGGGTGAACTGGTGAATGGAGGTCTCTGCCCTTCAGATACAAGACAATAAATAGGGAGGGGCTGGCACTGTGGCACGGTAGGTTAAGCCACAGCCTGCAATGCCAGCATCCTACGGGGGTGCCCAAGCAGCAGAAGATGGCCAAAGTCTTTGGCCCCTGAACCCATGTGGGAGACCCAGATAAAACTCCGAGTTCCTGGCTTCTGCCTGGCTCAGCTGGCCATTGTCTGGCCATTGCAGACATTTGGATAGTGAACCAGTGGATGGAAGATTTCTCTCTCTCTCCTTCTCTCTGTTTCACTGGCTTTCAAATAAATAATCTTTTAAAAAAAAAAAAAAACGTGAAAATAAAGATATAACCTTCCAACTTGTGAGACTGTTACCAAACTCAGAAAATGAGTTATGTGTATGTAAAATCCACCCCCGCCCAAGTTTCTAGAAGAATCCTGATGGTAGAGACCAGCACTTGATTGAAAGCCTCTTGAAACAGAGAAATGGAACCAGGACCTGCCATCTGCGTTTGGGTCCACTGTTACCTCTTCTAGAACATTCCTTCCTTGCATTAAGGGTGATGCTGCCCTCCGTGTCTCTTCCCGGGTTCACACAGTGGGTGTAGATGATTATGGCTTGTGGGGTTCTTGCTTAATTATAATTGCTCACATGAAAGCAACACCTTGGATGATGCCGCGGCCTCCTGCCTGTAATGAGGTGTGAGTGGACGTGGGCCGTCTGTCCCGGTGCCTGTAATGTCTTCATTTCTAAACAGCAGCTGGGTGGAAGCTGGCAGAGGTTTGGCTGCTTCCTCCGGCCTTTTGCTAATCCTCAATTAGAACTTGTTCTTAATTTCCCAGCCCACTTTATCTGCCTTCAGGATATGGCGAAAGGTCTGCTGTGCCATCCTGGGAAGTGCAACGTCTTCCTCCGCCGCCGCCCTCCCCACTTTGTGGGCGCCTTCACGGCCTCACTGCCTCCTCTCCTGTCCCCTGGCTCCCTCCAGTCGCCTTCCTGTCTCCCTGCTGTCCTCCCTCCCTATCTCTCTTCCTCCTTCTCCCTCCCTCCCTCCCCCTACTCTCCCTCTCAACCTCCCCTCTCTCCCTCTCTCTCTCTCTGTCTTTCTCTCCCCCTTCTTTCTCTTCTCCTCCCTTTCTCCCTCTCTCTCACCCCTCTCTCTCTCCCTCCCCCTCCCTCTCTCTCACCCCTCTCTCTCTCCCTCTCCCTCCCTTTCCCTCCCCCTCCCTTTCCCTCCCTCTCTCTCTCCCTCTCCCCTTCTCTCCCTCTCCCCCTCTCTTCTTCTCCCTCTCACCCTCCCCTCTCTCCCTCTCTCTCCTTCGCTTCCTCCTACCTCTTTCCTCCTCTCCCTCCCTCCCCTCTCTCTCCTTCTCTCCCCCTCTTTCTCTCTCCCTCCCTCTCTCCCTCTCTCTCACCCCTCTCTCCTTCCCTCTCTCTCCCTCCCTTTCCCTCCCTCTCTCTCTCCCTCTCTCCCTCTCCCTCCCTCTCTCTCTCCCTCTCTCCCTCTCCCTCCCTCTCTCTCCCCCACTCTCCCCTTCTCCCTCTCCCTCTTCCCCCTCTCCCTTCCTCCCTCTCACCCTCCCCCCTCTCCCTCTCTCTCTCCTTCTCTGCTCCCCCTCTCCCCCTCCCTCTCTCCCCCTTTCTCCTCCTCTCCCCCTCCCCCTCTCTCCCCCTCCCTCTCTCCCCCCTCCCCATCCCCCTCTCTCCCTCTCTTTCTCTCTCTCCCTCCCTCCCTCTCTCTGTCCTCTTGCTTGTCTTTCCTTCTCTCATCCTCTCTCCTTCCCTCACCCATTCTTCCCGGGACACATGAGCTACTTTGAGGCTGTCTGATGTGCTTGATCACTTTGAACGTGTGCCCAGAGACACTCAGGCAGAAGACAGACTTTGGAAAACTCTCGGCCAGCAGCAGGCAAGGTGCAGGCCTGCCGCAGGCACGCGGGCGTCCCAGCCCCACTGGGGCGGCAGCAGCCCGGGACCGGCAGCAGCCCCGGGGGACACTGAGCAGCTCTTCCACCAGCTCCCCTGATGCAGCAGGGAGGGGTGGTGCCTGGGTGCTTCTCCCTCCCCACCCTCAACTAGCCTTCCCCTTCCACCCCATCACAGAAAGGAAAGTGTTAAAAAACAATGCTTTGGGGATGGCCTCCTTGTCAGCCTTTCAGTATGGGACCAAGACTCCATCACTCATCCCCTCACTCATCCCCTCCCTTCTGCCTGCTTCTGTCTTCCTAGTTTATCCACTCCTCTGTGGTCTCGCTCTCGCTCTCACTCTCACTCGCTCTCGCTCTCTCTTTCACCCCTCTCTTCTCCGCTCTCCCTCTTGTCTCTCCTGAGATGATGAGAGCAGGGAGAAGTGGAAAGTGGGGCACACTGGAGGGAAGTTGTCACACGTGCCTGGGACATTCCCCAGGTTATTTTTAGAACACTCCTTTCCCTGGAGGGAAAGGATGGTGACACACCCAGACCCGAGAGTTCGAGAATTCACAACTGCACACCTGTTCCCCAGCCCCTGTAAAGGGAATTGTGTCCAGGACAATCAGTGGGCTTTGGAGCCAGGAAGGACCAAGGCTGAATCCAGGCTTCCTGAGCCCCAGTGTAAAGGTGTTGAGCTTTCTGAACCTCAGTTTTTCCATCTGTAAATGGGGTACAGTAGTGCTTCTCGGAGTTCCAAGAACTCAGTGAAATAGCAAGTATGGTAGGTGCTGGGACCACTGTCGGTATGCATGTGAGAATACGGGATTCGTGAGGACTTAAGATGGATAACACCATTTGGCAGGTGAAGTTCATGAGGATGTCGCGTTGTCTGTGTCGGTGGCTGTGTGGGGCTGGTGTTGTTCCCTGTGGCTAGCGAGAGACTCCAGGTCCAGTTTTAATCTGAGTCTGCTCTAGTAACTGCACTTGATTCTTGGATGTTTCTACACGCTTGCTTTCCCTTAGACCGCCTATGCTTGTGCTTATTTTTATTTTCTTTTAAGATTTACTTATTCAAAAGTCAAAAGAGAGAGAGAGACAGAGTTTCCATCAGTTGGTTTACTCCCCAAATGGCTGCAATGGCCAGGGCACGGCCAAGCCAAAGCCAAGAGCCAGGAGCTTCTTCCAGGTCTCTCATGTGGGTGCAGGAGCCCAAGCTCTTGGGCCATCGTCTGCTGCTTTCCCACACACGTTAGCAGGGAGCTGGATCAGATATAGGGCAGCCAGGACTCAAACGGGCGCCCATATGGGATGCTGGCACTGCAGGTGGAGGCTTAACCTGCTGTGCCATAATGCCAGATCCATAAGTTTATTTTGATACAAAAAATGTTGGAAACTCAAACATATTTTTATAGTATATATTTTCCATGAATGTTTAGAAGACTCCCTCATAGAGAAGGATTTCAAAATTCTTTGCTCCAAAATAAGCATCTTTTTTAATGATTTTGGTTTATTTATTTCAAAAGCAAAAAAAAAAAAAAAAAAAAAAAAAAACAGAAAAAAATTTCCATCCACTGGTTCACTCCCCCAAATGCCTACAATGAACAGGACTGCGCCAGCTCAAAGCCAGGAGACCAGAACTCCACCCAAGTCTCCCACATGGTGGCAGGAGTCCAGCGGCTTGAGCCATCACCTGCTGCTGCCCAGGGTTTGCATCAGCAGGTAGCTGGGACGGGGAGCGAAGCCCAAACTCTGACCCGGGGACTCTGATGGGGGATGCAGACATTCATGGCAGCCCTTGACCACTAGGCCAAAAGCCCACCCCAGCTTATCCTCTAATTCCGTTTTCCACAAACGTTTTCAGGTGTCCTCAGCCCTGCTCTTAGGTGTCTGCTGATCTGCTTCCGTGGTGATCAGTCTTCGTCCTTTTCTGTCTGGATTTCAGGGAAAGGAGGAAAGCTGCTAAGTACGGAGGGACAGGAGAAAGTGCAGAAATCCACGCGCTCTCCTAGTCCTTGGTTCTGTTGTAGCCCTGCTCTAAAGGCTGAACACATGAAAATAAGTGACACCTGCTGTATGCTCTGGGGGACTCCATAGTCTACACTTAATGCTTCATTCTGGGATCTTAGATTTGAGGATAGGAAAAACAATAGCTCTCAAGAAAAGTATTGAGACATTTGATGAGACTCAAATGGGAGCGGGGGTTGGGTGATATACTGATGTTAAACCTCCTGATTTAGAAAAAAAGTACTTGCAGCAGTACATGAGAAACGGTGTAAGGATGTCCACTGATTCACCGAAACTTTATTTATAAAACTGACAGATTGGAGACAGGGAAAATGCTCAACAACAAACAAAAGGTTAAATGTATTTTTGGTTTGTTCTTATTTTGGATTACCATAAAGCTCTCCCACAGATTGAAGTCGATATATACGAACATGGGAAGGTGTCCAGGGTGGATTGTCAGGGGAGAATGGAAGCGATTTGCGGACCAAAATATTTGTGGACACTCCCTCACTCGCTTAGGGTTTCTCGGCTTAATGACTGTGAATGCACGCTTGGCACATTCTGTTCGCTTTGAGTACAGTGCTCAGTCATTGGCGTGAGAGGTTCAGCACTTTGCTGTAAAGTAGGCTTCCTGTTGGAAGTTATGCCCAGCTGCAGGCTAATAGAAGTGTTCTGAGCCCATTTTTTACAACAAGACAGATTTATTTATTTATTTGAAAGGCAGAGTTACAGAAGCAGAGGGAGAGGCAGAGAGAGAGTTCAGTCCACTGGTTCACTCCCCCAGGTCATCCCAGCAGCTGCGGCTGGGTCAGCCAAAAGCCTGGAACTCCACGCAGGTCTCCCACGTGGATGCAGAGAGCCCACATGTTGGGCCATCCTCCACTGCCTTCCCAGGCTCGTAAGCAGAGAGCTGGATTGGAAGTCGAGCAGCCAGGGCTCTAACCAGTGTTCCTAAGGGCTGGCATCACAACCGACCCCTTAACTTGTGTGCCACCACACCAATCCTGTCTGAGCCCATTTACAGTAAGCTAGGCTAAGGTAGGTTAAGTGTACTGAATGCATTTTTTACTTATAATATTTTCTATTTATGCTGAGGTCACATGCTTACTATGGGTACTTCGGGACATAACCCCATTGCAAGTTGAGGTGCACCTGTAGTGTGATGATGTTTTTGTGATAAAAACCCTAACGCTACACAGGCACACGCACTCACACTCTTTCACAGTTGTATGTGTGTAGCAAAAAGTTTGGGGAAATGTTCAGGAAGCAGTTACCAGGCCGCTCTCCAGAAATTCCTGGAGTCCTGGGAAAACACCACCCAGCTGCACCTCTGAGTCCCTAGGTGGGTTGTGGAGGGTCCTCTTGGCAGCACCTTGTGCTGTAACAGCAGACATGCCTCCAGCCAACCAAAAGTCCCCAACCCGTGCCCACCACTGAGCCTGCCCTTCCGCATCCCTGGGAAACGCCCCCAACGTGGCCCCACATGATGACTAGTGCCACCCCTCCCCCAGCCACAGCCACCAGGCCTGCAGGGCAGGCAGGGTCATTACTGAGTTCCCATGAAGGGAGTGTTTATTATTGTTGTAGGTTTGATGCTGATCCCAAAAGGACCTAATCAACAGGTAATAAGACCTCCTGGGAGAGATTAGAAACCTCAACTTTAACCCTGATGTAACCACAGCAAAGAAAGCCAGAGCCACTACAGGGCTGACCCTGCATTCCACAGGGGCCCAGAGAGGTGCTGGGGGCCGTGCTCAGGGATGGGCTGGGAAGGGAGTCTGAGGGAGCCGAGCAGATGGCCCATTCAAAATGCAGTTTACCCGGGAATGCACCTCTTCCTCATCTTCATCTTCCTCCTCCTCCTCCTCATGCCTCATTGAAAACCTGCACTACATGCATGGGATGCAGAAATCAACAGGCCAGGGTGGGCACTTGGCCCATCAGTTAAGACACTGCCCAGGACCCCCGCATCCCACGTTCCAGTGCCTGCAGTCGAGCCCTGCCTCCACGTCCTGCTCCAGCTTCCTGATACTGTGCGTCCTGGGAAGCAGCAGGTGATGGTGCTACCACCTGGGCCCCTGCCACCCACATGGGAGATTCAGTGCCGGGTTCACAGCTTCAGCCAGGCCCAGCCCAGTTGTGGTTGACATTTGGGGAATGACTCAGCAGATGGAAGATCTCTCTCTCTCTCTCTCTCTCTCTCTCTCTCTCTCTGTGTGTGTGTGTGTGTGTCTGTCTGTCTGTCTGTCTGTGTGTCTACCTTTCAGATAAGTAGAAATAAAAAAATGAATTTAACAAATAAATGAATAAGCCATGATCCTGCCCTCAAGATGTTCACAGCACTGTGGCATAGCGGGTAAAGCCACCGCCTGCAGTGCTGGCACCCCATTTGGGCGTCGGTTCTAGTCCCAGCCGCTTCACTTATGGTCCAGCTCTCTGCTGTGGTCTGGGAAAGCAGTAGAAGATGGCCCAACTCCTTGGTCCCCTGCACCCACATGGGAGACTGGGAAGAGACTCCTGGATCCTGGCTTCAGACCAGCTCAGCTCCAGCCATTGCAGCCATCTGGGGAGTGAACCAGTGGATGGAAGACCTTTCTCTCTCTCTCTCTCTCTCTCTCTCTGCATCTCTGCCTTTCAAATAAATAAATAGATCTTTAAAAAAAAAAAAACAGGTGCTCACAGCTTGGGAATTCAGACTGACTCTGCTGGGTCCGGGCACAGGGTGGGAACACAGGAGGGAATTCTTGAGTTCGTTGGCTGAGACGGTAAGCGCCCCAGCAAAGTGCACTGCAGTGGTGTCTTGCAGTATGTAGCTACAGCAGCATCTGTTAGCTGGGCATCACGCACGCTTACATTTCAACACTCACTTCTAACATTTTTTTGTCTGTGAAGCTGCTGTATGTGCCTTTCTTTTCTCTTCGGTTAGATGTAAATATTTGAAGCTAGTAATTAGTAGAAAAAATACAAATTTAAGTGTTTGCTTTTTGGTACTGCCTGTGACTCACCTTTCAAGCAGTTAGATGGGAAGTTGGTCCCATATATTAGCAAACCGAATAAGGCCTACTAAGATAACACAGTCATGACCCATTTTTCATTACCCTTGTGGAAACCAAGTGCGTTGTTACATAACTATCGCATGAGAACACCCTTGAGCTGGACCAAGCAACCGCACACGGGCGACACAGTTGTGGTCGCCGATGGACGGCTGATAAATGCTTTGATGACTTACACTTTCCAAGGCAGCGTCCCCACGATGAACGATGGTGCCTAGGAGAAGACGTGATATCCGCAAAGGCTAACTCAGCCCCACGTTTTTTCCAACTTGGGCAGAATTGCAACAGCCTCTCGATATCGTTGTGCAAGATTTTGCATCTTGCGTAAAACTAACTGCAAATGTCATGTCAGCTGGGTCAACTGATTTGAGCAGGCCCAAAAGCACAATAAAGATAGTGAAATTGGATGGCGACACGCAGGCCTCTCGCAGCTCAACCTTTGTGTCCTCAGAAGAGCGTTTGTCCGTAGAGAAGGAGCCAGCTTGCTTAACCCTGGGTCCTCATCCTGCTGGAACAAAAGTCCTGGAAACCAGACACTGGCATCATGCAGAAACCGCTGTGCGTCTGAAGTCTTCGCAGAGCCGGCAATGAGTGCCGACTCCATTCAGAGAAAACGGGAAGTTAAGTTCCGCAGACTCCTGCTGGACAACACATCTAGGCACCCGGCCTCTGGCACCACGGAGTGTGGAGGGAGAACAGGACCCGTGTCCCTAGGAAGCTGGCGCGCTCATTGAAGGGAACAGGCAGGAGTGGTTGTAACACCCTGACAAGGCCAGGTGTAGAACTGAGGGAGCCCCTCATAAGCCTCGGGTACCAGGGGCCTGGGGAGGACTCAGGATGAGTAGCTGGGTGCTCATGGCGGAGGGGATTCCCTGGCCCTGGGGCTGGGGTTCCAGGCAGAGGGCGTGGCACCTACAGAGGCACAGAGAAGAGGGAAGGCTGCAGCCAGAGAAACCTTGCTTATAACGATCTTGGAGGCCAAGAAAAATTTTTGATCTGGAAAGCCATGAAATCTATTTTTTTAATTTAACAACACACTAACAAATAGAATGCTAGAAAAATTACAGCGGTGGGCAAAGAAACATCCATGAATGGCTGAGTGTGAAGATGTGGCATTGTTGCACACCCCCGTTCCTCCCACTGGACGCCGGCCTTGCTCCTGTGTCCTCGGAACTGCCCAGCCACAGACCTGGCTGACAGCTGTCTGCCGTCAGGGAGCGCACAGTCAAGCGAATGACGCACATATATTCAGTCGACTGTGTGGTGATGGAAGCAAACCCAAAACACAACAGGAATGCGTGAGGAGGCCCAGGAGAGCTCCTGAACCAAGTGATGGCTCAGCTGCCTGCTGAAAATCAGCCAGGGGGCAGCGCCATGGCGCAGTAGGTTAATCCTGCACCTGCGGTGCCGGCATCCCCTATGGGCATCAGTTCGAGTCTTGGCTGCTCCTCTTCCAGTCCAGCTCTCTGCTATGGCCTGGGAAAGCAGTACAAGATGGCCCAAGTCCTTGGGCCCCTGCATCCACGTGGGAGACCCGGAAGAAGCTCCTGGCTCCTGGCTTCGGATCAGCTCAGCCCACTGCGACCATTTGGAGAGTGAACCAGCAAATAGAAGACCTCCCCCCCTCACCCCATAACTCTACCTCTCAAATAAGTAAAAATATTTTTTTAAAGATTTATTTTATTTATTTGAAGAGTTACAAAGAGAGAGAAGGAGAGGGAGGGAGGGAGGGAGAGAGAGAGAGGTCTTCCATCTGCTGGTTCACTCCCTAGTTGGCCACAACAGCTGGAGCTGTGCTGATCCAAAGCCAGGAGCCAGGAGATTTCCTCCAGGTCTCCCACATGGGTGTGGGGGCCCAAGGACTTGGGCCATCTTGTACTGCTTTCCCAGGCCATAGCAGAGAGCTGTATTGGAAATGGAGCAGCCAGGACTCGAACTGGCACCCATATGGGATGCCGGCACTGCAGGCAGCAGCCTTACCCACTATGCCACAGTGCCAACCCCAGTAAAAATCTTTAATAAAAAAATTCTCAGGAAGTATCTTGATAGGGGCCGAAGACAGGAGCAGGAACTCTCCAGAGAGCTGCCCCAAGACAGGCATGGTCTGGTTGAAGGACGAGGGAGAGTCTGGTTGCTTGAGTGCCTGGAGGCTGGGGTCCTGAGATACACCTAGCCCAGGATTAAGCTTCACCCAGAATTGTGACCCAAGGGTGACTTCACCAGGATGCAAACTGAGGAGCACCAGGGCCCCATGGCTACCATGCAGTGAGCACCCAACACGCTAGAACCCTAATCAAGAACTCTCATGTGTCCTTGGCTCATGTCTCCCTTGGCTTTCACCAATGTATTCCTACTCCCCTTTTGCACAAAAGTAAATTGGGGCATACCAAGGATAGGAAGTTGCTCAAGTTCACCTAATAAATGATAGAACTGGGTTCTGACCTCAAGCCCAGGTGTTTGTTTTATTTTTAGTCTTAGCAAATATAGGTAAATTGAAAGAGATACCAAGCAGAGACAGGCTGGCTGTGCTTATGTGAAGGTGCTTTGGAAAGCTGAAAAACATAAACAAACATCACTGCATGTGAGCGGGTGGCCTGTGAATAAGAAATTCCCTTGTTCAATTCAATTCAACAAATAATTGTCAAAGCACTCAACGTTATGTAAGGTTCTATGCTACAGGAAAAGCCAAGGGGACTAACAAAGAAATTTACTTTTGGAGCTTCAAGTCCAGTGAAGAAACAGATAAGGATGCATAGGTATTTTCCACAAAGTGGCTGGGAAATACGTGTTGGGAAGTGAGGGGTCCCGAGCCTGAAGCAGCAGCATTGGGGATGCACCTGACAGAAGCTCACAGGATGGGTCCAGGTGGGGATGGACGACACTGAGCAGGGGCGGCCAGTGGGGTGAGGATGACAAGAGGGTCGGGGTTGGAGGCCTGGGCTCTGCAGAGCAGCAGTGTCATTAACAAAGATAAAGAGGTCAGGAAGGCCTGACTGCATCTCTGTCTGCGAGTGAGACGGAGTGCGGAGCGAAAGCCGAACTTCCAGGAGCCCTGGATGGACTGTTCTTAGAGGAGTGCTTCTTGTCACTCTGCCCCTAGGAGACCTCTGGCCCGGTCTGGAGACTCTGCGGGTTGTCACACATGGGGCAGGGGATGCTACTGTATCCAGTGGGAGGCACCATGGGATCTCTACAGCCATGGATCAGACCGTGTCAACTCTTGAATGTATAGTGGCTGATATTGATTTGTTCATTGTATAAATTCTCTTTAGCACTTACCTTGGGCTACAGACCATTCTAGAACACCAGGGCCATCCATCTGCTGCCCTCTTTTTTCTGCCCTGTCCAGTCCTCCTCTGCTCACCATCCCAACCCTCAGAAACTAGGAGAAGGAAGATGATGGAAACAGAATGAAACACAGCTGGTTGGTGGAGCCCTGGAAATTGTCCAGTGCCCCTCCGCTGAATGCTCCTTACCCACGTTCATGGCTGATTATCCTGGTGAGATGGTGAACTTGTACATAGTATCCGAGTCCTCCGGACAGTGTTCCCAGGAAAGGGAATTCCTCTGAAAGAGCCCCAGCTAGCCAGATGCAGAAGCTCCCCAGGATGACAACAGCCATGGCAGGTGCTGATGGTAGACCAAGCAGCCCAGACGAGCCTGAGCACCTGAGCTGTCCCTGCTTCTTCTCTCCCCCGACTCCACGCCTGTTACTGCTAAGCATCGGACACACAAAGCTCACCTCTTAATATTTCCAAATGATACTGTGTTAAGAGCTTAGCTGTCTGGTAGGTGACAAAAGTTTTTTTAAAAAAAATAAATAAAACAACCCTGAAAACAAGAATTGCTATTCAAAGCAAAGTATTATTTTAGGGTGACATTATTTTTTAAATTCACAGTTTTCATTTGTTATAACATGTAGCAGTTCTGTGAACACACAGATAAGAGGATACAATAGATATTTGACAGTGCAGTTCTCAGAATATTTGCATATCCAAGAGATTATTTCAGCAAGTATACTTAGGCTGACCCTATTAACCATTCACAATATTTTGTCTTGAATCCAATTCACACTCTATAGACATGTCCAATTCACATTTCAGCTCTTACACTATTTTCCCTTTTAGACTTTATATTAGGAAATAAATCCATAACATCAAATGTCATGACAACATCTGCTGTGGCTGACATGATTGAAAGGGAATTTTACTCATCCCAGGTAATTCTGCTGCTTAATTTGTTCTGTAGTGTGCCTGAGAAGCCAGCTGTTCCGTCAAGTCCAGTGTAATGAGTGGAGGTCCCCAGTGCAACTTCGCCACCGGGCCCAGCCTTGGCAGTGCCACAGGGTCACTACAGGCAGTCCCCTGAAGCCAGAGTGGACGGGATGACTGGACAGGGCTTCCTGGGCATGCCGGCTTTGCCATGTGTGTGCAGGCAACTCTGCCAAGCTAGCAGGCAGATCATTCAGGGTATATGAGGGTATCTCCGAAAATTAATGGAAAACCTAAGTTTTTGTAGTGTAAAAGCTTTTTGAAATCCATTCTTAGTTTTTTCCTGGTAAATTAGCATTTTTCATGCGTGGTTTTCAAAAAAAATTTTTTGCACCAACGTTAACAGCTTTCAATTCCATTTTTTCCATTCACTTTTCAAAGTGCCCCCTTGTCTACTGTGCAATGACCTTTTCTGAGAAAATATAGGACAGGAGCTTAGCCACTTGTGTACCCCTGTTCTCAGCAGCTAAAAGGCAGAAGCAGCTCTAGTGTCCATCAACAAATGTGTGGATACACAAGCCGTGGCTTATATATCCAGTGAAATATTAGTTAACATAAAAAAGAATCAAGTTGGGATACATGCTATGACACAGATGCACCTTGAAAACGCTATGCTAAGTGAGACAAGCCAGACACAAAAGGACAAATATTATATGAAGCCATTTATAAAAAAAAAAAAAAAAAAAACAGAATAGCAAATGCACGGAGACAGAGAGGAAAGGAGAGGGTCCAGGGGCTGAGGGGGAACAGAGTAGCAACTGATTGCTTAATGGGTACAGAGTTCCCGTTTAGGGTGGTGACAAATCTTGGAAATAAATAGTGTCAATAGTTGCACAACACTGTGAACTGATTAATGCTACTGAATGCTACACTTAAAAAATGGATACAGTGGTTCATGTGACATTGCATGTATTTTACCATAGTGAAAAGTTAAATGACTTGAAATATATACATACATATGTATGTATATGTGTGTATATATATATATGTATATATATGGCCAGATAATATATGTATATATATGGCCAAAAGCAGCCAATTCAGTTGAAAAGGATCACGTGGCCGCTGGGTGGTGCAGCAGCTGAGCTGCCGAGTGGGACGCTGGCACAGCACCCTGGAGTGCCTGGCTTCAGGTCCCACTTCCACTTCCAGTTCCAGCTTCCTGCTGATGCCCTGACTGGGGGGCAGCACAGCAAGTGATGGCTCGAGCACCTAGGTCCCTGCCACCCATGTGAAAGAACCAGATAGAGTTCCTGGCTCCTGGCTCTGGCCTGGCTCAGCCCCAGCCACTGTGGGAATTTGAGGAGTGAACCAGCGGATGGAAGATCTCTCTCTTCTTTCTCAAATAAAATAAATTTTTTTAAAGAAGTCTTGAAAGCTATAAATGGAAAATTAAACAGACAGAAAGGAGAAAAGACAGAAGCGGTGGTCTCAAAACGGCTCTCTGCAAGCTGGCTTGGAAGGCAGCACAGTGGCTCTCGTCCTCCCGCGCAGCTCACCCTGCAGCTGTGTGGCTGCTGACAGCGTGGCCTCCGTGGCTGACTGCAAGCTCGCAGCTCCTACTTTGAGGACGAAGGTGCCCGGCTCCCTCGGCTGGGTTCCCATCTGTGCCAACAGGCCTGACGTGAGACGAGCTTCTGGAAGAAGCCTGTGGCCAGGCGAGCCGCTGCCTCCAGGAAGGTTCTGGCATGATGTCAGCCTCTGCCTGCGCCTGCCCTGCGTCCCCACCACGTGCTGGGAGTCCTGTGTTTTCGTGGGCTGAAAAAACATGAAGGGACACAGCAGGCGCACCCGTGGAGGACAGAAGGGCAGTCCCCTGAGCTTTGAAGGACCTGCCGCCCACCCTGCTGGCCCCTCCCGCTTCTCCCTGCTGCCCTCCGCGGACAAGGGCTGCTTTCGGAACCCGTGCTAGGCGCCCGAAGCCGGCGCAGGCAGGCAGCGGAGCAGGCGGGCGGGCAGGAAAGGGTTTCCAGGTCCCCAGGGGCCGGTAATCACATCCTCCAACCAGGTGCCGGCAGTAGGGCTCTTTGCTTCCAACCTTCCTGGCCCAGGGCCAGCGTTTCCAGGCCTCCCTCCGCCCCACGGCTCCTTCCCGTCATCTTTCCACCCAGAAGCCTGTTAACTGTTTTCCTGTGCTTTTTATTCCTATTTCCAGGCACCCCGTGTGCGTTAAACTTCAAAGAAAGTTTGCAGCAATAAGCACAAGGCTGTAACAAGTGGAAGCGCCAAATGGCCGTGCTGAGAACCGTTTGTTAAAATGAAGGGGCTGGGACTCCTTTTTTTTTTTCTTTCCTCCTCTTCTTTCAAACCAAGTTGCATTTGTGCCTGGATCAAGTTGCCCGGTATCAATCCTGAAATTTGTAAAGATGAAAAGCAGAACAGCCACCCAATATTTAAAATGTGAAATGATTATGAAATGGCACCAGGCCAATGTTTATGAATCATTGAATATGATCATAAAATCATAAAAAATAATCACCAAAAGGTAAATAAATTACCCGGCTTACTGCGTATTTTCACGTAGGGCCTGACACAAAAGCTGCGCCATGAATGATTTATACCTGTTTTAACAATAATACTCATTTTACTGAAAGACGGTCAGCACTTGGACTGCCGTGGGCAGCGTGCCAGTTGTCGAAAGGTTAATGTTTCAGCAGCAATACATTAAATTATGAATAATACCGGTCCCAAAATGGAAGGTTATTAGCTCAGTGTGCTTAATTAGCCCAGCTAGAACTGTGCCATCAAGAAGCAGTGCCCATTACTTGAGCGGTAGCTCTGATGGGCCAGGGCAACATCGCTGGTCCCGGAGATAGGCAGTGTGTGGGCGTGTCTTCTGTGAAACCGCGTCTCCAGGGCTGGTTCTCGGGAGGTGGAACCCGCCTATTGTTTATCCTCAAGGACTTTCCAAAAGCAAAGAGGAGATTGCCTGGATAAGCTTGGTGTTTGGCAACACAGACGTGGCTCAATCTGCCTCCATGTCTGTTTGCTGCTGCTGCTGCCCCTGCGCCCTACCAAAGAAGTGTCAGGTACGAGGCACAGGTGGGCAGGACACGGGCACTCTTCCAACACAGGTGCTTACTGAATGGCTGCTACATGCCCAACACTTGCAAAATAGGAAACAAACATGTCTTTAGATCCACTCGAGGGAACAGATAACCAAGTTGAACAACTAACCATGTGGTTCTTGCGTTAATTACACTCACGTGACTGCTATGGAGCGTGGCTTTAGCATGCCAACACCTGGCTAGGAGTTGGGGTGGGGTTCTTGACAAGAGCTACGTTTGCTCTCTTTCTAGAGGGTGGGTAGGAATGAGCCGGGTGAGTCTCAAGGAAAGGACCTTCCCGGGAGGGAATGTTTTAAACCACGCCTGGGTCTCCAGGAGGAACGGAGCCAGAGCAAAGTCAGCCATTGCTTACATGGAGTATTGGCAAACCACCTGCTGGCCAGGGCTGCAAGAGAGCTGCTGGGCACCTATCTTGTGTGTGCATGTGTGTGTCCACGCTCAACCCCACAACCCTCCCCATGTGCTGGGCCAGTCCTGGCACTGCCCTGCCAGGTGCTACAGTTCCACACTCACAGGCCCGGGGCTCACCCGAGCCGTGCCGGCCCCACCGCTGGAGCTGAGCTGTCTGCACCGCCGCCCACCGCTACTTAGTACTATTAGTAGCTTGTTTTTCTAAGCCCTAAAATTCATTTTCTTTTCCCGCCTCGCTTCCAGAAAAATAAATAAAAGTGAACACATCACTCATTTAAGACGAGGAATGGAATTTAGGTTGCGTTTTTCTTTCTATTTTTATGATTAGTTAGAATTTTCCTGGGAACGCCGCCAGGAGGGCATTATGGTGAGATAATGTCCTGTATTTAATCGGTACTGCAATGGCGAGCTGCGCTCTGTGGGGAGAGGCCGAGCTAACGCATCCTACTGTCCCGTTTTCAGGAGACGACCGCACAGCGCAAGATGAAGACGAGACTGACAAGTGGCACAGCTCCAGGCTGGAGTGACGGCCGGCGAGTGGACAGGGTGCGGTCGTGACCCCAGCTCTGCTCGCAGGACCTGCTGGCCCGGAGAGCCCTGGAGACTCCAACTGTGTGAACAGGGCCCCCAGACTGACCAAGGTGACCAGCTGGCGTGCCGCAGCTCCTGGACTTTCCCAGCGTCTTCTTCCACACCTGACCGACGTCTCTTGGCCGGAGCACGCTTGTGGCTGTCACACGTGCATCTTTTCCCTTTGCAACCCAAACACCATGTGCCAAGGGAGGCCCGAGGCCTTTAACTGAACCTGGAGGTCAGCACCAGGTAGGACCAGAAGAGCTCCTTCTCTCTGCGCGCATGCGGCCACCCCCAGCTCCCCAGTACTGGTGCTGCAGGCGAGAGCGGGCGCTTGGCAATTAGCTGAGCCGATCTTGTTGGCACCGTTGTTTGGTCCTTGGCTGACAAATGAAAGGCTCTCTGGCTGTGCTGAACAAGGAAAGGCCATCTTGGAGAGACGCCTTAGCGAGCTGTCTGAGGAGAAGGAAGGAAAACGGGAGCTTGGGGGCAGAGAGGGGCGTGTTCACCTGGGAGAAGGGGCGTTCACCCAGGGAATGGCGGCAGGGGTGCAGATTAGCCTTTGTCTGCAAATGGTGTGGGTGGCCTGGAAGGCCGGAGCGTGGTGTGGCGGGCACGCAGAGCCTTCCGGATTTTACTGTTGTCCCCATTAAACCCGGGGTCTGCAGGAGCTACTGCACAGGTGAGGGATGCCTCGAGCAACCCATAAATAGCGGAGTGAAGACAAACTGTTTATTGCTTAGCCTCATGAAGCCCATATAAACGCTCTCCCAGGGGCGCGAGAGCAGGCGCGAGCGGGAGCCGGCCCGCGTGTGTGTCCCGGGAGCGGCATCCCAGACACCGCGTTCGCGCTTGGCTTCCTTCTATGAAGGCGCCTGTTTGATGGCGCGTCCTGGAACAGCTCATAGCCGGTGCAGCAAACCCTGTGCACAGACAGAGCTTGCTTTTCCTCCTTCCTTTTCCTGTTTGCGGGGAGAATGAGGCCTTTCTCTCCTCGGCCCCTCGCGCTCCCCAAAGTTGTCTCACGAGGTCATTGCCAGCTGACAGGGCTCCTTTCAGTGCCAGGTTTGGGTGGAAACAATACGCTGCTTTCTGGGGGGCTGGTGAGGCCTTGGGCCTGACCGGCCGGCCCTAGATTCAAATGGGCTGTTGTTTCCGTCGGTTTCTTCAGACAGCTGGCTCTCTGTGGTGCAAAACTGCAGTCTTCATGCATGGGCGTGTGTGTGTCTGTGTGTGTGTGTGTGTACACGTGTGATATCTACATGCCAGCGGGGCCAAGCAAGGGAAGGGTGATTGGAGATCTTCGGGTCTGGTGTTAAGCCAGGGTTGGCCACTCACTAGCTGTGTGTCCTTGGACACGTTATGAAGTTACTTACTATTTAGTGTCCTTAATCCCGGCTCGTCCATCTGTCATAGCTTCACGTGCACACGTTCATGGGCTCTGTGATCACGAGGTGCCTGTGTGACTGTATTCACCAGTGAGCTTGCGAGCCCTGCACTGAATGCCGTGGAGGTTGGCAGAGCTGGTTTCTGAGAGCTGAGGAGACGTGTTGAATGTCCTGTCGACGGTCTCCATCACGGGCTTTATTGGTTCGCCGAGGCGAGTGGAGAGCAGTGAGAAGTGGAAGGAGCCTAGCTCGACGAGTTCTAGCATCTTGCAAAATCCTTATAGGTCTTCGCAGGGTTTCCAGCGGCAGTGTTCTTGCGTACCGCTGATTTAATATTTGGAGAACCAAGCAGCGCTTTCAAAAACTGTGTTCTGGGAATTTCTGAGTGAGGGCCCCGTCCTGCAAACTCCTGGGGCTGATGAGGACCACCAAACAGACGAAACCAGGTCACGGAAACTGAGGTTGACTGTTTTGAGTCGTTGTGAGGAATGATCAAACCCCGCAGGAAACGGCTAGCGTGAGCGACAGGACTCAGGAAGGCCGGTGCCTGGGATGCTGGGAGCCGTCTGGCACAGCCAGGCAGGCTGCTGTTGGCTGGCTGTGCAGGAGTGTGGCCCACTCGGCACAGTGTGCTGGCCTTCCAGGAAGGTAAGTCACTCACTGGTCCAAGAAAGAGGGATTCCCTGAGGAGCCGCCAGCGAGGACAGGGAGAGCCAGCCCGGGAGCAACCGAAGGCCACGCCAGCTCCTGTGTGGACCTCCACGCGGTGGGCCCCCCCACGCTGCCTGGCCCGTGTCCTTTCTGAAAAAGGCGGACTGTCGCTCCCCCTCTTCGTGGAGGAACGACACTAAACCCTGCCTAGGCTTCATATCCGAGTCACGGCACCATTATGTCGCTCCCCCTCTTCGTGGAGGAACGACACAGGACCCTGCGCTGTTCTTTCGTCTGCTCGGCCCTCCCCGGGTTTGCTGCTGGTTCTTCCCGGGTTGGCTACTATCCCTTCCACCTCCGTGGAAGGGCAGTCCCCTCTTCGTGGAGGAACGACACAGGACCCTGCGCTGTTCTTTCGTCTGCTCGGCCCTCCCCGGGTTTGCTGCTGGTTCTTCCCGGGTTGGCTACTATCCCTTCCACCTCCGTGGAAGGGCAGTTCCCCCTGGCCGCATTCCCCACTTCCGCAGGGGAGCGGCACACCGCCGGCCGGCTCTCTCGGGGGCTGCACAGGTGTTCCCCTTAGATGTTCCTCTTAGATGTTCCTGGTGCATGCCGTCTCTCTCCTCCTTTATAGTCCTCCTCTGCCAATCCCAACTCGGCTGCCCACACGCCGAGTACGCTGCTCTCCTCCAATCAGGAGCAGGTCCTGCTGTTTATTGGTTGAACTGGAGGCAGCTGGGTAGAAGCTGTTTTCTCCTCTCCCAGCGCCATATTGTGGGAGAGCAGATGCATAGAATAAGTCTTAATTTGAGTAATTTAGTCTAGTCCGGGTTGCTCCCCACAGCGGACCCTGCTCTCTGCCTGGATACAGGGGTCTTTTTTGCTTCTTTCGGCTCCTTTTCTGCCTTTTTCTCTTCTCCCTTGCCCCCTCCCCTCCCTTCCTCCTCCCACAAACCTGTATGGGACACAGCCTCCATGACGGTCACGGAGCTAGCACCCCGTCCTCTTCTATCAGTACTCAGAGCCAAAGTACTGAGTTCACAGTACTTTCCTGCCCTGAAAATATCATCACGTGGACAGATAGCCCCGCATGTGCTGTAGATGGAGTTGTGTGAACGTGGAGTGCACAGAGTGGGGAGAAAGGAACTCGGCCCGGAGGGGACGCTCAGAGGCTGTGTCAGGCTGACACTGACGCAGAGCGGGCAAGGAAGATGCAGGCGATGCGGGAGCCACCGGTAGATCTTTTGTGCACTGTGCCTGGAACTGGAGAAGGAAGCAAGGCTGGAGATGAGCCTCAGCATGGTGTAAGTTCAGGAGTATTTCCTCACCCTCTATCTGGCAGTCAACTGCCCAGGTCCGGACGCTCCGGCTGGCGGAAGCTCCAGATCCTGCCAGTCATTAACAAAAGAGTCACGTGCGTTACGAAACGTTTCCTCGCAGGGCAACATGGCATCTCAGGCCCTGGGTCTGCAAGGAGCCTGGGTCATCTATCCTGTCTAGGAATGAAACGTAAGCCATGGGACTTCTGCCGTCAGAGACCCGCCGCGGGACGTGGCAGTCAGTGCCGGGTTAGTGGGCATCGTGGCCACCCCATCTGTGGTTTGCTCCCTGTGGGGTCCCTGATGTGGTTACATTAGAGACTTTGTTCAGTGACGCAGTTGGCTTCGTGTTGGCCCAGCTCTGTCCTATTTGATTTCTCCTTGGCAACAGATTGTGTAGATTAGGAGAGGCAGGTCTGTCATCAGGAGGAGAGACACAGCCTTTGCCTTTGGATGTGTGTGGGTGTCTGAACCTGGGGCCATGTTTCATCCAAATGAGGATGCCCTAACCAACCCGAGGGCCTTCCAGCAAGCCACACCCTTCTGCTTCCCGCTCTTTCTGACTACACTCTGTGTCTGCACCCCCACCTTGAATACCAAGTGAGGTGAGCCCCCTTTCAGGATCTCAGGAGCCTGGAATCCCCCTGCAACTGGCCAGCACCATCAAGATCAGACGGCTGGCCTTGTGATAGAAGTGACACCTTATAGCCCTGCGCCCTTCACACTGGCCTCTCTATCTCCTTGGTGTCCGTAGTCCATGCACTCCAAGACCCACTTGATAATGGTTTAAATTTTGTTCAGTTACCTAAGCACATGTCCGCACTACCTATTCTGACCTGCCATACCTGCCTGGTCCCCAAAACCTCCAAGGCTGCATTCCTGCTGGTGGCTTTGCCCCATGCATGCCTCCTTTCCATACCTAGACCCAACGCTGAGATAGAATGCATTCAAGTGATGCCTCGGATAGTCCAGGCTGTGTGTTATCACAGAGCTGCTAAATACAAGTCCTGGAAACATAAGAAATGGAAGCATGGCTTGGCTGATCACCTTTCTTGTCCCTTACAATTTACAGCATTGCCTGGTCTTTAGTAAGATCTCAGAGTGTGCTGGAATTTGGTGACCCTATCTTTTACTCCTGGTAAGGGCCCAGAGTGACACAAGCAAAGTAATCTTCTCCATGAAAGACGAACAAACGCCACTTGCTTAGAGAGTCTCATAAGATTCTCATCTGTCGTGTCCCAGTTTTAATTAGAGTTATAATCATCTCTCAGGGGGTATCTCGGGGCTTCATTGAATCTACCAGCTTCCCCTTGATGCATGAAACTCGTGATGTTTAAAATATTGGCCATATCAGAAATGATAGCAGTGTGGGAACAGCGTAGGGGGGGTTCAGGCGGAAGGACTTCCCCTTTCACTCCAAGAGGATGAGCTGTTTTTGGAGTCAGCACAGAAAGCAGCACTTATGCCAGGTGGGGTTTGTTCCACGTCTGCCTCCCATTCCTGAATCATCACGGTTCCCAGTTACATCTTTAAAAGTTGTCATTCACAGCCCATATATGACCATGAACATGGCTCACTGGTGCTCCTTACAGGATCCTACTGAGCGGCCGCCGCCTGCTGCGCTGCCATCCCATATGGGTGCCAGTTAGAGTCCCAGCTGCTCCACTTTCGATCCAGCTCCCTGCTAATGCGGCAGAAGATGGCCGGAGTGTTTGGGCCCCGGCCACCCATGTGGGAGACCCAGGTAGAATTCCAGACTCCTGGCTTCAGCCTGGCCCAGCTCTGGCTGTTGCTGCCATCTGGGGAATGATCCCATAGAAGGAAGATCTCTCTCTCTCTCTCTCTCTCTCTCTCTCTGCCTTTCAAATAAAATAACAAATAAATCTTAACAAGAGAAGATCCTACCGAGCTGCCTCTCTCCATCGGTAGAGAAGGAGGCTGCCCCCAGTGGATGTCATCGAGATCCCCTGCAGTCGGCTGCCCCAAACGCAGGCCTATAGCCGTAGAGAGCATCCCAGAACTCTTCTACTTCCATTCAGACTGCCATCCAAATCCGTCCACTGGGTCAGGCACTCAGGCCTGGCACCTTTGCCTCGCAACTATCTTCCTGTGCTGTCACCTGTGACTTACTCCCCAGATGCACAGCAGGCAATTAGGACCCTTTAAAATGAACCAGCACTGTTAGCTTTGGGGCCGGAGCCACAGTCCTAGACTGAGAATGCCCAATAGGGATGCTCCTGATACTGGTAACATGAAGTTTTATTTCTTGATATTGCCATTTTGAGTCAGATAATTCTTTGTCGATGGAGGGAGTCTGCCTTGTTCATTGTACTATATTCGTTTGTACCCCTGATCCTTACCAAAAATGTCTCTGGAAACTTCCAGATATCCCTGGGGTCAGAGGTAGGGGGGGAGTCACCCCAGGTGGGAACCGCTGCCTTAGGCTTCTTGTGGAAGAGGGGTGTGGACCTGGCTGTGGGCTTCTGCTCAGGGAGTGAGAGCTAGAGTATCTGAGCAACTCGTCTGGCTTCTAAGAAACAGGAAACACATGACCCGCGAGAAAGCCGCTCAGCCCATGGAAGCCAGAGGCCCTGGCCGCACTCCTCACACCTGCTCACCGCTCTGTCTGATGTATCAGAGAGTCCCTCGGTGTGTGACCAGTCCTGATGTCCAGGAAAGCAGTGACACAGAGGGAAGCTCCATTTCCTTGTCCAGCTCGCCCAGGTCCTACTGATGCACTCAGTGTCGTCACGGGGCGTCTCATCAGAAGTAAGATCCTTAAAGAAAAACCTACTGCATGCTATGCTGACTTAGATGACTCCACTAAGGCAATATTTTTTTTTTTTTTGTAAAACCACCGTTCCTGTGTCTGATTTGGCCCTTACAACAGATCTAAGGAAGCTGTGATGTTTCAGAACTGTGTCATCACTTCTTAGTGTTTTCATCACACTGCATTTCAAAGAATGTCTTTTTCCAAGGAGCTCAGTTTTATATGCAGTGACTAAGAAAGTGTGGGGATCAGGGAGCTTTGTCCAGGCATACCACTTCCCTCATGCCTTCGAAACACAGTCTGCCAATACTCACAGTAGGGTCGGCTTTCATCTTATATAAAAATTGGAAGTAAATTAGTGGGAATAAAATGTAAAATTCACTCATTCATTCAAAAGAGAAGCTGCTGAGTAGAATACTGCACTAACTCTGAGATATTCAGAGGCATCTGACATATAACCGGGAAGTCCAACAGCTCTTTATCTGGTGCTAGGGCCAACAGGTGGATGACAACACATATAATTACAGGTCATTATGCCACGGCAAAGACGTGGAAAACAGGGCCACAGAAAACAGTGGCCTCTGCACACTGAAGCCCATTGCTTGACCACAGATGGTGGACACGTGTGTCAATGGCATGACCCATGAGAACACTTTGCTACCTTCATGAACAGGGTTGACATGTACCAGTCAGTCAGGGAAATGTAGAAGACAAAGAATGGGTCGAGTTTAGCAAGATGTTTGGTAATATATATGAGAGTACTTCCAAAAGTTCATGGAACATGGAACTGAAAGCCTGAACTTATTCTGGTGGAAAACTTGATTTTAAAATCCATGCAGTTTTTTTCATAATATGCATTTTCCAGGTGTTATGAGAAAAATTGCACCCCCAGATTTTTTGCACCAAAATCAGCTCCCACTTTTAATTCCATTTTTCCACGAACTTTTTGAAGTACCCCTATAGTAAATTGATGGTTTGACCATTTATCTCATGGGAATGAAGAAGAATGAGTTTGTTAGTATTGGCTGACTAATTGGTGCCAATGTGGAGGACAGTCATTCTGTGCTGGGACATTAAGGTTTTGGCCTCTTATTTTTTAAAAAAATTATTTATTTATTTATTTACTTATTTGAAAATCAGAATTACATACAGAGGTGCAGCAGGTTAAGCATCCACCTGCAACAACTGGCCATTCCATATGGGCACCAGTTCTAGTCCCAGCTGCTCCACTTCCGATGCAATGCCCTGCTAATGCACCTGGGAAAGACTGCAGAAGATGACCCAAGTGCTTGGGCTCCTGCCACCCATGTGGGAGACCCAGACGAAGCTCCTGGCTCCTGGCTTCAGATGGAAGATCTCTGTCTCTCTCTCTCTCTGTAATTCTGCCTTTCAAATTACTAAATAAATCTTAAATAAATAAAGTAGCTGAGATAGCTTGGGCTGCTGCACAAAATATCAGTGGCTCGTGGTGAGGGCTCTCCTGGGGTGAAGCACAAACATTCAGTCTCTGACCTCAAGCTTGGCGGGTCACCCCAAAGCAGAAGCTGTGCCAGCCACTCTGCACGCTGCGTCTTGGAGGTCCTCGAGTGTATGGAGGAATGTGGAAGAAGTGAGAAGCCAGGCCGCTGTGGTGGAGCGAGCAGACGTGGGCCACTGACATTTCCTCTTGGGCCACGGCCCTTTAAGAACAGCGTCAGACTCGCAACAGGAAGGCACAGGGACTCAGAACCAGGTCATGCGAAGCGCAGTTGCAGGAAGTGGCAGTTCCTAGCTCAGAAAGATCAGAGAGAGGTGGACGGCACAGGAAAAAGGGTGTCTGCACCAGGGAACCAAGCTTGCTCTGTGCGGCCTGATGCTAGGAGTCACGGGCTGCCACAAAAAGGGCGATTCAGGCTCCACATAATGACCATTCTTCCCGAAGCGCCGGAGCCATCTCCGGCGCTGGAGTTGTCCAGACGCAGCTGGGGAACGCACTCGCAGGGTTCTTCAGTGAGTCTGGTCGTGAGTGGGAAGGGGCAGTCCATCAAACAGGTGGGAGAGTCACCGGAAGTGGTGGTGTCTAATAAAAACAAAGAGAGCAGGGGTAGGTTTCCGCAGGGAAGTGGGATAAAGGCAGACGGCAGTGGTGGAGGTAGGCCATGGGCAATGCGCCGGGGAGACGTGAGTAAGTGGAGGATCCAGGGGTGGAGGGACCTCCAAGGATTGGGCCACACTGAAGCCAGGATCCAGGGGTTTCATCCAGGTCTCTCACATGGGTGCAGGGACCCAAACATGTGGACCACCTTCCACTGCTTTCCAGGGCACACGAGCAGGAAGCTGGTTTGGAAGTGGAGCAGCCGGGACTCGAACTGGCACCCATATGGGATGATGGCACTGCAGGCAGCAGTTTCAACCCTACACCACAAGGCCGGCTCTGACATTTCCAATGTTTATGGGAAGCAGTGGTGTTGATCTGCATGAGATTTACCACATTGACACAATGTGAGAATTTGCCCTACCTATTCTTGAAGCCATGTAATTCAGAAATCTCTTCAGATAATACCCAAATCCATGGCATGCCTCTGGGACCAGGCTTGTGACAGTAGAGGTTGTATGCCTCAACTATTTACTACTTCCTAATTGTTTTTGCCCAAATGGTCCCCAAACATACCTTAAACACTAGCAGAAACACCTTCTACTTCTACTACAACTAAATTTTTTGAAGGATATAATTGATTACAAGGGTATTTGTAATTAGTGGCTAAAATAGGACATTTTGTTTTCAGGAATGTGGCCAAAGGGTGGCCATTTGGCACAGCTGTTAAGATTCTGCTGGAAACACGCACACTCATATGGGAGAGCCCGGGTTCAAGTCCCAGCTCTACTTCCACTTCTAACTTCCTACTAATGGCACCCTGGGAGGCGGCAGGTGATGGTTCAAGTACTTGGATCCCTGCAGCCCACATGGGAGACCCGGATGGAGCTGTGGGCTCCCAGCTTTGGCCTGGCCCACCCCTGCCTGTTGTGGGCATTTGAGGAGTGAACCAGTAGATGAAAGATCTCTGCCTCTCTGCTCTTCAAATAAATAAAAAGTAAAGGAAAAAGAAGTTGGGGAGACCAAAGGAAAGCAGAAACCATCCTTTTGTTTTTAAAAAGAAAAGGGGAAGTTTGTAATATCCTAATCTGGAACTTTATCTGGAAAAAAAAATGCTTGCCGAATCATTTCTAGAATACTCTGTAGTGAATACAGTGTTGGGAACTCACGTCACTTGACAGAACAAGTCCTGTCAAACTGATTCATTTCCTTCCATGAAAGAGTAACAAGATTTCAGCAGATTGAGGGGAAATGATAAAGATAATCTGTGTTTTATTTAGCAAAATGCTTGAACCTGCTCCATCCCACCTCTTGGTCAACACATGCAGAAAAGTTGGGGATTAGTTGAGCTGCCGTCCTGGGGTCCAGATTTAACCACACATCCCTTTAGCCCAACAGCAGGGACGCTTACCTGAGCTCCTTTAGGGGGAAGAAATGACGGTGCCTCCCCCAGAGGGTCTTGGAGTGTGGACGAATGGATCTGATGTGCTTGGCATTCAGGGTGTTGATTGCTCAGATATGCTCAGAAGATCAGCTGGGAGTCTGTCATTTCTAGAAAATGAAGTCTGTGCTGGCTGGTCACCGTCCTTTAAGAACCCTGCACCCACATCCCTCTGAAAATCCCCCCGCAGAAGTTCTTGAGCGCTGTGGTTCCCAGGTTTCTCCATCACCAATGGGGGGCAGAGGGTACACAGGAGGAAATGGTAACTTTGAAAGCAAGGGAAATGGGTGGGGAAATAAATCTGTCATGTTGTCAAGTCCAAAGGGGCAAGGCACTCTGGAAATTCTAGGTAGCCTGGGAAAGAGTCTGTCCTTCCTAGGAAGGGCCAGAGTGCTACTTTGTTGCTGACTTGCTGGGTTTGCAGATCCTTCTTCTTGAGGACGTCCAAGCACCTGAACAGCACTTGTGGCATCTTGCACTATTCATCTTCACAGCACCCCTCCTGAAGGCATTTCCTTGCAATCCTTGTATTTTGGTAACTTTAAGGCTAGAATGGTGTGTATGGGGGACCCAGACATGAAAAAAGTTTATCCTTGATCTTCTTTCTTCATCTCAATATCCTGTTTCCCGGAACTAACATATTTCAACTTAGAGCCCTGGAACATGTAGGTATTTAAAAAGTTTATGGAAAAATAGGATTTAAAGATAAGTTTATTGGGGTGCAGAGAAATTTTGAAGATGATGCATTTTTCCCCAGTCACATTTTCCTTGAACTTTTTAAAAACGCTTCATACTCAAAAAGAACTTCTCAGTTCTGCGAAAGCCCCTCTCGTTCATATAGCAAGTTCATGGTCGGATCCTCTTACTCCAGCTCTGCCTTGCCAACCAAGTAGCATCAGGATATTATTAACCATTGCTGAAGCATGTCCTATACCAAGCGTTGTGCGTGACACTTTGTTTCTGCCCTCTCAATCCTCCAACAACCCCTTGGGTGGGTGCTGCTATTTCTAGCTGACAAGAAGACACTCTGAGGATTGTATGACTGGCTGGAGTGGCAGAGGTAGGACTGGAACACGAGACTTTGGTGATCTTTCCATTCTCTTAAGGTCTGTTTCATTTTTAATTTTAACAAAAGATCAAGTAGTTTTTCCTTATGTTTATTGACTTTTCGATGTGTTCAACTTTGTTTATTTGCTTCTATTTTACACAAGGATCATGGAAAATGGAGTTAAAAGGCAAGTTCATTTTGGTGCAAAAAAAAGTGTGGAAGCTATACTCCTAAGGGTCTTTAAAAACATTCATGAGGCCGGCACCGTGGCTCAACAGGCCAATCCTCCGCCTTGCGGTGCTGGCACACCGGGTTCTAGTCCCAGTCGGGGCGCCGGATTCTGTCCCGGTTGCCCCTCTTCCAGGCCAGCTCTCTGCTGTGGCCAGGGAGTGCAGTGGAGGATGGCCCAAGTGCTTGGGCCCTGCACTCCATGGGAGACCAGGAGAAGCACCTGGCTCCTGCCATCGGATCAGCGCGGTGCGCTGGCCACAGCACACCGGCCGCGGAGGCCATTGGAGGGTGAACCAATGGCAAAGGAAGACCTTTCTCTCTGTCTCTCTCTCTCTCTCGCACTGTCCATTCTGCCTGTCAAAAATAAAAAAATAAATAAAAAATAAAATAAAATAAGAACCATTCATGAAAGACCTGTCAAAAATAAAAAAATAATAATAAATTAAAAAAAAATTCATGAAAGAGATGAGTATTTGGCATAGGGGTTAAATGGCCACTTGGGATGCCTGGATCCCCGTACCCATCCACAACTTGAAATGCCTGTGTCCGAGGCCTTCCTCCACTCCTCTCCAGCTTCCTGCTAATGCGATCCCAGAAGGCAGCAGCTGACAGCTCGAGTGCGTGGTTCTCTGCCACCTACGTGGGAGACCCAAAATGAGTTCCAGGCTCTTGACGTTGGGTTGGCCCAGCCCTGGTGGTTGTATACATTTGGGGAGTGAACCAGTGGATGGGAGGATAGAAGACCATCCCCACCCCCACTCTCCCTCTCTTTCTTGCTGCCTCTCAAATCAAATACACAAGTAAAAATTAAAAAGAAAAGGTCGGCCGGTGCTACGGCTCACTAGGCTAATCCTCCGCCTGTGGCGCCGGCACCCTGGGTTCTAGTCCTGGTTGGGGCGCCGGATTCTGTCCCGGTTGCCCCTCTTCCAGTCCAGCTCTCTGCTGTGGCCCAATTCCTTGCTCCCTGCACCTGCATGGGAGACCAGGAGGAAGCACCTGGCTCCTGGCTTTGGATCGGCACAGTGCGCCGGCCGCAACGCGCCAGCCGTAGCGGCCATTATGGGGATAAACCAACGGAAGGAAGACCTTTCTCTATGTCTCTCTCTCTCTCTCACTATCTAACTCTGCCTGTCAAAAAAAAATAAATAAATAAATAAAGGAAAAAAGAAAAGGTCACGAAGGGGCAGGCATGGTTGCCTATGGTTAAGGCACGAGTTAGGATGCTCATCTCCCACACTGGAGTTCTCAGGTTTGAGCTCTGGGTCAGGCCTCTGACGCCAGCTTCCTGCCAATGCAGACTCTGGGAGGCAGCCATGATGGCTCAAGTACTTGGGCTCCTGCCAGCCACAAGAGAGTCCTGGATTGAGCTCCTGGCCTAGCCCTAGTCATTGAAGGTACTTGAGAAGGAAACTGTCGTGTGTGTGTGTGTGTGTGTGTGTCTGCTTCTCAAATTTAAAAAGTCATGAAAATGCAGAATTTAAACAAACTGTGCATGGCTTTAGGAAAACGTATGCACCCCCCCTCTTTGCACAAACACATTGAGGTTCCCTCGGATATTACTGGGCATACACCATCTCTGGCTTCTAGTCTGTCCTCAGCTGCTAATAGCTCATCTCTGATAGCTTATTTACTTTGAGAGAAATAGTAGATAACTAAATCCTATCTTTCAAAAACACACAGATAGTTAAAAAAACAATCATCAATCCACTTTCTGTTATTGTTATGTCATTTTAGCCCAGCCCATAGGGTCAGCAGCTGAGATTGGTTCTTTTAATAAGTAGTAATAGAGTGATTAGGCTTTTTAAAACATTAATCCGACCCCAGAGAAACACTCCGTAAAAGTCCTGAGGGTTATTCCTTCATTCTTTCTTGCTTATGTCTCTGGGCTCAGGACTGTCTTCACCCTGGAGTCACTATTTGCAATTCAGTGTCGTCATCACTGCCATCATCGTCGTCATCATTGTCATTATCACGATCATTATCCCCCCTCGCCATGGGCACATCACTGAGCACCAATTAGCACCGTGAGCATTCATGGAGATGCGTTCAGGGTAGACTCCATCTGGCGCTCTGCTCAGGGAAGCAGGCGGGGCAGTTCACACCATGAATACAAATCTGCCCGCGTCTTTCCATCTCATCACAGGTACCGAGACGGAAACAAGTGGGTCTTGCTGATGGGATTTTGGTGCCTGCATGGTTATAAAGTGATCCAGAGGTGTGGGTGTTGTGTGCAGTGGGCTAAGCCAGAGCTTTGGACACACACATCCCACATCAGAGTGCCTGGTTGAAGTCTCGGCTACTCTGCTTCTGATCCAGCTTCCTGCTAATGGGCCTGAGGTAGCAAGTACCTGAGTACCTGGGACCTGGGACAGCAAGTACCTGGCCCAAGTACCTGAGTCCCAGCCACACACATGGGAGACCCAGATGGAGTTCCAGGCTTCTGGTTTTAGCCTGGCTCAGCCCAACTGTTGAGGGCTGTTTGGGCAGTGAACAAGTGATTAGAAGAACGTTCTCCCTCTCTCTCTTTCAAATAGATAAATAAATAAATAAATCATTTTTAAAAATTGATGATAACTGACTAGCATAGACTCCAGTGACAGAGCCATCTTACACCTGCAGCTGGATGTGTGGCACTTGCACTCCCCCTCCACCGTCTTCTATGCCCAATTCCTCAGGGTTCTACAGAGATCGAGGTGACAAGAATGAGACCAGGACCCTCCAACACGACTCTGATTTGAGTTTGAAACCCACAAACATCATTGAACTGGTCCTCAGGTATCTGCCTAATAGAAAATGCACAACAGCCAGTCCTTGACCTGTAACATTTGAAAGTTAAAAATTAAAATGTATACAAAATATTTAGAAAGTTCCAGACTCCCGGCATGTCTCAGGAGGATTTAGAGGCTGAGAGTGCCAAAGAGATCCTGTGTGGCCAGGTCCCGCGGCCAGACCCCTCTGCCAGCACTGGAGCTCACTGAGTGGAGGGAAGAATGCAACCTCACGCACTCCGAGTTCTCTCCTGGCTGGTGCTGGGGCCTTTCAGCTGGCCTCTGTGAACGCGGCAAGCCCCAGCTCCAGGTCTCGGTAGGTCTTCCTCGCCATGCCATGTCTCTAACACTCTGGGCAACGCAGTGGCGACACGCCCGGCGAGCTCTCCACTTTCTCCCACAGGGGCGGGACCCACCTCTGCAACTGGTGAGGATTCTGAGTTCACACTTGAGCAATGATGACCTCATCACCTCACTCTGCCCCCTCCCCCACCTCCAAACTAAAAGGCAGCTAAGCCCAGGAGAAGACAACCTTGGGGCGGGGGGGGGGGGGGTGGGGGGGTGGGGTGGGGGGGGTGGCGGAAGGGCAGCTCCGGGTTCCCTTCGATCCCGTGTTGTGTCACCCTCTGGCCTCGTGACCTTGCTGCCCGCCTTGAAAGCATTTTCCAGGGGCACCACATCCCCCCCCCCCCTTTCTGCGAGGGTCAGTCAACAGCGTAAGGCTCGCATGTCTTTATTAAGCATGTTTCCTAAACTGCATGCTTTGGCTCCGTGCCCATGTGCACCAGGAGAGCTCCAGGGAGCAGGTGAACCCCAGAGCCCTGCCACATGGCTCCTCATGGAAGTAGCCTATGAACACGCAGGAGGCACCTGCGCTGCCCTCTGCTGCCCTCCTGGATACCTCCAGGGTTTTCCCGGCTCCCTGCGTCCCTGGCTGGGCGCCTGCTGAGAAGCCAGCTCTGTCCCTCACAGAACAGGGCCGGGCAGCTGCCCCTGCAGCAGCAGAGCGACGGCAAAGGCAAGCTGGGCGTACTCCCTGCACACCAGGGCAGGCCAGGACCTCGGGTCCGGCTACGGGGAAGGCAGCAGTGACGAAAGCCTGGGACGCAGACCGGGAGAAGAAAGGCTGTAGATAAATAAGGCATGTTTGACCAAACCCTCAGCCCCTAAATCTCGAAGGCCACTGGAGCAGGAAATTGAATGGCCAAACGGGAGCAGCGCGCTCTGCCCTCCCCCCACCCGTGGCCTGGCCGGTTTCCGAAGCCTTTTTAGATTTTGATTTTTTTCCCATTTAGAAACCTCAACCATAAAGGAGAAGCGTGTTTTTTCAAACAGCATGGAGACTCGAGTGGGGGACAGATCTGAAAGGGACTGAAAGAGGAAGGGAGACTTGCTGGAGAAGGCAGGGGGAAATGCAGGGGGAAACGCATGCGTGTGCAAGAAACGAGAAAACAAAGGCAAGTGTGGCGTGAGAAAGACGCGCGCTCAGGGCAGCAGGCGTGATGTGGGAGGGAGGGTGGCTACCGGCCGGCAGGCGGGCAGGCAGGCAGAGCTGGCTGGGAGGCAGGCCGCACATGTGGGAGAGAGACAATGATGTCAGCATTTCCTTCTGGGGTGGTCACGTGGGCCCTTCCAGGTAAACAGACTGGAAATAGACTCCATCAAGGCAGCGCCCGCTGGGGGAGGCGGGAGCCCATCTCGCCCCGCCCCCTCCTCCCTGCGCATCCTCCACACGCAGGGTTCCAGGTCTCAGAAGCCGATTTTATGAGCCAAGGACTGGGGCCCGGAGAGGGGGAGCTGTTTGCTTTTGTAATCAGCCTGAGGAGGTTAGAGAGAGTTGGATTTTCAGTGGGAGGGAGGTGGGGCTGCCTGGGAATCGGGGCTTGGATGCTGCCTGTGTCTCGGGCCGGGTCTGCACACCCTCCGGTGTCTCCTTTTGGCCTGGGTCAGATGGATCTAGATGAAGGCTGGACTGGCAGGCCGCGGGTTAGAAGGAAAGGATCCGATGCTGTCATTATCAGCATCAGGGAACGGCAAATGCTAGGAGACTGAGCCAGCCAGCGTGTGGTGAAGGGTGCAGTATCTGACCACGGTGCCACAAAGGGGAACCGAGACCCACCCCTGCCCAGGCCAGAAGAGATGAGGTGACAAGTCCCAGTGACTTGCCCCCAGAGTTCTTTTTTAAAAAAAAATTCTATGGGAGGTCCCCCACACAAAGCACAGCAGAAAGGGACTCCCTAGAGACTTGAGCTGAAAAGCAAGGTAGATGGCTCAGCTCATTTTCCACCTGGAAGGCTTTGGTCGGGGGTGGGGTGGGGGTGGGAGTGGGGTGAATGCCTTTTTCTTCAAATTCCTGGACATGGAGCCATGGAAGCTGCACAGAAATATCTCATTAGGTCACTGTTTGAATAATTTTGTGTGGAAGGCACAGACCTGATTTCGGTCACAGTTGTCTGTCCTCGTGGACATGTGGCCAGAGTCCCTGAGAAGCATCGCTCACACCGTCTCCCTGCCTCAGCACTGAGAGGCGTCCTGGGGTAAATCCTGCATCCAGGACAGTCCCAGGCCGACTGGACGAGCTGGGGTTCCTCCCAGGAGACCCGCAGCCCGCATCTTGTCTAAGCAGACATAACAAGGCATCTCCCCTCCAGAAAACACAACCAAAGCCCCTCTCACTCTCTTCCCCTCCTAGCCTCTCTGCCCTCACCCTTCCCTGATCGGTTTCTAGCAGGGAACATGGTGAGACAAATTTGGGCAGACGTGCCTCTGGGGATGGACTTAGGAGCTGGCAGACAGGAGCTAAATTAAAAGTTGGCCTTAGATGCACCTGGGGAACAAAGGAGGGGGAAAAACTAGGCACTGTTGCTGTGCTTCCCACCCCCACCTCCCTTATGCGGTGGGGTGCAGGCAGAAAGGTAGGGGTCCAATCAGTGCACACAAGTGTACTTCCAGTCCTTGGGTTAAAAGATAGATATTTGATACCCTTCTCCATTAACGAAATACGTCACTCGGACATGACTCTCAGCCCAGAGTTATTCTTGCAGCATTATGTAATTGGATTGCCTAGTCAGAAGTACTTCCTTAACAAGCCTTTCAGCCACCCCTCCGCGTGGGCCTGGCTGGTCCTGCCCGGTCACACACACGGGCTTGCACAGCTTCAACCCAACTCAGCACGGCGAGGAGAAATCGGCCCACGCCTACAGGCTGTGCAGAGCCACGCCAGGGAGTGGTCCGGCGCCTGGTAAGACCTGTGCAAGCCAGCGTTGGCCGGAGATTCTCCCGTGGCTGAGCCTCAGGATGGGCAAGGGAGGCATTTTTGTTCAGAGGGGGCCGCAGGGCTGCGTCCACACACACACTTCCCTACCCTAGGCTTTGCCGAACTGACCACTGGGGCTGGTTGTGGCACAGTGCGTTAAGCAGACTGGTTCCAGTCCCGGCTGCTCCACTTCTGATCTAGCTCCCTGCTAATGCCCCTGGGAGGCAGTGGATGATGGCCAGAGTGCTTGGGCCCCTGCAACCCACATGGGAGACTTGGATGGAGCTCCAGGATCCCGGCTTCAGCCTGGCCTGGCCTGGCTGTGGTGGCCATTTGGGGAGTGAACCAGTGGGTACAAGAGCTAACTAGTGCTCTTTCTATCTATCTATCTATCTATCTATCTATCTATCTATCTGTCTGTCTGTCTATCTATCTTTGCTCTGCACTGATGTGACCAGGACACCCCCAGGAGGCCCACCTTTGGGATGCCACTGCCCTTATTCCCCGTTTACTGGATTTCCTAATATTTTTCACCCGTGGCTGGTCACCTGATCATCCCTTCCTGCCGGCCCTGCTGCCTCACAGGAGCAAGGAGCTTGTCTCAGCATCAGACGTAGTTTAAGAACACTTACACAGAAACATAAAAAGGGCTGGTAGGAGCCTCTGCTGTCATGAGCAGTTCTGAACTTCAAATCCTGGGCTCCACAACAGCTCCACACATTGTCCCTTCTTCCCTTGGGAGCAGCTCCTCAGGGCCCACCAGTGACTTGTCTCCCAGCCGTGCGTCCAGCCCTGAACCCAGGCAAAGCCCAAGGGCGGCCCCGGAACACGTGTCGTGCCCTGCTTCAGCCTGCTGGCACTGCACTTGTATCTCTGGTCCTCCCTTGGGTCTCCTGGTTCTCTGCACTCTGACAAGAGGCAGCTGGCGGAACAGAAATAGCTTTAAAGCCCGGCAGACCTGGGTCCTAATTCAAGCTGAACCACGTAATTAGCTGTGTGACCTTAAATAAGTGACTTAACCTCTCTGAGTCTGGCATTCCTCATCTATGAGACGAGACAAATATCAGTTTCCCAGGGCCCCTGGGAAGAACTGAAAGCGACTGCATGTAAAGTGCCTGGCAGGCAGCAAGCACATAGTGTGTGCACAACAGGAGGATGAGAGGAGAAAGGGGCCACCTCGCCTGGCCCCTGTGCTCAGCGCCTTCCCCATTCCTGTGTCCTAGTTCTTTGAAAGTGCTGAGTTGAATCTCACCATCACTGGGGGCGGTGCCTTTGGTCCCAGGCTCCCAGACATGCCCAAGGCTATTCCTTCCTGGAAGCTTCCACCTGAAAGTCAGGTCCTTACCTGCTCCCTTCCAGCCCCGGGCTGCCGGCAGACCCCTCCAGGGCTGGGCACCAAGACCGTTGTATCAGCTTGGGTTTTTCACCTGCGCCGACCTGCCTGGGAGGGGTGGGGGGCACCCAGTGTATGTAGCAAAGGGACAAGGAGCGAACGTGTGGGCTCTCAAAGGTGGCTCGCTGTGTGACCTTGATCTCTGCAGCTAAGAAGCGATCGCTCTAACTCCCCCGCGGGCGGCCCAAGGGCAGACTGAGGTACAATCAGCTACCCGCGCAACCACAGGAGGAGACCCGGGAAGAGAGGTTCCTTGGAGATGGGGGCAGGCAAGAGCCAGCCCCGAGGGGTTCTCCAGCCCAAAGTGCAGGCGCACCAGGAGCCGGCCATGCTGGCCGTACCTGGAGGGCCCAGGGTGGGGCGGAGGAGGGCCCGAGGCAGCGCGCACCGCTGCCCCACTTGGCAGGAAGCCCTTCCCGAAGACTGTGAGTTTAACCTTTAGCATTCGAGCGTCGGGGCTTAAGTGTGGCACTGAGCGAGTCTCCCTGCCGCAGCGTTCCCAGCAGCGGAAAGAGGGGTCGGCACCCACCCGCCCGCTCTCCTCTTTCTTCCGGGGCAACCTGACAGGAAAGGAGGTGTGCGGCCCCAAACCCGCAGACACAGGCTCTCCTGGAGGCCGCCCGCTGCCTGGCCAGCCGCGCCTCAGTGGCGAGCCGAGCAGCCCCGAGGGGGTCTCCATTCCCAGTTCTGCTCTTGGAACCGTCCTCCTTCCGCAGGCCTCGGCTGGGAAGGGCTGCGTGAGACTCCAGCCCAGGGTCCTCCCCAAGTCGGGGATAGGACCCTCGAGTCGGCGTCTTGCGGGGGAGGGGGTGGGGCCCCTGCGGTCCAGCACAGGCTGGTGGGGCGCGGTAAGGGCGGCAGGAAGGGAGGCGCAGGACGAGCGGCCCCAGGTGGGGAGTCGGGTGCGGGGAAGTCAGGTGCTGGGGCCTGGGCGGTGCGGACTCGGGCCACCAGCTGCGCCCTTGTGCGCCCACTCCTTCCCAGGCCGCGGCAGGGGTCGGGCCCCTCGCCTGGTGGGTTTTCTGGGCACCCGCAGGGGCTCAAAGAGGGTGATCGAATTGCTCCGCCCCGGGGCCGTTTCCCCGCCCCAACGAAGAGCCGCGGGGCCAGGCCCCGCGCGCATCTGCGAGGGGCGCCACGGTCCCAGGGCAGCGGCTCTGCGCCGGCCGGAGCGCCCCAGCCAGCGTCTCCAGGGGCCGGAGCGCACGGGCTTCTTTCCGGGAGCCAGGAGCCAGCAGGAAGCAAGGGTCCCGAAATGGGGCTGGGTGTGTCAGACATTAGAGATGCGCTCGGGGAGGCTGGGGGCGGTCAGCACCTCGGGAAACTGTCTAGAGGCTGTGGTTCGTCGAGACGAGGTGGGGTGCGGGGCCGGCGCCTGGCCTCTACAACGCCCAGCCCGGGGAGCCGGCGAGCAGACGCAAAAAGCCTGCGTCCTACACCCGGGCCGGAGGACCCCGGCGTCGAACGTCCCTGCCGCCCCGCAGAGCTCTGGAATGAAACAGGGAGGCGGTGGCGAGGGCGCGCCGGGGACCTCGGCTGGGAGGGCAGGCAGCCCGGCGGGGGGCCCAGCGAGTCCACGCCGCAGCCGTGCGCACAGGCCTGGCGCGCTCGGGGACTCCTCGGGGCCCGCCGGGCTGCGCCCTGCCCTCACCGAGCGCGGGCCCCGAATTTCGTGCCGCCCGCGCGCGGGAAGATCGGGTTCGCCTTTTTCTGCATTTCTAAGAATGGGAAACAAACGAATCGGAAAATTTTTGCTTTGGAAAAATATGTTCGATGTCGTTTGTTGCTTAAATTGTCCTTGTAATTTTTTCCCCCAACTTCATTTGAAGAGAGGAAGAAAGTTGATGCGGGTACCATAGCGCGTTTCTCTCTAAACTGTCCCTTTAGACGTGCGGGCGGTTACTGCATGTGTTTTCTAGGGCGAAGAGAGCGAAATACAGGGGGAGGGAGGGGGAGGACTGGGAATATCTCTCTTAAATCCCATTACTGACTCCGAGGAGAGGCTCGCAAAACTAGGAGAAGCTGGTTCGTCCCCTACTGATTTCCTGCACTTCAAAGATTTCCTTTGCCCCTTAAATCAGAAATATTATGGCGCTAGGTATTTCTCGGTAAAAAAAAAAAAAAATTCACACGTTTCTCCAGAATATGTACGCGGTATAGGTTCTTTTCTCTTTTTCTATTTTTAAAAATATTTCTCAGCCAAAAAAAAAAAAAAGAGGGGGGGGAGGGGGTGGCTGAGGCACTCCCTTCCCTGGCCATTAAACAAGCCGAGCCTGCTTGAGACGCGGGCATGGGGGATTGCTCAGCCGCGCGTTCTTCCATTAGCGCCCGCCTGCGTGTGTGCGTGTCAGCAGCGCACGTGCCGCCGTGGGCACCGACTCCCCGGGCCGGGTGGACGGGAGCCAGGTCTCAGTTGTCCGCTCCCGGCCCCCGCCTGCGCCTCGCGGGCTTCCCCTTTTTCTGCCTGGGGCTGGCCACGACGAAACCTCGATCACTCCCCCAAGTTGTGCCCTTGGAAATCCCTACCGCGAGCGCAGCCGGGCCGAGGGCCTCCTGCCCTCCAGTCGTTCACTTTGTTGCGGGGTGAGGAGCTGACTTCTCTCTCTCCTCCACCCGCCCCGGGCTTTAGATGTGGCGCAAACTTAGAGTACCAGGTCAGCGAGGGGAGCCCGCGCCCGTGGTGCCCTCGGCGCAGGACCCGGGAGAGCCACGGGCGCCGCGCCTGCTGCCCCACGGCGGGATTCCAGATTTCCATTGCAAAGGAATCGAGGAAGCTGGGGATCTGCCCCCAGCGCTGGACCTGACTAGCTGTCCTGCCTTTCACAGTGCGCCGGCCGCGTATTCCAAGTGAAGGGCGGGCGTTATCATTTGGAACTCTTTCAAGGACCCTGGCGCTCCAAGTTGGGGCTAATTCTTTAAAGGTTTTACTTCTGAGAAACGGAGAGGAGAGGGGATGAAACATATCCAGAAATCCGTATACTGGGGATAACGCTCAAGAGTAGGAATCCGGAGTTCAAAAGAAAAAAGGTGGGGGTTTTGTTCCCTCCCCCTTGCCCCGGGGCTGAAATCTCTCAAGGTGCGAGCTGCCGATTTGGTTTGATTTCCGCGGTTTGGGGTCTCTGTCAGGGTTGGGGGCGGCCAGACTCCACAGACAGACCTCAGCTGTCGTGCGAACTGGCTGCTCTGCTCTTGGCCCTGGAACCAGAAGTTGCAATCAGGGTGATTCGTCCTCACCCCGGTAACTGGAGGGAGCGCATGGCGGAGCCTGCTCCGGCCATGCCCGAACACACCCCTGTCCTGTCCGAGGAAGCCTCGCTCACCACACCCCTCCACCTGCCTCGGGTCCTCCAGGGACCTAGTTCTTTCTTTTGGTCATTTCCAGCCAATTCTTGTCCCACCCCAGACTCCTTTTTCTTGGAGTAACTTTCCAAAAGAGCTGTCATGGTCTGTGCGCCCTACCTCACGGCCAGGGATGGATCCAGGAAGCTCTTTGTCAGTGAGAGTCTCTTCCTGGGCACCCAGCCCACCCCTGGAGCCCCCAGGACATCACCTGGGGGCAGAGACCCACATCCTGGCCAGCTTCACGCTGAGCCAAGACCAAAAAGAGGACTTTAGACGCTTTGCCCTTTCCCGGTGAAACGGCTCAGAGATAAATCAGAATTTGGTTTTTGGTTATCTTTCAAGCATGAACAATATTTTGACAAAAGTATCCTCTGAGCTCTGTGAGTAAAGAAAGCTCTGCACCCAGACCACAAGCATAAAGCAAGAAGCTGCATGTAGTGGACACCACTGTGTACATCTGCCCACGACTGGGGCAGACATGACCGGACTCTGAAGGGCTGGCCCCAACATCCAAACCCCCTCTCCCTGCCTGGGCCATCCTTGTTTTTCACAAATGGGGGTGCATTGTTTACCCAGATCCCCACTGCTCATGCCCTGGCACATGGAGGGTGAACTTTCTGATTTGCTGGTTGCTGCTCAGGGCAGAGCTGTTTAACCATAGGAACCAGCTGTGGATGCAGCAAGTCGGGGCCCTCAGAAAAACTGCACCCATCACCCCTAGGACAAAAGGGAGCCCACTGTGGGGTGTGTCTGGGGGTCAGTGGGTGGGCTGCGGTGGGGGAGGCAGAAAGATGGAGCGCCACGTGCCTCGCCTGCCTGCCTGCCACTCTCTCTTGCTTCTCCCTCTCTGCCTCATCTTCTGCCATTTCCAGAGGCAGGAAAAGGTGATCTCGGACTTGACCCCTAAATCACAGCTGCCGGTGGCTGCACCTCGCGCCGGGATGAGCGCAGCCCCTTCCCCTGGCTCGGCCAGCTTAACCCTTTTCTCCCCGCACGCGTGCGCGCGCAAGTACACACACACACACACACACACACACACACACACACACACGGCGCCTCTGACCCCGGCACCGTGCACCGCCTGCCTATTCGGCGCGGCACCTTGGATCCTGGGCTGAGACCACAAAAGGTCGAGACTGCGGGGCGCATTGAGCCTGGGGCACGGGTCGGCTGGCTGGCCCGGAGCGCAGCCAGGGAGCCCGAGAACGCGCTGGAGTTAGCGCAATGAGGAGGGATGTTTGGATCGTGTTAACTACCCAGACAGATGCACTTCGGCATGTCTGCATTTATGGAATCCATATGTTGTCGTGGCAAATGAAAGGACAGCAACACGTACATACAATAGACTTAGAATAACAATGCGCATTCAAAGAGGGACCCGCACATTCCTCGCCCTCCAACCCTGCTCTTAGATCCGGCGCGAAGAGTTAGTTGTACAGACAGGCGTCCTTTCAACCTCGCCTGCCTCCACGCGGGGTTTGCTCTTTTCTTCCACCTCTCCCCCCTTTTTTTTGTTTGTTTCTGTGCCCCCAGTCCCCCTTCTGTAGAAAACCCAGGGCCCAGAGCTAGGGTCTTTGGAAGTGAGATCCCTGCTCACTCCCTTCCCCCTGAAGACTGGCCCAAGACATCTTCAGCCCTCGAACCAAATAACAGCTGCTCCCACTGCAGCCCTGGATTCTCAGCATTGCAGGGGAGCAGACTTCCTCAAATTCACCGTCCACATCTTCATCTTTAAACCCACACAGCTACGTTGTGTTTGCAAAGAAGTGGCTTCACACAGCTCTGGAAACACGAACCCCCAACGAGACAGCCCTGGCAGAGCTCCAGGCAGACCTGCCTTTATGGACACCTTGTATCTGGGTGTGCACCTCTGTATTCACCAACACACAGATGCAGAAACATCTGAAGTCATCCACATGTATATTTAGGAGCCCTTTCATGCACGGACCTTTGTGTTTATATAGATACATATATATCCATTCATTTGAGCAAGAGACAGAAATGTACACACCAATGCCATATTTAGTTCACACCCCACTTTCCCTCCCTACTGTAAATGCCTTAAAAACAGATTGGCTTGAAATGTTCTGCTCTCTTGCCAGCTAAAAGGTTCTGAATTTCTTGGTCCCCCTTCTTCATTTTGTACATAAAATAATCCATATAGATGCTGGATTATCATCTAAGCATTATTCAATCATACAAGCTTGGTACCTCTCCTCCTTGTAACGAATTCACTCGGTAAAATTAGCATAAGTATTTACCAGATTAAGCTGACATTTTCCTATATTGCAACATGAAATACATTTATGTCCAGAATTCCCCCTGAACAGCTTCTACCAGCGGAGATACTGACTTCCTCCGCACTGCTTTATATAACAAACAAGCTACAAGTTCACTCCTAGTACTATTTACATTTTCAAAGAAAATAAATACATAGTATTTAAGTGATTTTTCAAGATCTACAAGGAGAAATTTAATTCTGCCGCATCTTTAAGAAATAAACTAACAGATTTATGAAGATTCGTGAAGACAGATAAATAGGAAGCAAACACACTCCTGAGGGTCTGAGCGATTTTCCTTACCTGATGTATTACGGACAAATTCAGAATTTACCAGTGTTCTTTCAGTCAGCTACATCTTACACTGCCCTGTACTTTGGACTGAAAGGGAAAGAAAAAAGATTAACTGTTGCCAAATGAAAAATCTAAAATAATAATCACAAACCGGACAAACGGAAGGTAAAAATATACAATGGCTACAATAAAGATAAATATTTATTTAATCAAAGTAGAGGTTGTGTTGGACTGTAGGAATGTTTCATCCTTCCCTTAAAAAAAAAAAAAAAAAAAAGGCAAGAAAGAAAAAAGCCAGAGTCTCTGCAGGCTGCGGAGAGTCCCCATTGTCCGGGGCCATGGAGAACCCAGAATGGCATTAACCTCACAAAAGACACATTGTGCAAGGGACAAAAAAAAGCCCCTTCTTCTACAATAACTTTTAGCTTTTTTATTTTTAGAAAATGACAAAGGTTTTGCAAGCACTGACTGGTGAAACCTGTAGCAAGCCAGGCTGGACTTGGCGTTATTGATCAGCTGTCCCGCATGGAAAAGCAGCCAGGAAAACTTTGAATGGCAACCCAGATTTGGCTCATAGAGAGGAAACCCCCGAGTTTTCTAAATGTATTTTCTTTTCTTTCTTTTTTCCCCCCCTAAATAAAACAGCATTATTCCCAGAGTGAATTCAGAAGGATTAGATGAAGTAGACCTGCAAAATCCTAAACCGGTTTTCTCCCCCTAGTCTTGACTAAGAAGCTGCATGCTCTTAAGAGCATTGGAAAATCTCTCAAAATGAAGAATTACTTTCTGATCAAACAGATTTCCTGATTAATCTCCAAATTCCTTCCCAAATAAATAATCTTGGTAGGCTGGGGCCACATTTTTTTTTTCCCCAAGAACAATGTTTTAGCGTGTGCTCCCTCTCTACCTAGTGTTACAGGGTTTGCTAATAATGCCTTCAAAAACATAAATGTTGCTTTTACATTTGTTTGCAGATCACTTAACGTGCAGATTGTATTTTATTTTACTCCAGACATTGTAATTTCAATGGTACTAGTTCATATTTAGAACTTACATAAATACATACTTGTCATTAAAAAAAAATCTGTGGCAGTAGCAGTGACGCTGAGGCTAGGATTTGAAGAGGGGGAGAGAGAGAAGGGTGGGGGGGAGAGAGAGAGAGAGAGAAAGAGAGAGAGAGAGGAGGGAGAGAGGAGAGAGAGAGAGAGACTCTTGTTCTTCCTGCGTTTGTTTGCTTGCTTTTTGGAGGTCTCCTGCACCAGCCTAAGTGATGGCTTTGATGTACTGAGAATTGGTGCAGGAGCAGGGTCCCTGGCTGCTGTCTTTGAGTCCAGGGATCTCCTGTGGGCTCTGGTGGGATGTACCGCTCCTAGCCTTTATCTGAAATCCATCCTCTCCCTTCAAGCCCTTTGACTTCAAGACTGTGCTCCAAACTCTTGGAGGTAGCTGGTGGACTTTTTTTTTTTTTTTTTTTTTTTTTTAGGGCAGGGGTATGTACTTTCCCCTCTTCCTACACTCCAGACCTTTCCTCGCTATTTAAATATATTGGCTTTCTTTCTTACGAACGTAGTCTGAAATTATTTTTCACTGCCTTTATTACATCCCCGCTTTTGATGGCAAAATAGCTTCCTGTGTTTTGAAAACATCTGCTTTCCAGGTTTTACACGAGAAAATTGATTTTACTTTTCTCTTAAGTCCAGAAAGGTAGAAAGTTAGACTTGTCTCCAAGTGCAACTTTCCCTTTTCTTGTCTTTCCTAAAGTTACGCCTTTCAGTTCTGATTCCCTTTCCTCCTTTTATTCCTTCTACTCATCACCCCCCCTCCCTCCCCTTCTAAAGAACCGGAGAAGATTGATTGCGTCTTATGTCAGAAGACAAAATTAACATATTAGATATAAATTGCCTAGGCTATGCTACGTGTTAAAGTTTTCCCCCTATTTTCTTCACGCATCCTCAGATTTGCTATTTAAAGTGGCCCCCGTTCGGAGTCTCCGCTCCCTCCCCTGCTCCTTCGCTGGAAGCTGTCCCACTCCCATGATCAGCACCCTCTTCTTTGAAGATGCTCTTTTCCTATTTAATTTAGACACAACCGCATTTGCTGGAAAAAAAAAAAAAAAAAAAGGAGAGAGAAAGAGAACAAGAAAGAGGGGGGGGGGGAGAGAAAGGAAAGAAAAAAAAATCTTAAAAAAAAATCTTAGCCAGGTTCCCATTGTTGGCTGCGTGCGCTCACTCCTGGGGTGTGTGTGTGTGTGTGCGTGTGGTGTGGCGTGGTGTGTGTGTGTTTTTAATACATGCATAAACTTTGGGTGCCTCTCTCCCTCTTCCCAGCCTCTTCTCCCATCCTCTCTTCCTGCTCTCTTTGCTCTGCTCATCACTTTCCCCTGGTTTTTTTTTTTTTTCCCTCCCTTCCTCCCCTCTGCCTCCCTCCACCTCCCCCTTTTCTTTTTTGCTGAATCTTATTGATCCAGAAGGTGGCTAATTAGCCCTTCCCGTCGTGCCTGGGTAATGAAGCACATGCGCACTGAATTAATCACAGCCATTTTTTGCAGGAAACTAATTAGCAGAATAAAGATCCAAAGACTTTTTTTTCTTTTCACTCATCAGCTCCCACTTCCAGCGCGTCCCCTCCGACCGCTGCAGCCACCGCCGCCGCCGCCGCCGCCTCCTCCTCCTCCTCCTCCCGGCCGCAGCCGCCGCCGCCGCCGCCGCCGCCTGCTTTGCATCCCAATTACAGCCTAGAGCCGCTGCCGCCGCCGCCGCCGCTTCTCCTCCGTGGCCCCTGCCCGCTCCGGGGGCTGTAAACTCCCCGCCAACCATGCTGCTCGGCGGCAGCGGCGGCGGCGGCTCCGGCTCCCCGGCTGCGGCCGCCTCCCGCCCCGGGCTCCGCCGAGCGCGCTCCAGCTCCGCCGCCGCCGCCGCCGCCGCCAGCAGCGCGTCCTCCGCCGCCGCCGACCCCCGCCAGCCGCCGCTGCTGCCTTGATGGGCTCCGCGGCCCGAGCGCCTCTTTTCGGGATTAAAAGCGCCGCCAGCTCCCGCCGCCGCCGCCGCCGCCAGCAGCGCCGCTGCAGCCGCCGCCGCCGGAGAAGCAACCGCGTAAGTGGCAACTTTTCCCTCTTTTTTTTTTTTTTTTTTTTTTTCCCGCCGCCGCCGCCGCCGCCTGCTCCTCCTCCTCCTCCCGCCGCCGCCGCCGCCGCCACCGCCCGGACGCGGGGCTCCTCGGGGCGCCCGGGCTGCTTTGCATGGGGCTCGTCCTGCCCCCTCCCGGCTCCCGCGCCCGGCCGCCGCCGCCCGCGCCCTGCTCGCTCGCTGCGTCCCGCTCGCCTTCCCCCTGCGCCAAACTTTCTCTTTCTCTTCTTCTTCCTCCTCCTCCTCCCGCGCCGCCGCCGCCGCCGCCGCCGAGCCCGGGCCGCCCCCTCCTCCCCGGCCCCCGCGCAGCCGCCGCCGCCGCCGCGACCCCCGGGAGGGTGGAGGCGCCCGGGGCGAGGCCCGCGCGGCGAGTTTGGAGGCGCCGCCGGGCAGGGCCGGCCGGGGCGCGGGCCGAGGGCGGGAGGGCGGCCGGGGTCCCAGCGCCGAGACAAAGGCGGCGGCCGGCGTGTGTGTGAGTGTGAGTGTGTGTGTGAGTGTGTGGAGGGGGGGTCCGCGGTGCCGAGCGCCCCCGCCCCCGCCGCCCCCGGCCCCCAACTTTGCCCCACCCCGAGAGGCGCCGGGGCTCCGGGCTGAGCCGCCGCGCGGGGCGCGCACCCGGCCCGGAGCAGTGGCCGCGGCTGCCGCCGGCGGGCGGGCGCCGTCCGCGCCGGGGCTCCACTTGCCGCGGCGGCCGGAGCCGGACCCGAGCCCCGGGCCCCGGGAGGGGGCGAGGCGGCCGCGCGGTCGTCCACCTGAGCGCTGTCCGCCCTGCCCCGCCGGCGGCGCCGCCGCGAGCGCCCGCAGGGGCTCTGCCCTGGACGCTAGGGGCTCCCGGGGGCTCGGGGCTGCGCCGCCGGCCAGGGCCAGACCCAGCTTGGCCGGCCTCGCTCGACCGGCCGAGTTGAGAGACACCGGAGGATTCCTTTTTTTTTTTTTTTTTCTTTTTTTTTCTTTTTTGGCTCACGAGAATCTGGGATTGTTTACGTTCGGTTCTGCACTCTGAGCCCTCACCCGGCTCCACGAGATGCGAAAACCATGTTCCTGAATTTTACATCATGCATTTTAATGTCCGTCCTTTTGCATATCTGTTGGAGAGTGGATCCTAGCGCCTTTCATGCAGTGTGTTTAAATTGTGTTTGGACTCGATGTTCAGAGGCTTCTTGTGGATCTATTAAATTAAAATATAAAAATATTTTACTTTGCCTGCGAATTAATCTGTTGCTGGGATCTGACTTTTGTAAGATGTTGTGCAATATCTTCGACTGGAGCAAATTCTTTGATTGCAAATGCTTTCAAAAATCACCCACTCTTAACTTCGCCCCTTGTTGCTTTGAAGTAGGGTAAATATGATAATTTTTATTGGTCTCAATTATTGAAACTTGATCTAAGGGCTCCATGGAAGAAGGAGACTGACTGCCTTTTTGTGGCCTCCGGTTGTAGTGAGTTTTAAAAGAGGGTTTGTTAAGTACCTTTGAAGAATATGACAGATGCTGATGGCTCGGCTGTAATGCAAATTGCAGGACATAAATTCACTTCGGAATTAAAAAAAAAAGAGGCTCGGCCCTTTCTGTGGGGGACGGTCGGGGATATATTATGTTTTTTTTCTGCTTTTTGCTCGCTACTTTGGGAGAATAGCTAGTTGCACACGGGCTGCTTTGGAGGTGCTTGGGAGATTGGGGAAGGCAGGGATTGATCCCCATCTGCATAATCAATAGGGCATTGAGTTGCAGCCGTGTACCTACATTACTGAACATTTCTGTGGTATCTACAGCGGGGGGCTCCGCCGCCTCGCTCCCCACCTTGCAGCGGACACAAGGCGCCAGAACTGACGGCCCAGCTCCCCGGAACGATCTAGGGGAAGTCCATTCCATAGTGGCTCCTTTTCAAACTCCTTCATTCCACTGGAGTTGTGTGTGTGTGTGTGGTTTTTTTTGGGGGGGTGCATTTGTTTACATGTGTGGAGGTCAGGTGCTGAGCCCCCACGGAGCAGATATCTTATGGACTGAGGGCAGTCCAACGGGGTGGGAGTTCGCTTATGGCGTGACCACTTCTGAAGTCCTCTTCTCATCTGTGGTGTTAGATTTCTTAGCTTGATGCGGGTACATTAGAGACAGGAGTGCAGGAGTAACATACTGGAGATGGGAGCAGTGTCAGCTGCTCAGAGAGAGACACAGTGTGGAAAGCGTGGTGGTAGGTGAATCCATATTTGGAGATAATTTTGGAATAGTCTAGCAAATGGTGCACGCACAGGATTTCGTAAAAGTGTGCACGGCGTCAGTTTTGAAAGGGTTGCGGTCTGGGGAGATGAGGTGTGGGCAGGAGAGCCCACTGGAGGCCAGCGGCCTCCTCTGTCTGCCTGTCTCCTCCCCTTCCCTCCCTGGGCTTTAGTTTTTAATTACTTAATGCTGAAACGCACAGGGCTTATATAAATATTTGCAAATGCTCTTTCCTATTGATTTCTCTGGATAAACTGCCCTGCTCTGGTCCAGAGAGGAGATGATCAGATCTGTGGACTTTTTAAACATAGAAAGCCTCTGGAGGAGAATTGGTCCGTGTGTGTGTGTGTGTGTGTGTGTGTACATGTGCACGCGTGCACGAGGGAGCTGGAGGAAGGTTTTGGGGGGCTACAGGGAGAATTCAGGCTCTTGGTGGTGTGGGCTGAGAACTGGGCTGGAGTTGGCCCTGTGGCCTGGCAGTCTTGACTGATGTGTGTGTGTGTGTGTGTGTGTGTCCGTGCACACTGTGTAGGTACTACACTGGGGGAGTAGGAATGCATATGCACATGCTCCCCCCCCCACATTAAATATGGAGCAGTTTTCCAAGGTTGGGTGACTGCCTTCTCCTCGGGGTCACGTTGAGTTCGAATCTGACCCATGCTGCAGGAATCCTGCATTGGGGAAATAAAAGAATATACTGCGCAGGGTCAGGTCAGCTGTCCAGAGGCCAGAACCCCTACAGCTGCTTTGATTTTATTTTTGTGGGTATATTTTAGACTCCTCCTGACGTGTCACAGACTGTGCCTTCGCAGTCTCAGGTGCTGGGTCTCAGGCTTAAAGGCACCTAAGCCTCTGCTCCCAGCAACAACAGAAAACCGATGGTACTGACTTGGAAACAAAACAAGAGAGGAGGGGGAGAGTGGGAGAAAGAAAAAAAAAAAAACCACCCTATTGAGTCCAGTCAAATAAGGTTGGGTCTCCAGATCCAATTACAAAGCAGCTTTGAATATGCAAGACAGTGCACAAGACCAGTTATTCCAGTTACAACAAACTATTAAAAAAGAGAGAGAGAGAGAGAAAAGAAAAGGCATGTTTAGGACGTAATTTGTTAGTACAAGGAAAAGAATCCCACATAAAGCTGCCTTTTTTCCTCCCTCCCTTTGCTGGCTTCACACAGAACTCACTCACCCTTTTCCGAAGCGCCTACTGTAGAGGTTCTTTTATTAAAATCTTTTGGATTTAGGAAGATCGCTGCGAGCAACACATTTTCTGTATTTTTTTCCCCTTTATCTTGGAGGGGAGTTGGCAGGGGTTCTGTGGTTTGCAGTTACACAATATGTTATCATGTTTTTAATCACTAAATCATTGCAGTGGTTATAGATTTACAGTCTTGGGGTATTACAGAGAGGAGCAACGGTGGCTATATATATGCTTTTAAATTACACCAATGTAAACTGCATGCCGCAGCTGTGACTGTGGGCGGCCGGCTGCAGTCTCCCACCCCCCTTACTTCTTCCTCCCTCTGTGATTTTTTTTCCCCCAAATTGGTTGTTTTGCTTAAAATAAGCTGCCCTCTCCCCTCCCCCACAGGCTTTGTCTCTTTGGCCTCCTCCTTCCCCCAAAATTAATTTCTATTTCAGACCTCAAACCCCAGGTAAGCTAGAGCTCAAACTGGTGAAATAAAACTTTGGATCAGAAAGTATAAAATAGTGATAATCATAATGGTGTTAATAAAATAATGACAAGTGCGGGTTTCCTACGAAGTCCTCTTGGTTCCCATGCCGACCTCTTGCATGGGGATGGATGGCCCCTTGCGGATCAGAAGGTGGGGTGGCACGGAGGGAGGGGAGGCCAGGCCTGTGTCCCTGCGAGGCCACTTTCGGCTTCTGTTTTTCATATTATTATGTAACAGAATCCTTGGCAGCATTAAAAATTCAGTATTACAAGCTGATTGTAATGCTGCCTCATTAGACAGCGCTGTCTGGCCTTGTATTAAGTGAAACCCGGAGCATGGCTTTTAGATTATAAACACCAATAAATATTAAGGGTCAGCAGAGAGGGGGACAGCAACTGGGGTTTGGGCCTTTCCTGCTGCTCTCCTCCCACCCCCTCCATGTTCTTCCCACCCTCCCCCTCCCCCCCTTGGTAACTGTCATGTGCTTTCTTGTTGGGATGCTGGTGTGTGGACCCTGGTGACATTTTAGGAAGGCTTTTTATAGAGTTATCTTGTGTACACAAAAGGTTTGGAAGTTTGTTTTGTTTTGATCTGCAGTAAACAGGTCCTTCACTTTGCTGATGTCATTTCCGTTCATATTTGAGTTGTTTATTGTGCTGCTTTGCAGGGCCCTCGCCTCCCTCCCCCCACCTTGCTCTGCAGCGGGAGCCTGCGGCTGCTCGGAGAGGGGGGGACGCGCTGCCGAGCCGCCAGGTCTGGGTTCAAAGGCTGAGGGTCGCGTGTCTTCGCCTCATTGCAGGGTTTGCCCGCTGGGGAAGACGCTCCCAGCATCAGATCGTCAAATCTGGTTAAACACTCGACATGCACTCGCCCTGGTATTTCCCTGGCACTCGGTGATTCATCTCGGCTTCCTTTCTTTGTAGCACCCCCCCCCCCAAACGCCCCTGCCACACCTTGTCTGTGTCTTTAATGCATCCTGATTGTCCACTTCCCTGGACCCCTCCCCCCACAGAAACCCTTGTAGGGACGACTTTGAGACTTTGATTCAGTTGCAAATCTGAACCTGGCATTAGCGGACTTCATGCTGTGAAAAAAAGAAAATGTTGCAAGGCCTTAACCCTGAGGCCTGCCCGCCACCTTCCACCCTAGTGCGGTCTGCTTCCCCCTCTGCGCCCTGCTTCCCTGGGGAGGTGAAGGCCATTGGGTGTGACTAGGAATGCCTGCGCTGTGCGGTGCCTCTCGCTGCCATGTGCTCCCCCTCCAAGACAAAACCGGAGGCTAGGGGAAGGGAAGAGGAAAAACTGACTGCAGGCCCCAAAGGCTTTTCCCATAATAGGATGATGGGTTTTAGGTGAAAAAAAAAATATGACTGTTTTGTTCTTTTAGGTTTAGAAATAACAGGGAGAGAGGGAAAAGCAGTCATTAGGAAGTTCCCCGAGCTGCCTTCCAACTGAGGCGGGTGAAAAATGAAGCAGCATTGACACTTGGCTCCGTGCGAGAGCTCCTGTAACCTCTCCCCCTGGCGTGGCCCTGGCCTTTTGTTCCTGGAGAACGGAGCTAAGGTGCTTTTTCTCCCAGACCACAGGCAGCAGGCGAGGAGTCCCCCTGTGTGCCTTGCCTTTGGATGGCTTCTCATGGTTATTGTCAATGCAGATTCCCCAAACAATCGCTCCAGCGAGACACCAAAGCAAAAACATTTGTCCTATTTTTTTAACCTCTTTGTTTTAGGTTTTTTCTTTCTTTTTTATCCATCCTTTAATTCTCACAGTTCCTATTTGTCTGCAGAGACACAAACGGAACAGCGTGAAGCACATTTTACCGTAGGCCTCACTGCCGACTGGAGCCGCCTCAATAGAAATCCAAATTCTGAAACACTGGCGGACTTGCAGGATATGCGAAATTTCAGCTCGGGGCTCTGAAGTCAGATTAGCCCAGATTTGGAACAAAAATGCGCTACAATGAGAAGATAAGAAAACGGGATTCTGGAATGATTTGGCGGAAAGCCTGCCAAGGGTCATCTTTTGTTTATCTTCTAGTGTCCTGCCCCCTACTTAGAAGGAGCTGCTTGATAGCAAAGAATGCAAACCCACATGCAATTCTTGGTTTAAGACAAAACCCTGGTCCTGGCGGTTTTGGGTTTTGTGTCAGATGCAGGGGTCACGTGTGCAAGAACTGTGGGTATAGACTGTGGAACTGATACTGTGTTGAGACTGATTTTAAAAACTAGGACTTATGTAGGCAGGCAATGTCCCCTCCCCCTTTTTTTCCTCTCCTGTTTCCTCTTCGCTGTCTTCTCCCTCCAACCTGCTTCTCCTCCAAGGATTCAGTGGTGTGTGCCAGGCCCACAGTAAAGGGATGTGTCACACAGCTGGGGACGGCCCAGGAACACCTCCAGACAAAGCGCCCCTCTCTCCTGTAATGTATGGATTCTGATTGCGACGCTGTCCTTAAGCATCTGTCTGCCTTTTCATTAAAATTCTCAATTTCAAGGTTTAGAAACACAAATGTAAGAATCCCCTTGGGTATCCAAGTCTTGCATGGCAAATTCCCTTTGCCCTTTCAGAAATAATATTTTTGTTTAAAAAGAGAGAGAAAGAAGGGGGTGGGGGAGAGAACCAGCTCTTTATGTAGCATTTAGAGCTCTTTGATTTTTGTATTTTCGCTTTCTGAAAACTTAGGCTTGGTAACTTGAAATTCACTTGATTTGGAAAAACTCTTCCAGATCATGGCTTCAAAAAAAAAAAAAAGTTACTCATGTGTGTCTTTGGTGTGTGTATCATTGACAGATTTAGGGGCCGAGCTAGGGAGGAGGAGGGTGGGTGAAGAAAGCAGATAGCGCATCACCTATGATTTGGGGGTAAAAACTAATCTATGGAATTAGCACTGCCTCGATAGATGGAAGCCTTGAGGTTTGTGTCAGAGAGCTGTGAATCAAAACAGCTGTGTGTAGGCCTTGGCGCACCAGCCTGCCGCGGTTAGGACGGCCAGTGTGGGCTGCCCTGGGGAAAGCCTGACCGGAGAGCCTGGCCACCCAGTGGCACTCAGACCCCTGAGCACAGCGTCCTGGAAATGATGGGGTGAACTCAGGCCACGGAACCAAATCCGGCTCCCAGTGTCTCCTTGTTTATCTCGGGGACATTTGTTTTTGTTTTCTTGCCTTCTTCTGGGTTTCTCTTTGCTGGAGCCTCCAGGTTATGGAAGCACCACTGGTTTTTTTTTAAAAAGTCCGCGTCGCGTGCATGTACCATTGCCTAGGAACAGAAGGATCTGGAAGAGGAAACAGATCCCTCTAACCCAGGGGTGCTGTGGAAAGAGAGCCCAGGTTGAACCAGAAGGCAGAATGCTGACACGCACTGTGTCTTAGCGCCGAGATCTATTTACCTTTGCTGAAGTGAAACGGTAGAGCGGTGGCGAGAGCGAGTGTGTCTGTGCAGAGGCAGGAGCAGGTCTGGCTCCGCTGGAGCGCTGTGATTCACCAGCCGGCTAAGCGTTAGGGGGCAGGCCTCTGGCTTGGAGAGGGGAAAGGGCTCGCGTTCTCGGATTCATTTTTTTAAGGAATATTTATCCTTTTGGCTGTTGCCAATTACGCCCTCCAGAGGCACCGAGACTGGGTATGGGGACGTGCGAGGGACGAACTGCCTGCTTCGTGAGTGGGTTTATTTGTCAACAGCTCAGGGATGGAGCGGTGAGCACGCCAGCCTGCTGCTGCCGGCTAGGCCAGGCCGCTGAGGCTCTCCCATCACAGGCGCCCGGCCTTCGCCGAGCCGCAGGCCAGAGTCTGCGGCGTGCATTTCAGAGACACTGTTGATCCGGCCTGCAAGTGCCAAAGTTGCAGAGGCTCTCTGGAGAGGGCCTGTTGGTGTTAGCAATGACAGTAACTCTTAGCCAAGGGAACACCCCGGCTTGGGCACAGTGCCTGATCTTCAGGGTGGCACCCAGGCCCTCCGCTCACCTGCCTGTGCGTTCGTTACCTGTTAAATTTGTGCTGGCAACAGAGGCAGGCTGGAGTAGGCCTCACCGCGTGTGTGGCTGGCGCTGGGCTAAGAGAAAGAACAGAGACCCAGGGTCACTCTCAGTTCTACTGGTCAGGCCTCCGGGGTGCAGGAGGCGGGCCTCTGGGTCAGCCTCTTGGGACCCTGGCAGTGTCCGGGGCCCTGCCCAGCAGCCTCTGCCTCCTCCGAGGTCACTTTTATAGCTGGTTCGTTGGGGCTTCTAGCTTTCGCTTTTTAATGTGGCTACCGCAGGTTCATGATGTCACAAGATTGGGAGGTGGTCCTCTGTGAACAGGAATTAAAGCAAAGCAGCCGTGTTGGGTTTTCTGGGAGGATCCATGTTTTCCTGGCATCTGGATGATGTCAGGTTGGCTGCAGGTTGGCTGCCTCCAGGTGAGGCCCGGGGAGGGGGGGCTGCCATCTTCCTTTTCCTGGGCGATTTGCAGGGGCGTCTCGGCATGGCGGGCATCACCATCTTCATGTATTATTCATGGTCAGTTTTTCAATTACATTATTAATCGGCCGTCTTTAAGGTGTTCTCAGCTCATGTGGCTAATAGAAATAATAGTGTGTTTTGAAAACACCACCTGTTCTGGGGCCTGAAGTGAGGCTGTCTGGAAGCAGCCTCCACTTCTCCCTCGGCCCCGCCCCCGCACTCTCACGTGGGCCTGAATTTGGCTTGTGCCCTCCTTTGTCCCTCACCGGACATGATTCCCCAGAGGCAGGCTTTGCTCCCTGGGCCCTCGATGAAAGTGTGTGTGTGTGTGTGCGCGCGCACACGTGTGTGCACGCGTGCACTTCCCCTCCTGGAGTCTCTTTTCTGGACTAAAATGTAGACAGGGGCTGCCTGTCCCCAACAGGTTAGCGATTTCCTTTCATTTGAACCCATATCATATTGTGCAGAGTGCCTTCCGCACGGGGACACGATGCTTGTCACCAGCCCTGCATCCCCCTGCCTGCTGAGTTAGCGTGTGCTTAATGCTAATACGATTCCATACATACTGCTGCTCGCCTCCTGAGCTTATTATATTTCTAACACTTGCATGGTTCATTATTGTGCAGTAGGAAAAGACTCTCCAGGCTGCCGAGGGCAGCCGGGTGGGTGGGTTGTAGAAAGGGAAGAAGCAGGTGCATTTCTGTGCCGAGAGCATCGTGAGTGAGGGTGGGATTTTGACAGGGATTTTTCGCTGGTGCCGCCTTCGCCCGATCAGAACCGGGACAGTGAACTTGGGGAGGTGCACAAAGTGCCCAGCACGTTAAATGCAGCCCTGGTGGTGGAATTCCTCCCTTGGAGGGGGGCACAGTGGACGTCCTGTGTGAAACGGCGTGGCTGTAGAAGGCGAGCCTCTAACCGCGAGCTGAGTTTCTTTGCGCGTCTTTTCTTCCTGTCCTCGCATTCTTTCCCTTTCTTTTTTTTCCTTAAAAAAAAAAACAAAAAACAAAAAACAAAAACTATCCCTCAAGTCAGTACAGGGCTGGGGATGTTTTCCTAAGTTTTTGTCGCCGCACAGCACAAGTGCTCCGTGGACTGTGTTCGGAGGGCGCGTGTGCGTTTGCAGCGCGCGGCTGTCCATATGGGCCGCTGTCCGCGTGTGAGAGGGGCCTGGCCGTGACGCGGGCGCGGCCCGGGGACCCGCGGAGGCTCCGCTTCGGAGGCCCCGAGCGGCTTGCTGCGGCCGAGGGCGCGCCCCTTTCTTCTCGCCCCATGCTAGGCCGGCCCCTGACTTTTGATGAGCCAGGGGTCAGCGCCTCGGGGAGGCCAGGGCTTTGTTCCCGCCAGGCCGGGGCCCTGGGGCGGCACGCGGGCCCCAGTCCCCGGGCGGGCGCGGCCCGGCCTGGCCCAGGCCCGTGCCCGGAGCGAGCGCGGCCGCCGGCGTCCTGGGTCCCCGGCCTGCTCCCGCCGCGACTGTAGATGTCGGGCTCTGCCCGGGGAGCCGAGCGGCGGCGGCGGCGGCGGGGCTGTGAGTTTCAAATTAACCTTCCGCTTTGTTGCTGTGTAATGTGGATCCCCCAAGGCCCCCCGCCCCGCCCGCCGCCCTTCCCCGGGCCGTGCGCGCCGCAAACTGCGAGTTGAGCTTCATTTACATAAAGCGATTCCGGGCGGGCGGCCGGCCGAGGAGGAGGCGGCGGCGGCGGCGGCGGCGGGCAGGCCGGGGCCGGGCCGCGAGCGAGCGAGCGAGCGTGCGCCGCGCCGCGCCGCGCCCCGTGGGTGAATCCCCGCCGCGCCCCGGGGACCTCCCTGCCGGGGACGGGCGCCCGCCGGCCCGGCCGCCGCCATGCGCCCCGGTCCGCGGCCTCGGGCCCCCTTGCGCCGGGCCGCAGCCACCCCGGAGCTCCGGGGGCAGCGGGAGGTGGGGAGACAGCCGCCGCGGGTGGGTAAGTTCGGGGCTCTGGTGCGGCTGGAATTTGCCGTGGTCGCGCGCGGCGACGGCGCCGCGGCCCCTGGACCTGCGAGTGCCCGGTCCCCGCGGAGGTGTGCGGAGGCTTTCGGTGCCAGGTGAGTGCAGCCGCCCTCCCCCGCCGCGCGCCGCCGGCCTGGAGCTGCAGGCAGGTGCCGCGAGTCTTGGCTGAACTTCCCATTCGCTCGGGGCGTGTGGGGGAAGGGCAGGCTGGATGCACTTGAACTACCCGGCTGCAGTGGGAGCCTGCCTGGGGTGAGAGCGCCTGAGTTCTGCTGGGCGTGGGGTGAACAACCCTTTCCTCCTGTCGCTTCCTTGCTCTGGGCACCCCCGTCTCCCCCATAGTCTGCTTTCAGATTAGTTCCTGCCTTCTCCGTTCTCCTGCTCTCGGTGCCGTTCCTAAGTTTGGGGTCCCTGCCAAGCCCCCCTCCCCCAAGACGCACCCCTGTCGGCCCGACAGCAGCGGCTGGTCAGTTGGAAGCGCTGTAAGCGACGTGCTGGTTGGGGAGTAATTAGAGGGGTATGGGAGCCCGAGGGCACCTTTGGAGCTCTCCTGTCCACCCTCTAATTTGGGTTTGTTCTAGCTCTGGAAAAACCGGAGCCGCCTTTCTTTCTTTGCCCCGGGCCGGGTGTGGTGGGGGTGGGGGTTCTGGAAGGGGGAGCTGAGTTTTCTTTTCTCTTTTCTTTTTTTTTCCTGCTCTAGGGTGAGGGATGCCCCGAGTTAGGCCCACAGCAGGAAAACCAACCGGTCATCCTGTGCTTGCAGGCACCAGGGTGCTCTCTGGAAAGTGGTCCTGTGTTGCCAGGGGGAAGTGCCTCAGCCCACCACAGCAGCACCGAACCTGGGAGCAGGTGAATGGGGGGGGGGCAGTCCTCCCCCACCCCCTACCTGTGCCGGTTAACAGGCCGGGAGAGGTCGGGCGACCCTGCTTCAGGCTGAGGCCTGCTGAAAAGGCATCGTGCAGTGACAACAAACATGAGCCTTGCAGGTGGATACTGAGAAAGTCACACGGCGTCATCTTATTCCGTCCCGTGCTTGGAGATCCTGGGAGACAAGTCCCAGCATAAATAGAGCATAACCCAGCACTCACCTAGCCCGGGCACCTTCTCCGCCTTGCCACCGAGCAGCAGGTGTGAGTTTGCGGAGTTGGTCCCTGGAGTCCCCTCATTCCTCCAGGCGGGAGGTGTCAAACCTTCATGTTCTTTTAATGACTGTGGTTTCTGGATAGGTTTCAAGGGAAACCCTAAAAATCACGAGTTTCAGTAGGCTGGGCTGGAGAGGGAAGCTCGAGTGCTGAGGCAGAGGTTGCACTGGGCAGGAAAGCCCACAGCTTCCAAGGGAAGCGGGTCGGGAGGGCTGCACAGGGAGCCAGGCCTGTTCCTTGTTAGGAGCCTGCGCTTCTGCATCCATCTTGTCACCCCGAGGTGCAGGGCTTCTCAGGAGCAGGCATGGGGTGTGAGGGAAGTCAGGGCCTGCTCCAATCAGTAACGCAGGCGTTTCCAGGATGGGGTCTTTGCAGAGAGGTGCCCCTGCAAGCCCCCTTTTAGAGGGTGTGTGGCGGTGAGGACCAAGAGCAGCTTGTTTCCCTGCGTGACAGGACCGAGGAGGTTGTCTCAGGTTTGGTTTCCAGCACAGTTTTCTGAAGGCATGTGAAGTGCCTCTCTTGACGGGCTGGGGCCACACTTGGCTCTTTTGATTTAATTACACAACATGGGACAGATGCAGAATGCAGAAGTAAGCACTTTCACACTTTAAAGAACAGTCCTTTTGGAATCACCAGTAATTAAGTCGCCTGGACACCTTCTGACTGTAGGTCATGGGTCATTCCCTTTCCCAAATCTTTTTTTTTTTTTTTGATTTATTTTATTTATTTGAAAAGCAGAGTTATAGAGAGAAGGAGAGGCGGAGGGAGGGAGAGAGGGGGAGACAGAGAGATCTTCTATCTGCTGGTTCACTCCCCAAATGGCCATAATGGCTGGAGCTGGGCCAGGCTGAAGCCAGGAGCTTCTTCTGAGTCTCCTACATGAGTACAGGGCCCCAAGCACTTGGGCCATCTTCTGCTGCTTTTCCAGGTGCATTAGCAGGGAGCTGGATTGGAAGTGGAGCAGCCGGGACTCGAACCAAAGTCCATAAGGGATGCTAGTGCTGCAGGCAGCAGCTTAACCTGCTATGCCACAGTGCCTACCCCACTTTTTTTTTTCTTAGATGGCTGCACTTTCTATGGGATAGAGCTACTGTTTTCCATTTCTCCTGAAAACAGTTTTGATTGACAGGCAACTATTGAGAAACACTTGGTAACGCATCCAGAATAAAAAAAAAAAAAAAACAAAAAAAAAAACAGCTGCTTCCCCAACTACCTGAAACTTTAATTTTGTTTTCTTCCCTTCTGTCTTTTGTTTGCATAAGCGAATGCCCAGGGAGGGTAGAAGGGCCCCAAATGAGATGGTGCTGCCAGCAAGCCTCTCTCCGGCTCGGCTCTCCGTGACAGCGCGGTGCCTGCCTTCCTGCTGTTCTGAGGTTGGGTTTAACTGCTGTGGAAACCCCGGCCAGCTGGACTGCCCAGTGGCAAGGAGCCGAAATACGCGAGATTTCAGTTTTCATCATTGTGACTTTAAGTGATCAGTACCAGACACTCCCAGGGCTGGCCTGGCTCACCTTGGGTGACCCAGAGCTGGTGAGTTCGTCAGAAAAAGTCTGTGATTACAGGCTGCTAGAAGAGTAGTATCTGGACTGGTGGTGGTTTGGCTGTTCTTTAGTTCTGGTCAGAAGTGGAGTCCCGGGAACATGTTCCTGTTGTCGCTGTGTGCTGTTGCTTACAGAATACGCTGGAGGGGTGGCTTGGGCTCTGTGTCTCTCTCCCTCTCCTCTCTCTTTTCTTCCAACTATCAGTGTAGCCCAGAGGGTACCCAGAAAATTAATTTTTTGAAGAGTTGCAACAGTTTCATCTTAAAGGTGAATATTTCAACGGCAAAGCAACATTTTGTAACAGTGCAGGGGCTGTGCTCTTTATGCTCCCCGCTTAAGAGTAGCTTACTGCTGGACCCACAGGACTTGGCCTTGGCTGGTGGGGAGGCACTGGTGATTCTGGCCTGAAGAAGCAGGCTTCACCTCACACTTGTGAGCACAGCAGGACAATGTACCTGACCCTGGACGTCAGGAACCTCGAAAAGTACAGTATGTGCTGTGGTTTGTACTTCCATCGGTTGTTCAGACGGTTGCTTGCTGTTGATCTGGCCCATTTCTGTACTGTTTGGGCCTGTTGGCCCCTCCTGGTTCCCAGGGCTGGTGTAATTAGCCAGGTTGGGGGCGTTACCCAAAGAACACCACAGGAAGGCAGATTCCACCATGGGGAGCCTCAAGGGGGCATCCAGATGCTCCCCTAGGAGAGTTTGCTTCTGGTGGTCCAGCTCTGGATTCCCCATCCTCTGCTGGAGCCCAGGGAAGCCGGCAGCCAGTCTGCACAGTGGCCAGGCAACGGGAACTCCTGGCAGGAGGTGGTCCCGGTGAAATTTCAAAGGTGCTTGTTGTGTGCAAAGCACAGTGTACCACGTCCTTAGGCCACTCAGGCGGAGAAACACACAGAAGCTAGGGTTGCGTCAAACTGCCCCGAGGGAGAGACCCGGGCAAAAATCTTGGCTGTCTGGCAAGCTACTTTCAAAATCCAGATTAAGGAGAAAAACTACCAAATCAACAACTGTCAGATTGCTTTTCTCTATAATTTAAAGTTGGCTGCCAGATTGTTCTCTTTGAACATGTGCAAAGTGACACTCAGATGTGAGAGGGCTTGGGGGGCTGCTATGGTAAATGACTCCTGTATGGACAGGCGCTAGGGAAGGAGGCCAAAAGCAAGGCTTAGCGGCGATTGACAGCAGCATTGTGCTCACTCTTCAGAAGCGGCCAAGCCACTGGGAGGTTTTCTTGTTCTGGTTTTCTTTCTCTGGGTCAGGGGACAGGACAGTGTGGACCAGGCAGTGGCCTAGCAGTGACAGGTGTGTTTCTAGAACATTCTTTGCACAAGGATGGTGCCCAGGCTTCTTGTTGTAACATTTTAAAGGTGATTATATTTTTCTTTGATGTTTCTGCCTTATTTTTTTTTTCTTAACCTGAAGTACTGGAGTTTTCTTTCTATTCTTTCCTCTTTTTTCCTTTAAAAGGACAAGGGTGCAAATAAAGATCGGGAAGGAGACATCGGAAGTTGCGAGGTGATTAGTTGGGCTCCATTTCAGAGCGAGATTCCTTGTTTGTTGATTTTAACCCTGGACAGGGCCTCTCCGCAGAATGCCTGGGCTTTCTCTGCCTGTCCACCAGAGTGTCACCACGCGGCCTGCTCCTTGGCGTGGGCATGAGTGTGCCTCTGCAGAGGGGCTTTTGCTGGCCACCCATATCCTGGGGCCAGAGTGTCCAAGGGGTTCACATGCTCACTCCTTGATTAATGTGGGGTTTTTCCATCCTCTGCCTCCCCGAGTCAGGTCTCCAGGCCTCCAGGGAGGGGAGGAAGGTGGTGGGCCCAGCAAGTGCCGCCTCATGCCCCTGCCTCTGCCTCCCTGGGCTGCTGGTGGTCTGGGAGTGGAGCCCCTGGGACGCCTCGCAGGGCACCTCCCTGGGTGAGTGGGGCAGGGCTGGTTCCAGCCACAGCCTGACCTCAGCGGCTTTAATCAGTGATCCTCCCGAATGTACTTTTCAGTGGGTGTCCTCAGTGGGTGTCCGGGGGCAGTGGTCAGGAGTTCGCGGAGTCCCTTGGGCCATCTGTAGGGAGCTTCTGTCTGGGGTTGGGAAAGCCGGCTCCGCTGGGCTCCGTGAAAAGACGGTGGAATTTTCATCTGCTGCTGATTTCACGCGCTGTCCTGAAAGCGATTTCGGCCACAAACCTTTGATCTGGGGGTGGGACCCCTGCCCCCCTCCAGGCCTCTGGAGGCAGGAGGTGGCGGCTGCTCTGACCTTTTACTTTGTCTGTATTGGTGGTTGGGGGGGGGGTAGTTCGGGAGTAGGGTGAGTTCTTGGGATGGTTTGAGGTGGCTGAGCCTGGTGGGGGCCCCTGGGCACGGAAGGACTGAGCTGCTCGGGATTCCTGGTGCTGGGGGTGAAGGAGCAGTTCAGACCATTTCTGCTGGTCCCTGACCCTGTCCGTGCTCTGCCCTTCTGTGTTAAGGTTCCAGATCGGAGGCTCTGTCTCCTGGGTGAGGCGCTGGAGACAGCTTAGCTGCCTGCAGGAGACCTGGTTTCAGCCCCCGCCCTCCGCCCCCCGCCCCCACCCCTGTGCTGTCAGTGCCTGTTCACACGGAGAGGTCTCCCCTTAGTGTCCCAGCAGCTTCTGAAAACGACAGTCTGAACTCCTGCAAGTCTATACAAAGTACGTCTGTGTGGACGTGAACTCACCTGCTTCCCACTCTGATGGTCCCTGAGTGACCTGTCTTGGACACTTTCTCTCTTCCTGGCCTGTGTGTGCTAAGGGACACGTCTGTGCCCCAGCCTCACCCCCTGTTTTAACAATTTTCCTTAACTGCTCAAGAAGCTGCCAGCCCTCTTGCACCTTTGCAGGCCCTGCTGCCTGCCTGAAACGCTCTTTGGCTCAAGGCCTCGGTTCTTCCTGTGCGTTTGGCTGGTTGGGGAGCCAAGTTTGCTTCCCTCGCGGCAGCTGCGTGATTTCTCTGTGGGATGTTTGCATCCGTGTTAAAGCGTCAAGTCAACTCTTGGGCACTTGAGGAAGAGGCCCGTGCGGTTCAGTGTCCGTGCTAGGGGGTTGATCACGACTAAAGCAAGTGCTTCCCGGTGCTCTGCCTGGTTATCGGATGCTGATAGGCGATTATGAGACTCCGAAAGCCTGTACCTGCCTGTGTGGTTCTGTGTTGCTTGCTTTTTTCATAAGATGGTATCTTGCCTGCTTTTGGAATGTCATTCTGGTTAAAGAATGGAAGAAGTGAAAATAGTAAAGGCTCCCCCCACCTTGTCCTTTTTCTCAAAGAGGAAGTTGAAGTTGGTTTTTCCCCCAGTAGATGTTAACCCCGAGGTGCCTGGGTGGGGCACGCAGGGGGCTTCTGTACCTTTTGAGGAAAAGCTCATCCACTTGCTTTGCTGCCCTTGCTGGAGGAACCCCGAGCTGCCCGGACAGTGGAGGCTTTGCGTGACAGAGGTGGTACCAGCGCAGGGGAGGGAGGCGTGACAGAGGTGGTACCAGTGCAGGGGAGGGAGGTATGGTCCCCCCCCCCCCCCCCCGCCACAAGAAACCTGGTTGGGGCCACACTCAAGATCAGAGCTTGGGTTCTGCGCTGGCCCTTGAGATGCAGGCTCTGTGGTTGACACTTTCCCAGGTAGAAGCAGAGGTGAGGCACGAAGGCCGGCTCAGGAAGCTGGCCAGTTCTTCTCTCTGTGGCCGCTGAGACCGTCTGGACCGGTCACCTGGCCTCTCTGAGCCTCGCTGTGTGAATCTGTGGAATGGGCATGACACACACCTTCTATTTGTGGTGGGAATTCTGCCTTTTCACACGGGTTTGTCCCTGTCCTCTTATCTTGTCCTTTTTTATATTGATGCTTACTGCCCCTGGCCTCTGCCACCTTTCCTTCCCCAGCAGCCTGGCAGAAGTGAACAGAAAGGTGCAGTGTCTCTTACGTCTTTTCCCCCTGGGCCCGGAACAAAGCTACGTGCTGTCGACAGCCCGCAGTTGTGTCCGGGAGTGACGGGGCTCCTGTAGAAGCCGGTGGCCCTGTCCTCCCCAGCCCTGCCCTATGCGTCCCCTACCCCCCACCCCCAAAAGCTGGCAGGCGGCCTTCTAAGTGAGCAGCCCACTCAATGACCCACCTAGAGAGGCCTTCCTGTCTGGCTTGTATATGCTAATAGGCCTGACTTGTCCTGGCTTGTTTGTAGTGATTTGTGGAGGCATTTATATGCAAATACTATCAACTTGCTGAGTTAATTATCACGTGCCTCCCCCCACCCCTTCCCACGTGGCCTCGCCGCCTGGCTGGGCTGTTTGCGTTCAGCCCTGCCGGCCTGCTGCTCTTCTTGCCTTGGCCGCCTCCATCTGTTGCCCTGTCCCCTTCCTGTACCAGCAGGCCCGGTCACAGTTCCTGCACTGCTCCGCTGCCCCCAGGAACCTGGGCCTCATCCGCGGCATCCCTGCTGGGTGCAGGGAGGCCTGGCTCCCGTGGCACCCCGTTCTGACCCAGAGCTGTCCAGACACCCCAGCCCTGGACTCCACAGGATCAAGTGGTTGCAGTTTCACTTTTATTACTCTGTTCCCACCACAAAAATGGCATCCCTTCTAGCCCCCGTCCCTGGAGGCCTAAGTCTTCAAGTGACTCAGGCCTGGTCGTTTCCTGGCTGGGCGTGGGGCAGTGGACATCCAGGGTCATTGCTCGTGGGCGGGGGCGCTCTTGGGCACTGCAGGAGATGGGTCACGTCCCTGGCCGCTGCCCCCTCGCGCCTGCCCCTGTGGCAGTCAGAGCTGCCTGCAGGAGTCCTCCTGTCTCCTGGGTCTTTGACGTTAGACCTGCGGGCTTGCAGATTGCCTGTGTCTCTCTGGGCCCCTCCTCCCAGGTAGATGTACTTGCTGCCTCGCTCTGCGTGTTGGGCCTGTCTGGTCTCACAAGGGGCCATTTGCTTAATTTTAAGGTCTTTCTTGTTAGTACTTGAAAATGAGGGCTCTGCAGCAGCCGTGGCCCTCCTGGTTTAGATGCGCAGATCCTGCTTACTTCAGTCCCTGTCCCCCCTGCCCCTGCCTCTGGCTTCCTGCAGACACTGGGAGGCAGTGGTGATGGACATCCCCCCTTCCCCCCCATATCAGGAGCAGTGGAGTAGGAGAGAGTTGGAGGTGGTCACAGGTGCTCCTGTGGCATCCTGTCCAGTTCAGAGTCGGAGCCTCATGCAGCATTAGGGCTGACGTGTATGTTTAATACCGTGCATGATATGGCCATGACGTCTCATGTCAGCGCCTGGGCCTGGCCATGTTTGCAGTGCTTAGGAGCCACTTGTGGGTGGCGCCCATCTCACTGGACAGTTGGGCTCTGGGATGACCCCAGTTCTTTTCTGTGGAAAGCCAGGCCGTTTGCTAGTTACTGAGTCAGGGAGAGAGTTTTTTCTTCCTGGCTTAAAAAAAAAAAAAAAAAAAAAAACCAAAAAACCAAGATGTGGGGAGGGGGGACACTGTGTTTCTTCTCTGCAAGGTTGGGCCTTGCGCAGCTGAGGAGGTAGAGCAGAGGCTGAGGGAGCTGGACCTGTAATCTCTGGGGGAGCTCCCCTGGCCTCCGTCCGAGGAGGAGGCCATGTGGGCGGCACCCTGGACCCGGCCTGCAAGGAGGGTAACTATTCCAAGGGCTCCAGGTTGTCTCACACCGCACGGACTAATGGTTGGGGTTAATTTTGTGTACAAGGTCCCTTTTGTTGGACAAGGGGGTGAAAGTCCACAGCTGTGACCGGAAACACGGGAAGGGCCTACTGGGATGACCTTGTTTTGGAAGGGACTCCATGGAATACTAATGGCCGAGGTCTGAGACAGGTGATGTATGTGTGTGTTTGGGCCTGCAGATAAGGGGAAGAGTATTTTAAAAGTTACTTTAGTGCAACCTCCCTGATAAGCGTGTGCCTGGGGCCAGTCAGGATTTATGGCCAGCTGGTAGTTAGGGCTGTGTGCTGGCCTCACTTTATCTGGAGCCCAGGCTCTGTAGTTTGACTGGTAGTGCTGTTTGTGTATCTGTTTGTTGGTGGGGGAGGCTGGGGTTTGATATCGGAGCTGACCCCCTAGTTGATGAGCAGCATTTTGGAATAGACAAAGGCCTGTTCAACGTGTCTGCTGCTGTGTTCCCCCCGGGGCCGCGTTGCTCCTGTCCATTGTGATGGTCTCACACACAGAGGCTGTGCAGAGTTCCCGGGAGCCCCCAGGCCTGCCAAAGATGAGGGGCAGGCAGGAGGTGTGGAGCCCCAGGTCTCTGGCGTGTCAGAGGTGAGCTGTTCACTGTGGCCTCTGGAGTTACTGAATGTGTGCCTGCAGGCTGGCCAGCACACCCAGTGCCCTGAGGACGACCACTTCAAGCTTTTTCCGTGCAACCGATGAGCAGTGGTATCTTCTGGTCCCCAGTGTGGTCTTTCATCCCTGCCCTGAGCCCAGGTCCCCCCAGAACTGCCTCTCTCACAACATAGAGATAGAAGTTTTCCTGGGGTGCTTTTGAGCTGTGCCTGGGTGCTCTCCTCACTAGCTGGACCCCTGGGCTTTGTTCTTGGAAAATGAGCTGTGTTCTGGAGCCTTTACTCATCGGGCTGGCATCTGGGTGTTGCTTAAACCTTGCATTGTTTCTGATTTGTCCTTGCACAGTCTAGTTGGAGGCTTTTGTTTTTTATTTATTTATTTTTTACTTGGAGGGCAGTAGGCTAAAATGCAGAGTTCTGATTGGGGCCTTGCTTGTCGGTAGGTTGGAGTAGGACGCCTGTGGGTGTCTTTTCTTTGAGGGTGGAAGACGTGGCCCTCAATTCCTTCACACCCTTCACTTTACGTGTTCTGTAAGCCACTGCCATCTGCTTTTAAAAATTTATTTTTTTCGTTTGAAATCCTCAAAGACAAAGGGGACCTGGAAGCTCAGACCTGTCCTGCCACATTCCTGAGTAATTTGGTTTTGATTAACCCAAGGAGAGAAGTTGGTTTCTCCTAGCGACCGACCCGAGGGGATCAAAGCGCCAGGAGGGGCAGTGCCCCCGATACCGCCGTCCCCTCCTCCTCCTCCTCCCCCTCCTCCCTGTGCCTGCCCCCCGCCCCCTCCTCTGGGTGCCTTTTCAACCTCCCCCTCTTCTGAAAGCCCGGGCAGGAGTTATTTCCACTTTCTGACTCCACTCCCAGTGGAAGTGTGTCCTAGAGCATCGGATGGCCAGGGCCAGAGAAATGCAGCCCCCTCCCCATCTCCTTTCTTCCTAAACTCCTTTTCCCCTCACAAAGCCGTGGCGCACATTCCAGTGCTAATCCTGCTGCCGGAGGAATGCAAATGGCTGTAATTGTGTGCCCCTGGACGGGCCTTCCGCATCTGTGCAGCTTTGCTGCTTTGAGGAGGTGGCTACAGAGTTCATTTACATGGAGAAACGAGCCGCCGGGCCTGTGATCCCCAGTGGTAGAATAGCGCTTACTAATCGGGAAGGGGCCACATGTGCCCGCCCCCCCTCCCCACTCACTGTGTGTGTGTGTGTGTGTGCGCGCGCGCACGCACGCTTGTGTGGCATATCTGTGGTACCTGGTACATACGTGTGGTGTGGTGTGGTGTATGTGTGTGTAGCCTGGTGTGTGTGTGTATATGGGCCCCAGCTCCTGCTGTTGGAATTTTATGGGAAGTTAAAAAGGGAGAACTCTGCTCTTGACAGTAAGGAATTTACCTGAAGCAGGAGACAAGCCCTGTGTAGGTTAAGCCTTGAATTGAACTAATAATAAACAACTTTTGTGTGTGTGTGTGACTTTGAAAGCTCATCGTGGTTCCTGAAGCCATGGGTGACACTTCGGAAGGGGATCGCCCCTGGGCAGGTGCTCGTGTCATCTCACCTGTGCGTCCTTACCATCCGTGGACAGGTCACGTGGGCGCTGAGATTACGCAGCCTGATGAGAAGCGTCGCTCGGGGGTTGGGACGTTGCAGCTTTAGGGGGACGTTTACCGCAGACCCTAACAGTCTGCCTCAGTGATGTCCAAGAGCCTGAATCTGAAGTTTAAAGGAGGGCGAGGCTCTTGTAGACCAGTGGGAACTGCATGGGATGCCCTTTCGGAAATGAAACAAACAGGTGGAATGAGTTGCAATGATGGATTCCATTTAGCTGGTGTATCCGAAATGTTACCACTTGGACGTGTAACCAATCTGAAGGAAACTGTTAAGGAGGTCATTTTGGCCTGGAGACTCTGGCTTGGGGTATATACTTGCTGCACTCATGCAAGTCACATTTCGTGGTGGGCAGTGTGGGCCTAGGTCCTGCCCTGAGCTTGTGGGAGACGTTCCTGGATGGAGCCGAGTTGCTAGTGGTTCCCTGTGATCCACTGCTTCCATTGACCAGGGCTCAGGGGTGCAGGCTGTCTGCACACAGCTCCCCTGACAGCCTCGTGGGATTGTTCACAGGCAGGAATGTGACGCTGGTGGGCAGACGTTCCGGAAACCATTTCCTGGGACCCCCCTTTCCCGTGACTCAGGACCAGCCCTGGCAGTAAGGCGTTGTCCTGCTCTGGGGCAGCCTGGCCCTCACGAGTGGCAGAGACTTAGGCTTCACGTGCCTGTCCTGAGCTTGCAGACAAACAGATGCGCCATCCTCTGCTGCAGCATGGGTGTGCGACCTGGAGGCCTTGGTTCCTAGGAGGTCAGTGTGTTTTCCCTCGCTCCACCCCATCCTGGCGTCACACTGGCTTCCGGGGGCCCACGTGGCACGCTGTTGCTGGGAGGAAGCTTTCATTCGCAGGCTTTGGGCAGAGTCACCCGTCACAACAAAAAGCCCTTGCTTCTCCTCTCCTCCCTTGGGATGCATCAGGATTTCCCATTTCTCCCATTACCTTCGTGCCTTGGACTGGACACCTCTCTCCCTCGTGTAGGGCTTGTGGGCATCTCTGGTTGGCCAGAGGGTGTGCTAAGGAAAAATCAGAAACAGCTTTGCCCGTGAGGACATGGGATGTCACAGAGGGGAGAAGTCCCAGAGCAGGAGTGACTTCCCAAAGCCAGGTAGCAGAGGTGCGGCTGGCTTTACAGCTCTCCCCAGCAGAATGGCAGGGCGGACTGGCTGCTGGCTGCTGGCAGAACGTACCCTATGGAGAATGCCCCTCTGAGCGGCAGGATAGTGCAGGGGTCCTCTCCCTATCCAGCTCGCCTTAGCTGTCAGGGTTCCCAGGACACCCGGCCAGCCTCTGCAGATCCCAGGGCCTCCTGCAAGAGACCAGGGGGATTTGTGTCCTTGGTAAACTGAGAAGTGGGTGTGGATTGGGGGCTTTGGGGGAGGGGAGGTATCTAATTCCTTTAACAGGCCGGTCCCTGGGCAGGCAGGGAAGAAAACTGTGAAAGTGTGAGGTGGAAGGGGCCTCTGCTGGGGACACACACTGCCTTGCAGCTGTCTGAGGACCCTGGGTGAAAAGTTCAAATCTGCATTTAAAAGGAGTGCCAGGGTTAACCCGCCCCTGCCCTCCAGTCCAGTGGAAACCTCGCCACTGAGGGCTGTGGTCAGGAATCCCCAGGACAGCCGGCAGCTCCCAGTTCACTTCCGCCCAGACCTGGCCGGGGGGCTGTGGGGAGCCAGGAGGGGACTGTGGAGGAGCAGGAGTGGCGGAGGACTAGCCCTGGGAGGAGGCGTGCGTTTCCCACCAGGTCCAACTCTGGGCTGGAAGGAAGCCGTGTGCTTGTGCATTCCCACTCAGCAAGGCCTCCCCAGGCCGGCGTGGGCTGTGGGGTGGTGCCTGGTGGCCTTTTGGTGGAGGTGGTGGCGCCTGCGCCCGGGATGGGCTGCTGCCCTGCCTGGTTCTTGGGGTCTACGGTGCTCTGCTGGGCCCTGCTGTGGATCAGGTCTGCCAACCCCTACGCCCCACCCCCACCCGCTGGCCTGAGTAAGGGACATTCTGATATTTTCCCGAAGCTTCCATGGACAGAACCAGGATGAGCCTGGTGGGGTCCCAGGGGGTCCAGGTGTGGGGAAGGGAGGAGGGAAGAGAGCCCAGATCGCATGTTCCATGCTGTGGAGGGACAGGGTCCACCTTCTCTCTCCGTCCCCCGCCTCTGACCCCAGCTCCCCTGCACAGAGGGAGGCTGCACCACAGCCCTGCCCGGAAACCCCTCCACTCAGGCCCAGATTTGTTGACTTGAGCATTAGGTGAATGTAAACAGTTCAGCCTCTCCGATTTTATATCCCTGAAGGCTGCGAGTGTGAATACAAATGGGTATCAGGCCCCTGCTGTTTCAATGGCCCTCCTCCGCCCCTCCTGTTGCTAACCATCAGGTCTTTAACCTGCCCTGAGGAGCAAGTCTTAGGTGAGCAGGAGGACCCCGCCCGGCGCCTTTGTCCCCCCACCCCCCACCCCTGCCCTGTCTTCATTTTCAATGCCCAGTCTTGAGACAGTGGTCTTGGGAGGCCCCGTTCCTGGAACTTTGTGCTGGAGAGAGCAGAAGCAGGACTCTGGGATGTCTGCTGGGTCTGAGCTTCTGTTTTGTAGGTTTCCCTAATTTTGTAAATGCGCTTGTGAATTTGCTCACAGCATGAAAGCAACTCCACCCCTCCCACCCCCCACCCCAGCACTGAAAGGTTCTGTGGGGATTTAGCTTTGGGGGCCCTGGAAGCAGAGTGACCAGCAGGAATGAGCCTGCTGGGCTGGTGTAACACTTTCTCTAGCTTTTGCCTCACTGGAGAAGGACACTCCCCGCGCCCCCACCCCCACCCCAACCCCCCTTAGGGGAATCTTAGGAACTCATAAAGTGTAGAAGGCCGTGCCAGGTCACTTAGCCACAAGGTTCTAGAATGTCCATTCTGTCAGGGCGTGGCCATTCCTTCTGCAAGTCCCCGCGCCCTCACTCCCCTGCCCCACCCCCCCACTCTGCTGCACACCCCGCCCTGCAGTTCCCGCCAGGGGCTCCCTTCTTCCCAGCCAGAGGGCCAGCGGACGTGACCTGGGCTCCCCGCCCAGGATGGCCGCATTCTGGTTCCTGCGTTCAAGGCCCGGGGAGTCCTGCTCTCTGCGGTGGCTCTGAGTCCAGTCACGCCATCACAGGGGCATTTTAATTAGCAGTGCCTTAGTCATTAGTGAGTTATTGTTTTTGTCTGGAAACACTTAAGTACTGTTTACTCGATGTCTCCACAGAATGCAAAACAGCAATTAAACAGAAATTTGTTGTATGAGACGGGGACCAAAATGGATCCTCCAAACAGAGGAGGATTGCCTTCCTCTTCGGCCTCCTCCTAACTGGAACCCGTCTGTGGGCCACAGGCCCTCTTTTCCTGCCCCGCCTGTCTCCAAGTAGAAGTACCCATGGACTTGCTGTCCTGTGTCCCCTTTCTTTGGTAAAGTGTTAGTGCTTCCTCCCCCATCCTGCCCCGACGACTTCTCTGTTGGCTACCTGGCTGCCTGGGGCGTTTCAGAACCGTTACTTAGGAAGATTGATTATGGTGAAATTGTGCACCTGTCCTCACATGATGATTCCTGGAACTTGAGAATATTTTCTCTTTGCTCCGTGTAACCAAGTGCTGTTGTGATTCCGATGACTGACTGTGGGCTCCTGGGAACGTCGGGTTGCCGGCATAAATGTCCCTTTTACTGAAAAAGAGATCTTTTTTATGGATTGGTAAAAAGGCGAAAATGAAGAGTTCATGCCGAGGTTGAAGGGAGAGGTGGCAGAAAGGAAGAAGAGGGGCTGGCGGGAGCAGTGGATGTGTGTGCCCTTCCCCCCAACCCAACAGCAGCTTCTGCTTTGGTGGGGTGCTCCCCTCCCACCCCAAGATCCTGTTAGAGGAAGTGAGTCATGGAGAAGGCCCAGGGACCTGTAGGGGACAGGTGAACTCTGACTGCGTCCCGTCGGCCTCCTTTGCAGGAGACAGACGGGCATGGAACTCTGCCCACCAAGTTCATCGGTTGGGACCCCTGCTTCCTCCCTGCTGTGGCTGTCATCTCACACTGCCTGTCTCTTCTTCTTTTTTCTCTTTTCCCTTCAAACAATATCTTCTGACTTCCAGATTTCTGATAAATTGATAAGAGGCCTCGCGTGAGTCAACAGAGCTGTAGACACTTTGCCAATATAAGCCCGGCTCTATTGATCCGCCAGTAAATTAAAGTCTTACTTAGAGGCTGCCGATATTTCTAATCTCCTGCCTCACCAATTACGTCCTCCTGGCTACCTGGAAGGAGGGCTTGAGCCTTTGAACCTTTTTGTTGTGGCTGGGAGGGGGCTGCTCCCCTTCTGTGGTATCGGGGGGCCTGGCCTTGTCTTCCTGCTAGGAGAAGGCGGTGTGTGGAGGAACGGGAGCCAGCATCGGGCCCTGCATGGAATCTGTCTGTGCTCCAAGGTTCTTGAGTCAAGATTTCTGCAAGACAGAAGTGGTCACCAGCGACGTCATGTCCTGGGGTGCGCTCTCCCTGGGCGGGCTGCGTGTTCTGATGCTAAGAGAGTGGATACTTTACTTTTATGTAAATATTTATTTATTTACTTGAAAGAGTGACAGAGGTACACACACACACATACACAGAGATTGTCCATCTGTTATTTCACTTCCCAAATCTCCATAACAACCAGGTCTGGGCCAGGCTGAAACCAGAGGGCAGGAACTCTAGCCAGTGGGTGGCAAGGACCCAAGTCCTTGGGCCATCTTCCTCTACCTGCCCAGGCACATTAGCAGGGAGCTGGCCCAGAAGTAGAGCCGCCAGGACTCGAACTGGCAGTCTGATTGCGGAAGCCGGCATTGGAAGCAGCAGCTTAACCTGCTGCGCCATGGTGTCAGCTCCTTCTGACTGTCACTTCACCGCGTGGCTGGCCTCTCTGCTGCGGTGGCGGTGAGCCAGAGCTGCCTTAGAAGCGTGCTGTTAGCATTTATCACCCCAGAAACCAAAGTGTGCAAAGAGACTGGGGAGAAGGGGAGGCCAGCAGCGGGGTGCAGAGGACAGGGGCTGGCCGGAGGTGGGCACATACTGCTGGGCTTGGCTTGCTTTCAGGGTCACTTTGCATGGAACAAGGTGCAGAACCTGTGTCTGCGCTGTGACTCCCGCCCCTGGTCTGCCCTCTGCCACGCCCCGCTGTCACTCGGTTGAGGCCGCGGAGCAGTCTTGACTGCTGGGATCTCCACATTCGGCCGTGGCTGTGTGAGCAAATCGTTCGTCCGATAAGCTCCTTTCAAGTCCTGTTTATGCCGTTGGCTTCGGGAAGAAATCTCCAGATAAATGCTGTGTTCTCTCTAATACTCCAGAGCGAGAAATCAATGGCAGGGATGATTCCTCCCCCGGCCCAGCGCGCGCTCCGCAGGCGCTTCCACCTCTGGCGTCACTTGCAACGGTGACAAGTTCCAGGCCCGGAGTCCCCGCTCCTGTGCAGCCGTCTGAGGAGGGCGCCTGCCCGGAGGACGAGCAGCAGGCGTGGACCCTGTGACCTGGCTGTGCTTGTCTCGCTCTGCTTCCCTCCTCTGCTTAACCTGCCAGTAGGAGGAGTTGCTGGTGGGCTGGGGCGGGGACTGTGGGAAGCCTGCCAATGGGGCTCATCAGCTGGCTGAGTTAAGGAGCTGGTGCCAGGGGTTCAAAGCCCCCCCCCCTTCCAGGCTGAGGCCCGGGACAGCTGCACCCCCCAGGCCTGATGATGGCCTCATCCCACGGTCACTTGGCTGAGGGCGTGAAGAAGCTGTGAGACAAGGAGCAAGCCCGGGAGGTTGACCCTGCCCTATGTTTGGACGGCATTGTATTGGAGGAGGTGTGGATCTTGTTCACACCTGTCGAGGCTGGCTTTGAGAGCAGTTTGGAACAAGACTTCTGTTGTTGCCCCAAAGGTTCCTCGGCTCACAACAGAGGAACTTGACTGTAGCAACTTGTTAATGTTCAATTAGGCAAATTCTGGGCGCCTGGGGCAGTGGAAGGTGGGGAGGGGAGAGAAGCCCTGGCCCCTGGCTCCTGGTTGCGGGGGTGGGCACTGGGAGCTGAGGTCTTGGCTAAGCTTGAAGCTCACCTGAGCTGGGTGGGGAGGAAGGCTGTGGTTCCTCTGCTTGAGTTGAGGTGGTCGCCCCCGTTTGCTGGCACGGCTGGTGCTCCACACCCCTGGGTGAGGCCGGGGCTGAGTGTGCGTGATGTGCACCTGCCTGTGGCCTGGTAGGAGGGAGGCCCCAACACGGAGTGTGGCAGCTCCCCCACTCCGCACTGTGTTGCCCCAGGACCGTGGTAGCACCTTGTTCTCTTTGGGGGATGGGAGCCTGCCTGGCCTCACCTGGGTTTGTTTCCTGGGTTTCTTCCGGACCCAATTCTTCCCAAATGACTGTCCGGCCCCTGAATGGACTGCGGCAGGAAGGCCGGTGCTCTCTGATGGGGGCCTCTTTGGAGGGACTTAGGTTTTCCCACGTGGCCAGGGCTCGCTCTTGGCTGTCTTTACAGGGTTGACAAAAAAGGAGGAGGAAACTTGGGACCAGAGCACTACTGTAAAGAGGAGCTAGAAGGTCCCTGAGGGGCTCAGCCCCTTCCTGTCCCCTGGGCCCATCAGCAGCCTGGAGCGGGTGGGAGGGGGTGCCCCCACCCCCGTCCCCTAGAGCCTGCTGTGAAATACTGCCCGTGTGGCAGCCTCTCGCCCCGTGTGAGCGATGAGGAGTGCCGGTGCCGGGCAGTGTATTAAACACAAGTTGAGCGCAGGAGGGGCAGTATATCACAGGAGAGAGATAAGCAAAGTTCTCTGATAGTGGATCAATAAAGGTTAGTGACATCATATCTCAAAGTGAGGGGACCTGCTTTCTGCACAGCCATTTATCAGATTCCAGCCTGGAAGGGCGTTAACCCGTTTCTGGCCAGTGGTGGTGTTGCTGGACACAGACCTGCGTTGCTTCGTGCAGGTGGGGGTGCAGGGAGGGGCAGGGTGTCCCTCGCCCAGCCCTGTGCTGTTGGTGGACGTGCCTTCTGCCTCGGGCCTGCGAGCCGGCAGTGGCTGGGGCATGGATCTCGTGTGCGTGCTTTTGCAAGAATTCCCACACAAAGCAGTGCTTCTGCTGAAGTCATACTTTTTCCTTTTGTATGATGTATTTTATTTATTTGAAATGCAAGCGGCAGAGAGGGAGGGAGAAACGGAGAAAGAAATCTTCCATCCATTGGTTTAGTCCCCAAATGACCGCAATGGTTGGGACTGGGCCAGACTGAAGCCAGGAGCCTGGAACTCCATCCGGGTCTCCCATGTGGGTGCAGGGACCCATGTACTTGGGTCATCTTCTGCTACTTTTCCAGGTTCATTAGCAGCGAGCTGAGTCGGGGAGCAGCCAGGACTTGAACCAGCCTTCTTACGGATGCCCGTCATGGCCTAATGTGCTACACCACGGCACTGGCCCCAAGGCTGACGTCTGAGGACGATGTCTGTGTGCTGTGGCGTGTAGCTTCATTGGTGTCACCTGGGCCCTGGGTGTCACGTCTGCTGTTTGACAGTCATGTAGTTTTGCCTGGGTGGGAAAGTTAAGATTGTCATCAGCCTGCGCTTGATCCACAGTGGTGCTTTTTGGCTTGGTGGTGCCCTGGGTATGTCGGATTGGCCGAGGCACTTGGGATTGGAAAGCGCAGTCTGCAGGCCACGTGTGTCCCAGCGCCGGTTTTCCTGTGGCCTGTGAGCCCAGCATGGTGTTTATGTTTTTAAATCGTGGGGGGAGATTAGAAGTACAATAATATTTCGTGACACACGAAAATACTAGAGACCGTATTTGAGTTCGTAAGTGTTGAATGGCAAGCAGCCACGTGGGTTTGTGTTCGGTGCTTGGCAGTGTGTGTGGCCGTGTGGCCGAGCGGTCGCTGCGAGAGGACGTGACCCAGAAACATTGACCAGGCTCTTGAAAGAAGTTTGCTCTCCCCTCTTCTAGGTCCTGATCTCACACATACTGTTCCCTGCACGGTGGCCTTGGGTGTGTCACTTTACCCCTGGTCTTAGGGATAAAATACGGTCCCCTGCCTGTTCCTAGGTGTTCCCAAAGTCAGAGGGACAGAGGAATCAGAGGTGGTTTGGACAATAAGCTTCGATTTGCAAGGTGTTTCCCTTTTTTTTTTTTTTTTAATTTATTTATTTGAAAGAGTTGCAGAGAGAGAGAAAGAAAGAGATCTTCCATCCACTGGTTCACACCCCACATGGACACAGTGACCAGCACTGGGCCAGGCCAACGTCAGGAGCTTCTTCCAGGTCTCCCATGTGGATGCAGGGGCCCAAGCACTTGGGCCTTCTTCCGCTGCTTTCCCAGGTGCATTAGCAGGGAGCTGGACCGGAAGTGGAGCAGCCGGGACCTGAACTGGCACTCATGTGGCTTTACCCACTAAGCTCCAAGGTGTTTACTTTTACTAGCTGGAGAATTGGCTCATTTAAACCCTCCTGGGGCTGCTGCAGTGTGGGCTTGGGAAGGTGGCCTCTGGCACCTTGGCCGGAGCTCTGCCGAGGTTGCCTGGTGACTGATCTCACTCCTGTGTTGTTTCCGGTGAAGTTTGAGAACCCGTGGGCTTGTGTCTTAACCAAGCACCTGCTTTTCCCTTTGCAAAGGGGATCACTTCTCCCCAGCAGCTGCCCAGAGTTTTATCCTTGAAGAGCTGGATCTCTTTCCTTCCCACCGGTGGCTTATGGACATGGAGAAGCGGGCCTCTTCCTGTAGGTCTCTGACTGTTTATCTTTTCGGCCGGGCCTCAAGAATCCACCGGCCGGGGTGCTGCCCTTGGCAGGGGCATTTCGGAGATGCCAGTTCCACGGCTGGGGGGCGGTTGGGCGAGGGATGGGGCCTGAGAGTGCAGCCCAGCGCTAATGGGAAGGAGTATTTCATTGAGGAAGTGCAGGTATCAGGAGCGTGTGATTGTGCTGTCAATACGGCCGTATTGAGTCCGTGAGAGCATGCACAATGCAGGGAAACACTTAACTCACTTGTGCTACTTATTGAGAAGCCAATAGCAATTTACTTGCTGACACTTGACGTCCAATCCATCCCCAGAGGGGGAGCTCCTGCACACCACCATGGTCTCGGTGGTCGGCCCCTGCTCCTCTCCGACCCTGGGGGTCTGCCTGTGTGTGCGTGTGCAGGGGCCGCCTGGCAGGCAGGGTGGTTGTGGGGGCTGGTCCTGTTTAGCTTCATAGCTGACAAGACGTTTCTCTTCCTGCTCGCTCTCGTACTTGTCTCCTTTCAACAAGTGCTAAATGATTGTCTCCGTTCCTCCCTGGGGTGTGTGAGTTTTCTGCACGTGGGAATTTTGTCCTCCTCTTGCCACATAAAAGTGAGTTGCTTAAGACGGATCCACGAGGGGATTATATGTGGGAGAGGCAGTCAGGGTGGGTGGTGTCGTGAGAGGGAGCAGGGAGCCTCCCTGTGGCCAGCTCCTGGGGCACGTGTGACTCCAAGGTGGCTGGCATGGCATGTCCTCCTGAGCTGCTTGTGGGGAATCTGTGCACGCCGTCCAGCTGCAGGGATTATGCTGTGGCCACATGGCTCGGTGGTTCCCGGGCCTCACGTCCCGGACCATGCCCTGAAAGTCTGTGTCCAACACAAAACCCTACGGAGGTGACCGGCCCCAGGCTCCCTCCCGTGGCTCCTCTGGACTCCAGGCTGTCAAGATTGGCTGCTGCCTGCATTCCTAAGCTGTGGGGGCTTGGTGCCCACGTCATTTGTATGCGTCTTACCCGGACATGTCTGCAGCCACCGTGTTCAGGAATTGGGCTTACCTCAGACCCAGCCGCCATGGGTGGTGCCTGTCGCCTGGGGCTCTGGGGGAGTGGGGAACAGGAATGGCCTGTGTGGGGTGGTGAGGCTCCGTGGAGACCAGCCAGTGGTCCAGTGGAGTCTACCACCTGCAATCTTGAAGTTGCTCCCCAGTTCCAGAAACTTCCATGCCTCCCATGTGGGTAGCAGGGGTCCAGAACCTGGGCCATCCTCTGCTGCTTTCCCCAGCACCTTAGCAGGGAGTTGAACTGGAAGCTGAGCGGCCGTGACCCAAACTGGAGCGTGTATGGGATGCCGGTGTCACAGACGGCTCCTCACCCACTGCGCCGGAGTGCCAGGCCTGAGGCCCTGCGAGCGATACCTGTTCTCCAGTTGGACCCAGGATACAGAGTGGACCTGCGAGGCAGCCCTGCCTCTGCTGTTTGCTTAGCACCCTGCCGGGGCCGTTGTGGCCCAGGACAGGTGCACTGTTGAGATACGATAGTGTGCACGCTCTGTGTACTGATGTCTTCCTCTAGGAAGAGAAGAGCACTCTGTGGAGGCCACCCTAGTGGGTTACAGGTGGGTGGCAGAGGCTGGTGCCCCCAGCTAGTCTGTCTTCCATGGAGCCTTGAGCCCCATGCTCCCTGTACGGTCCACCGTAGACAGGGCCATGTTGCTCTGGGACCAATACCGTGGTATGTGTTGCTGTAGTGTCCTTCCTCTTGGTCACTGTAGGCTCTCGGGTCAGTGTCAGGAGTGGCCAGGTGGCCCGAAGCGTGCCTGGTGGGCTGGAGGCTGTGGAGCTGCCCCCACGGCGCTCTTCCGGCCATGGATTCCAGAATAACAAAGGGACCACATGGAGGAAGGCTTCCTTGAGTTCCCCACTGCGGGTGTGTAGACTGCGTGAGAAGGCAGTGCCCTCCAGGGCAGCGCGGGAGCGAGTCTCGGAGGCACTGATAGACCACTGGGGATGGTGGGAGGTACTCGCTCATTCAGACCCTGGTGCTGCACTGAGCCCTGGGGGAAGGTCCATGCTGGTCCTGGCTGTTCCTAGGCAGGGGGTCTGGGTGGGCTGCGTGCTGTCCAGGCTGGGTGTTGTCCAGGCTGGGTGTGGCCAGTGTTCAGGTGGGAAGGCCCTGGCTCGCATGCCTTCTGGAATGGATGCAGATGGTCCTTTGGTCTTCGAGAACCCTTCAGAGCCTGTGGCTAGGAGGTAGCAACTGTGGGGAGCTGACTTGGGCTTACCTTAATTCGCCTGAGGCTCAGTCTTCATTTGTGTCCTCACTCTCACAGGCCACCTGCAGGCCCAGAGCCCCTGCTGGCTGAATCACTGCGGCAGGGCCCAGCGGAGCCCCTCCACCCGTGCCCTGCCCCTTCAGGCAGCTTCTGTCCCAGAGTGCAGACTCACGGCCTGTGGGCGAGACTTGGTGTTTTGCTCGGCACGTACTGTTTTAAAAATTGGAATATTTCACATAGAAATCTGGGTTAAGACCTTCTCTTTTAAAAAAAGAAAATCGGTGGATTTTGGGTCTTTGGGGCAAAATGTTGGCCCAAACAGGACCATGGCTGCCTCTCTTGGATGGGACACAGGTCTTTTTTGGTCACCAGAAGCCATTTCATTCCTTCTTACTTTACAACCTTCCACCCCCCCCTTTTTTTTTTTTAAGATTTATTTATTTATTTGAAAGGCAGAGATAGAGAAATCTTCTGTCCCTTGGTTCACTATTCAAATAGCTGCAGTAGCTGGGCTGGGCTGTCTGTAAGCCAGGAGCCTGGAACTCCTCCTGGGTCCCCACCATGGGGAGCAGGGGCCCAAGCACTTAGGCTGTCTTCCGCTTTCCCAGGTGTGTTAGCAGGGAGCTGGATCAGAAGTAGAGCAGCCAGGACTTGAAATGGCACCTGTTTGGCAGGTGGCGGCTTAACCTGCTGCACCACAACACCAGCCCCTACCCCACCACATTTTACTGTGTCACTTCCTGTTACCGGGCCAGCTTTGCTCATCATGGGTGTTACCTGCTTAGCCCTTTAGCCATGTGCTGTCTGTGGTTGCCGAGGGTACGCCGTCACTGGACAGAACCTGGGCGATTTTGTCTTCCCCCAGGGAAGGTTGACAGCCTGGCGACCTCTGTGGCTGACAGGACTTGGGGAGTGAGGTGTTGCTGCATTAGGTGGAGGCCACAGGTGCTGCCAGACACCTGTGTGTACAGGACTGCTCCCTTCACCTGCTACGGAAAATGTCCTGGTCTGGGTGGCAGAAGTACCAGGCTTGCAACACCTGGTTGCTTTCCCTAACTTGTGCTTGTGCTCCGGGACCTGCAGTGGCTGCCGTCCACCTCTCGTCTTGTGTGTGGCCTCTGGGAGGCCAGCCTGGAGCTCTGGTGTCAGTGCTGTTCTCAGGCTGCCCTCTCGGCCACACCTTCCTGCCCTTGACCTTTCGCTTGGCAGCCTCTTCTGGGTCTGGCACTGTTCTGCGTACTGGCAGTATTGCAGCGGGGATGAAAAAAAAAATCTGCCTCCCTCTATATATGTAATTGGTAAATAAAATACAGTGTGAGATGCTGAGAAGGAACAAGATGGGGGGGACAGCAGCACCCTGCAGGTGGAGTGAGGAGGGCGAGGAGCGACCTTGAGAGAGGGGTCGTTGGAGCAAGGCCTGGAAGGAGCGATGCAGATGGAGCTCTGGGCAGAGAGAGGTGATGCCTTCAGCCCCTGGTGGGGTGGCCATCGGGGTGCAGCGGGTAAAATCCCCACTTGGGCTGCCTGCATTCCGTATGGGAGTGCCTGGTGAGTCCTGGCTGCTCTGTTTCTGATCCGGCTCCCTATTAATGCACCTGGGAAGGCAGGGGAAGATGGCTCAAGTGTTGGGCCTCTGCCACACGCACATGGGAGACCTGGGTGCAGTTCCAGACTTCCGGTTCTTTTGGGCATTTGGAGAGTGAACCAGCAAATGAAAGATGCCTGTCTCTCTCTCTCTCACGATGATAAAACTAAGTGAACTTTTAAGAAAAAGGTTCATTTTTTTTGGAAGGTGGAGTTATAGACAGAGAGGACACAGATCTTCCATCTGCTGGTTCACTCCCCAAATGACCTCAGTGACCGGGGCTGGGCCAGGCTGAAGCCAGGAGCCTGGAACTCCATGCAGGTCTCCCATGTGGGTGGCAGGGACCCAAATACTTGAACCGTCTTCCCCTACGTTCCCAGTGCATTATCTGGGGGCTGGATGGGAAGTGGAGCAGCCAGAGCTGGAGCTGACGCTCATGGGGGCTGTTGGCATTGCAGGCAGCAGGCGCTAGTGTGTGCGGCAGGAGCGAGAGTGGGGAAGGGACGGCCGGGGAGGACCTGGGAGGTCACTGTGAGGCTCCCGCCGCCGCCCTAAGTGGGGCAGATGCTGTCCGGGACTTCACTGTAGGAGGAGCGCAGCCTGACTCGGGTTTGCTCAGTCTCCCTGCGGCAGCTGCGCTGGGGTGGGAGCAAGGGATGCTGGTGGGAGCCAGCCAGGTAAGAGGTGGCTGGAGGCTGGGAGGCTGAGAACGAGCTGTTGGCAGGGCCCGCTGCCCCTGTAGGTCCCAGCTGGCCTCTGAGGGCTGCTGCAGTCTCCCACGTTCCTCACCTTGGAGCTTGCTCACTCCAGCGTCTGCCCCACGTGCATGTGGTCTCTGTCCCTGTGGGGGTCTCCGGTTGTCCTCCTGCCGTCACTGATTGAATGCCAGCTGCACCCCAGTGTGAGCTGGACTTGGTGAGCTTGCACCTGCAGGCCCTTCCAAGGTCTGGGTGGACGTGAATGTCAAGGCAGGCACCTGCAGCCCAGTGCAGGCGTCCATCAAGAGGTTCCTGGGAATGGGCAATTAAAAGGTGAAGTTATTTTGGTGCAAAAATTTTTGAAATTCTACAAAATCATGGAAAATGCATTTTATGAAACAGCTATGCATAGATTTTTTTTTAAAAATTATTTATTTGAAAGGTAGAGTTAGAGGCAGAGAGAGAGAGAAAGGTCTTCTATCCTCTGGTTCACTCCCCACATGGCCACAATGGCTGGAGCTGCAGTGATCTGAAGCCAGCACCCAGGAGCCTCCTCCAGGTCTCCCACACGGGTGCAGGGGTCCATCCTACTGTTTTCCCAGGCCACAGCAGAGAGCTGGATCAGAAGTGGAAGAGCTGGGACTCGAATCGGGACCCATATGGGATGCCAGCACTGCAGGCGGTGGCTCTACCCGTTATGCCACAGCACCAGCCCCTATGCATAGATTTTTTTTATCACTGCATTTATTTTACATGTATAGAATAAGGAAGTTTGAAAAATATATTTTAGGACAAAATATAATTCCAAATTACTATGCATAGATTTTTTAAAACTTTTTTTCATCAAAATGACATACCTTTGAATTCTATCTTCCTTGAACTTTTCATGTCCCTTTGTATTTGGAAGGAGAATGCAAGACAGGAGGGGAAGAAAATTCGGGGTGACTGTAAGATTCTTGACTTGAGTGGCTGAGGGCCGGGGCACAGGACTGCTGTGGCCTTGCCAGGCCCTCAGCCCAGAACCTCAGGCCTCCCGCCTTTGACTGTGTCTTGCCTCCCTGCTCCAAGCCCCATCGATCTTGCCTTTTATTGAGTTACTGTATTTCTGCTCTATCACTCCTTTGGCCTCTGAGTTAGCCGCTCAAATGTTTCACTGTTTAATTGTGAGAGGGTGGGCGTGGTGCCAAGTCCGATTGAGGAAAACGGGGAAAGTAATTTAAGAGGCTTCATTTTTCAGAGCCCCTGGGCCTGCTGGGTAGGGTGTGCAGGGTGGGGACACGACTTGTTTCCCAGGTGGGAAACACCCAGGCTGAGTGTCTTAGGGGGTCACCTAACAGTGTGAACCCTCACAGGCAGGCGGGGTCCCTGGAGGGAAGGGTATGGGACTTCTTCATTTAACTGGACTGGAGTAGGACTAGGTGGACAAGGACCAGCTGGGCCTGTCCCTACCGGACTTTACCCTTCCCGCAGTAAAACATTTGCGTGGAGATGCGGGGAAGACATGGGACCCTGCAGAGTTGTTGAGATGGTCTCATCATTGGAGGCCTGGACCCATCAGCTGCAGGTGATCTCAGGGTCAGAACCCTCTACTGAAGGCAGAGGGAGCGGGGCAGCTGGACACACAATGGCTGGTGCCACGTGTTCTGCATGGCCGTGTCTTGAGTATTGCAGGGGATGACCCATTTTGGGGGCCCCTCTTGGCCCTTACGCTGTGTGTGGGAGACCTCATAACACAGCAAAACCGTGTCTTCATTCTTGGATGAAATGATCGGCACGTCAGCCCCCCATCGTGTTCCAGGGCGGTGCTTGGTTTGATCCAATCGGAAACTCCGTCAGGATCACGGTGTGTGTCCAGCCAGTGGGAAGCTGCTGTGTGTGGTTGGTTAAGTGTGCCCTAGATAATGTCAGGGAAGCCCCTGGTGCCTGCGTAGAGAACTTGCTGGACCTGGGTGCTGCTTGGGCGGGGGGCCCACACTCCTGGTGTCCCCCTTCTTTCTCCCTGCACGAGCTCAGCGCTCACACCAAGGGTGTGAAGGATCTGTGTAGCATGGGATGTCCGGGTGGCCCTGTGGAAAGGTTGAATAAAGAGTATGGGACCTATGAGGAGCTGGAACTTCCATATATATATATTTATTTATTAAAAAAAATTTTTTTTTGACAGGCAGATTGGACAGTGAGAGAGAGAGACAGAGAGAAAGGTCTTCCTTTGCCGTTTCTTCACTCTCCAATGGCCACCACGGCCAGCGCGCTGCGGCCGGTGCACTGCGCTGATCCGATGGCAGGAGCCAGGTACTTCTCCTGGTCTCCCATGGGGTGCAGGGTCCAAGCACTTGAGCCATCCTCCACTGCACTCCCTGGCCACAGCAGAGAGCTGTCCTGGAAGAGGGGCAACGGGGACAGAATCCGGCGCCCCGACCGGGACTAGAACCCGGTATGCTGGCGCCGCAAGGTGGAGGATTAGCCTAGTGAGCTGTGGCGCCGGCCACTTCCATATATATTTAAGAAGTGTCTCTGCTTGCCAAGGATGTTGGATGGTTCTCTCTCTTCTCTTGCCCATGAGCTCAATAAACAAACAGTCCTGGTTGCGGATCAATGGAAGAGATCTTGAGAAGGCTGTGGAGATGGGGAGAGGGTGGGGAGGCCCTGTGTGCCCTGGACGGTGGGAGACCAGGGCCATCTCTCTAGGAATTGGCTCGAGGTTTAGATTGCAAAGTTGCTTCCTATGTGTCAGGATGAGTCACTCTCCAGGTTCATGCCCTGTGGAGCAGGAGGGCAGACGCAGCCAGCACGGAGCGGGTCATTGCGCGTTGGGGCAGGTTAGGACAGGCCACGTGCTGTGCCTTCCAGGCTGCAGAGTGGTGAGGAGGGGTGTGGGGGCTCCAGGCCAGGGCCTCCAGTGCAGGCAGTGGGAATTACAGAAGGGTGTGAGTTCCTTTAGGTCAGTGGGGCTGGGGCGGGGGACGCTTGTCATGGCCTGGGAGCCCTGCCGCACACAGCACCCCCACATGCCTGTGCACACACGTGTGCACACGTGCGTTGAAGCTGGTAGCAGGTGCACACACGCACTGAAGCTGGAGGCCCCTCCCACCCTCCCACTCCCTCTCCCTCTACCCCACCCCCTGCTGGCTGGCTGGGGGCTGAGTTGGCCAAGGCCGTTTGCCTGAGGGTGTGAAGTGGGAGCTTGGTGGCTGTTGGCAGCCTCAGCAGCACCAGGCCACTTCTCCTGTGAACTGGGCAGGGAGGGCTTGGTAAAGTCCTGGTGGCTTTTGCTGCTTAATTCTTAGGGGCTCTCGGAACTTGCATCCAAGGAAAGGCAAGGACAAGAGTGTGATGGAGTGCAGCCCCCGGCTTTGGGGAGGGACGGGCGGTCTGGGAAAGCCGGGTCTTGTGGCCCTGGAGTCTGCATTGGCCACACTCTAGGGTGCAAACAGAACTAGGCAGCACGTTCTTGGTAATGAGGAGGGTGGGTAACCCGTGAATGGCAAGAATCGAGACTTTCAGGATAAAATCACGGTGGGCAAAGCCCTGGGAAGATTGAGGAATGATTTCAGTGATGGTGGTTTATAGAGGCTGGCTCAGTCTGTAGGGCAAGAGTTCAAGGTGAAGAGAATGAGCACACAAGTAAAAGTGTCACTTAACGTTCTAGTCGTTTATTGTCTAGAATTACTTGTGAGGATCAAAGCCATGAAAACACAGATTTCAGCTGAATCTTGGAAAAGAAGAGCGTGGAGGTGGGGACTAGGGGAGAAGGTGAGAAACCAGGGATGGGAGCAGACAGTGCAGTGGGAGAGCTCGCGGGCGCAGTCCTGGGCAGGCAGCAGGGACCCTTAGCCTGCCGTGGTTCTGCTCATCGCTCGCCCCGGCCCCACGGAAGGGGCCTGGCACGTGGAGGCGCTGCGACATTTGAATGCACAGGTGGACAGGCCTTGACTGTGGCGGTGTTGGGCTAGCAGAGGTCCATGTGGGGGACGGTGTTGTCCAGCGTCCTGAGGGTAGAGGGGTCAGCGAAGAGGTTGTGCTAAAGATCAGAAGAAGAAGGAGGTGTTACTTTGCCACGGCATTGGTGGGGAGCACCGGGAAGTGCTGGTGAGAATGGTGTTGGCAGGGCTTGGATGGCTTGGCCTGGGGGCAGGACTGTTGGGGTGGGGGTGGGCAGGAGAGGACCTAGAGCCCCTTGAGATTTTGCTTGAGAGTGTTCCCTGCTCTGTGGGCCGTGGAGGGTGTCTCCCAGGACGTAGCCTGTACCTGTATCCCGGAATGAAAACGCATGTAACACTCCCTGCCTCCCGCTCGCCATCCGTGTGGGAAAGCAAACCCGAGTCGCGTTGGCGCGGGTGCTGGCAGTGCACCGGCCTTCGGGGTCCCTTTGTCTGTTGAAAGACACACCAGGGACAGTCAGCTGACTCGCTAGGGCTGCACACCTGAACGTGGGTGGGGTCCTCAGTGAGATGACCCCGTGGAGGTGAGCGGGGCGGGCCTCCACGTCTGTGGGAGAGCTTTCCGAGTTCACGCAGAGGTCACGGAGTGACTGTGAATGGACATCGGACAGAGCGGGAGGCGTCCCGGAGTCCGCTGTGTCACGGGGCCTTTATAGGAACGCCATGTGTGAGTCACACGGCGAGGTCTGAGGAGGCTGCGGTTCTGTCCTGGGGCTGGGTTATTTTGGGGGATGGTGGGAGAAGCAAGAGGTAATGAGCGGTTACCTGGTCAGGGCGCATAAAGACGTTGGAGCTGGCCCAACCAGAAGCCACTGTTGCCAGAATGAACCTTCTTCTGGGACTTCCGATGTTCATTGTCCTCTGAAAGAGACCCGTTATGGACGGTGGTTAATGGTTCCATAACCACCCACTATGGACACTGGTTAATGGTTCCATAACCTCCCACTATGGATGCTGGTTAATGGTATTGAAGCTGCTTCGTCTTCCCCAAAGCAGCGCCTGGTGCCTGTGCACTAAAGTTGAAGGTTGAAGCCTCACTGAGGAATTGTAGTTACCGCAACCCTAGAAACCATCCCATAATACTTTGTTAATCTCTAACATGAAGAGAATGGGCTCAGCTGGGAAGGTGTCCACTGACTGGCAGACCAGGAGAGAGGACCAGTGTGGTGCCTGGGTGGGTGGGTGGGGGTTGGGAACGGGTCACGTGACTTGTGGGTGACCGACAGCAGGGGTAGCCTGGAGTAGGAAGCAGATCTCCGTGGGACCCTCCTTTGCATAGGCAGTCAGAAAGCGTCTGCACAGAGACAGGAAGTGGCTCTGCAGCAGCACGTCCGTCCGTCCGTCCATGTGTCTGGCCCAGCTCTGTGTGGGCCGGTCAAGGCGCTGTGCCTCGATTTGGTCAGCAGTGGCCCGTACCTGTGTGGTGTGTGAAATCCAGTCCTGGAAAGCTGGCTCCTGTGGAGGTGTTGGGCAATTGGGGCCGGCCGGCAGCCAGCTTCTGATGTGGTTGGCTGCCTGGCTCGCACCTCTCAGGTGCTGCAGAGATGGCGAGATCCAGTGGCCCCAGGCTACCACCGAGGTGGGCAGGATGCCACTGCCTCCCAAGCCGCCTCCTCTCTTTGTCCTCAGGAGCCCAGCAGGCACGGCCCAGCTTTCCAGTTCTGCAGGCTGGCTGCCTGGCGTCATGGCGGGGCTGCAGGTCAGCCCACTGTGCGTGCGATGGGCTGGCCGCGGTTGTCTTGGGCCGGCGCTGCGCTCGATCCATGAAAGGAACTGCGGATTCGGGGTTCTTCCGTGTGGATTTTCCAGCCCGGCGACTCCTGTTAGAGACGATCAAAATGTAGCACGTGAACGTTCCTCACTTACCTGTTTCTCTGGGATAATTATGAATTGCGGGTAGAGTAGGCTGGCGTGGGAGTTTGTTTTTTCCTAATGCTGAGATCCCTCCCTGAATGTCACGTGTAGCCCTCGCTTCTGGCATCAAGGACATCGGGTTCTGATTGGTGGTGATGAGGGGAGGGGGCTCTGCTACCCTCAGGGTCTCGGGAGGTGCTGTGAGCCCCTGGCAGGCTCGGGGCTTCCCGGCTGCTCTGGGTCACCGTCACAGTGCGCCTGTCTGTCTGTCTGCCTTCCTTCCTTCCTTCCTTTCTTTCTCTCTCTCTCTCTGTCTCTCTCTGTTTCTCTCTCTCTCTCTTTCTCTTTCTCTCTCTTCCTCTCTCTCTCCTTCCTTTCTTTCCTTCCCTCCCTCCCTCTCTCTCTCTCTCTCTCTCTCTTTCTTTCTTTCTTTTTTAGATTTTTATTTTATTCATTTGAAAGACAGAGGGAGAGAGAGAGGGGTCTTCCATTCTGCTGCTTCATTCCCCAGATGACCACATCAGCCACAGCTGAGCTGGTCCAAAGCCAGGAGCCAGGAGCATGTGGGTGCAGGGGCCCAAGGACTTGGGCCATCTTCTACTGCTTTCCCAGGCCATAGCAGAGAGCTGGATCAGAAGTGGAGCAGCTGGGACTCGAACAGGCATCCATGTGGGATGCCAGCACTGCAGACTGGGGCTTTAACCCGCTGTGCCACAGCGTTGGCCCCAGTGCCCCTTTTTTGAGCATTGTTGAGTTTCTGTTGATGCTCATCAGTTGGCCACGCCTCACACAGCAGGGATTGATGGTCCTGCCTCTGGGGGCCAGAGGTCTGGGCTCAGCCTCAGCAGGTCCATGGGAGGATCCATTGCCTGCATTTTCTGGGTTCTGGAGCCACACACAGCCCTTGGCTCACAAGGCTTCCCTTGCTGCTTTGCATCCCATTTCCATCCTCACAGCTCCTCCCTTGACCCCGCTGTGTCCTTTGTTCTCCCTGTATGGACCACTGTGGTCGTGGCAGGTCCTCTTGGGTAATCCCAGGTCCTCTCCCTTGTCTCCGATCCTTCGGTGGATCCCATCTGCAGAGTCTCCCCTGCTCTGATTAGCATGCGCCCATCGGGGGGCCATTCTCAGCCTCCCCAGAGCCCCCAGAGGGGATGGGTGCTGTTGATAGAGAAACCCCCACATGGCCCTGGAGCTGGGCAGTTTGCAGGGCTGAGTTCAGCTGTACAGCACAGTGCGGACTCGTGCAGCTCTCCCCGGCCCGGAAAAGGAGTTGATCCTAGAAACGGGGCAGGAGGCTGTGAGGTGGAATTTGGTAGCCGCTCCCATCCCAAAAGTAATGTGACATTGTTTGGGGGAGGAAAAGAGAGTGTTTACAACCAGTTCCCATGTGGGTCTGCGTCAATGAAGAATCAGGCTTGTAGGGGTCAGAGGCACCGTGCAGCGGGGAGTCACTCAGCTCCTGGGGGCCCTAGAGCCAGCCTCCCTGCTGCTCGCTTGCCCTCCTGGCCCGGGCGCCTCCCTCTGCATGTGGCTGCTGCTCAGAAATGGGTCCTCAGTGCCTGGGGGCTGTGTGTGCTGTGGGACCCTGGCTTCGGGCAGCCTTTAGGGGACGGGGAGTCCTGAGGGAAGGGTGTTCACAGGTTTGGAATCCTCCATGGGCGCATCGTCTGTCAGAGGTGCTGTTGCTGACACCGGTCCATTCCTGGGTCGGTCCCTGGTGGTGCCAGCTTCAGCCGTGTGGGTTTGCCGTGTTGTGAGTGGCCTTACTAAATACCTTCGTGGATGGATGTGGTCCTGGGTAAGGATCTTAAGTGCGTTTTGGAACACGTGCCTAGATTGTATTTCATGCCCAGGTCTCAAAACCGGAGTTGGAAATTCCTTTTCTCAGTTGCCAAGATTTAAGATGTAGGTGCTTTCCACCAAGTTCCAAGGAGGACCCGCAGGTTGAAGGCCACCTGCAGCCCTAGCACGTGGCTGCCGTGGGACGTGGGCCTCAGGGCCCCGTCACAGTGCAGGGGGTGAGCTGACAGGGCCGCACAGACGGACCGCAGCGTCGCTCTGGGTAGATGCACTGACTCCAGCAGGTGCTCTGGTGTCGCCAAACGGGAGGTCAGGTTCTTGGTCGGCGGTGGCTTCAGAGCCGCGCTGGGAAGTCGACTTCTTCCCGTGCCTGTTGTTGAGTGGTTCCCACAGTTGGTTCCAGCATTCAGCCTGGAGTGCTTTGTGCTTGATGAGCTGCCAGCATGCTGTTCTCCCAAGACGGTGTTCCAGGAGTGGCGGGAGTGTCTTCCTGCTCGGGCCTGGGGTCTGCCGCCAGCTCCCATTCCTGGTGCCCCAGCGTGTGTGTGAAGCACCCAGATGACACCAAAGCCGGGCATCTCACCAGCGGACATCGTACTCCTCTGTGTTTATTATCCCAGCGTCACTTGGGAGAGTTAGCTTCAGTCTCACGTGTCTACAGGAGGTCCCATGATTGAAACGTGTTCGGTGTTAGCCAGAGTGGGCTTTGATTTGGGTTAAGTCCTTGCTTTGGGTAGAGCCTATGTGGCTGCCGGGACAGACGGTGGCTGGAGCAGAGCTGAGACTGCTGGCTGCCAGCTCTGTCTGTCCGTCCGTGAGGTGTCTCGAGTCAGCTCCCCCGAGAAGAAGAGGCTGAGATGAGGAGACCTGGTTCTGCAGGTCAGCGGAGCAGGTCGTGCCCTGGGCTGCTGTGTGCCCAGCGCTCTGATAACACCGCTTTTTCGCTCTAATGCGTCTGAAATGTGGGTGACACTGTTAATTACGGCGGGATTAGCACAGCTGCTCTGCTCTGCCCCTGTACTTTGACACCTCTGCTTTGCTTGGGAGTGACCACAAGGGCGGTCATGTTCCTGTTTCCGAGTCAGAAAGTGGAGGGCATGTCGAAGAGCGCACGGGATGGGTGCTGGAACTCCCCGGCGTGTGGGCAGGCGGGATGGACAGGCACGTCCCTTGCCAGGCACTGGGGGCATCTGTCCTGTGGCTTGTCCCTAGCAGATGCCGTGGCTGTGGGCTTCCTTCCTCCCCGTGCCCTGTGCCCTCTGGGGGTGAGTTCTAGAAGCCCCCGTGTGTTGTGTTCCTTTCTGAGTTTCCTAAATGGGCGGGTCCAGCGCAGAGCGCGTCCTGACCTCGACCTCCAGTTTCCTGCGATGCTCATGGCCTCGCTTTTAAGACCTGGATTCCTGAGCTTTGGTGCTACCACCTTATCTTTGCATAAAATATTACGGATTTTAAGTAAATATATGATTACATTTTCTATTTTTTCCCATATCCAGGCTGGTGTGCTCATTTTTCATCCAGATGGAATGAATTTTTTTAAATAGACGAGGCATTAAATAACCACATCTCACTAATAATACTCCCAAGAGCACATAACTTGGTAGTGTTTGCAATTACACACAATGTAATCTGTTGTGTGTGCAGGCGTGTGGATTTCTGTTTACTGGCATCCTTCATTATTGGGTAACATAATATACAGAATTTCCCAGTTGCAGAAATGAGAGAGTGGGAAACAGATTTCTTCCACATAAATTGGAAAACTGATTTATGGTTTTTGTTTTTTCTTTTTCCTTGACAAAGTTTGTGGGGAGGGAGGGAGTTGGCAAGGTAGAACACTTATCTTCACAAGTTCACTCGGTGAATTTGGAACTGAATTTGCCAGAAGTCATAATGAAGAAGCCGACAGCAACTGAGGTGCACGATGCTTAGCCCCAGGAAGATGCAAGAAGCTGGGCGAGGAGGTGGAGGGCCCTGGGATTCACTCCAGCATCTCAGCTGCAGCGTCCCGGGTTTCAGGTGTTTTTTTTTTTTTTTTTTTTTTTTTTTTTTTTTTTTTTTAAGATTTACGTATTTATTAGAAAGGCAGAGTTACAAAGATGCAGAGATAGAGAGAGGGAGTGTGTGTGTGTGTGTGTGAGAGAGAGAGAGAGAGAGAGAGTGTGCAAGAGAGCTGCTGGTTTACTTTCCTGCAGCAAATGACTGCAACAGCTGGAGCTGGGCCGGTCTGAAGCCAGGAGCCTGGAGCCGCCTCTGGGTCTCTCAGTTGGGTGTAGGGGCCCAGGGACTTGCACCATTCTTCTGCTGCTTTCCCAGAACATAGCAGACAGCTAGATCGGAAGGAAGTGGAGTGGCCGGGACTCAAACTGGCGCCCATATGGGATGCCGACACTCTTCAGATCCTGCTCTCTGCTATGGCCTGGGAAGACAGTAGAAGATGGCCCAAGTTCTTGGGCCCCTGCACCCACGTGGGAGACCCGGAAGAAGCTCTAAGCTTCCGATCAGCGCAGCTCCGGCCATTGCAGCCATCTGGGGAGTGAACCAGCAGACGGAAGACCTCTCTCTCTGTCTCTACCTCTCTGTAACCCTTTCTTTCAAATAAATAAAATAAATCTTTAAAAAAAAATGACAGTGTGGTTGCAGCCTTGTTCCGCATTTAGAAAATAACACTTGTTGGGGCCAGTTTCGTGGGCTACCTTGCTGCGGGTGTCCTGGATCTGAGTTTGGTTAGAGTCCTGGCTGCTCCACCTCCTGTCCAGTTCATGCTTAAGCTCCTGGGAAGGCAATGGGGGATGGAGCAGGTGATAGGGTCCCTACCACCTGTGTGGGAGACCAGGGTGGAGCTCCTGGCTCCTGGTTTGAGTCTGGTCCAGCCCTCTCCATTGTGGAGGTCTGGGGGTGAACCAGAGGCAGGAAGAGCTCCCTTTCTCTCTGAATGTGTATCGTTTTGCATTTCAGATGAGTGGATAAGTTACTTTTATGTCTGTGTATCTTTTCTGTTCCTTGAAGCTCTCACAGCTTCTGAAGTGCAGCATTTCAGATCCTCCCTCTCCCCGCCCTGCCCCCTGCCTCTCTCTAGCCAGGGATGCCATCGCGTTGGGCCTGGGCCTTGCTCACGGAAACAGACTTCCACGTTTCAGCAAAGGAAGTATGGCCCTCGCTTTGGTTATGTACTTGGATCCTGTATCTGCAAAGGTTTTATTCCACTTACTGAGACACAGCTTTGCTTTCTGAATTAATTTTTAAACAGGCAATATATGCCTGTGATGAAATTTTCAGAAGGCAGGGAAGACTCTTCCCCTCTGCGTATATTGCTTGCCTCTGAGTCTGCCTTCCCCCAGAAGCTGTGTAGCATCCCCCTGCGCAGAACACCTGTGGGTGTGGCCAGCATCCCGCCACACACCAGCACATCAGAAAGTTCATGAGAAAATGACACTAAAAGCATTTTAGAGCAAAAGAATTGAAATGCATGTGTTGTTTTTTTTCATAATAAGTATTTTCTGCGTATTTTTAAAAAGATTTATTTTGAAAGAGAGGGAAAGAGAAAGATTTCCATCTGCTGGTTCAGACTGCAGATGGCCACAATGGCCAGCACTGGTGCAGGCTGAAGCCAGGAGCTTCATCTGGGTTTCCCACGTGGGTGGCAGGGACCCAAACACTGGCCCATCTTCTGCTGCTTTTTCCAGGTCATTAGCAGGGAGCTGGATTGGAAATGCAGCAACTGGGACACGAGCCAGCACTGATACGGGATATCATTGTTGCAAGCGGTGGCTCAACCCTTGATGCCACCATGTTGGCCCCTTCTGTGGACTTTTTTGGGGAGCAGGATTAATTATCTACTTGAAAGACTAAGTGCTTTTACATGTGTAAGAGAGAGAGCTCTTTCATCTCCTGGATCATTCTCCAAATACCTGCAAGTTAGGGCTGAGGCGGGCCAAAGCCAGGAACCAGGAACTGCACCCAGGTCTCCCCAGTGGGGGCAGGGCCCAGAGTACTTGGGCCATTATCTGTTCCATCAGCAGAAAGCTGGATCAGAAGCTAAGGAGCCTGGACTGGCAGAGACACAGTGACAGCGTGTGGGCTTCCCAGGCGTGGCCTCACCTGCTGGGCCGTGGTGTCTGCCCCTTCTGTGAACTTTGGGAAGACTCTCATTTCCGTAGATTTCAGAGATTTTTGCCCTAAAATAAAATTCCCTTTTAATTCCATTTTCAATGAACTTTTCTAAGTACTTTTACCCGAGTGGTTATTTTTACTATTTTAACATTCAGGAGCTTTCCTGTTTATAAGGTTTTTTTCCTTTGCCAGAATTCACTCATCTTTCAGAGGGTTTCTTTCCCTTGGAATTCTTACTCTGAGACATTAATGAGATCCAGTGACTTGAAAAATTAAAACTCTTCTGGAATCACACTTGAATCAAAAAATGAAATTGTTTTTGTAGCATCATTAGGAAATACTGAGAACTATTTTGAAGGTACAGGTTATTTCTAAAGGGATATTCAGGGGCACATTCGTAGCTTTCAAGCTTCTCATTGTTAAGAGAATGAAAGTAAACGAGTCAGGTCTTCAACTGAAAGAAAGAATGCTATAAGCCTAAATTCAGCTGGCAAAAAGAATTACAAGATGCAAATGATATCAGTGAGTTAGAGAAACAGACAAAAAATTGAACTGGTATTTATTGGGGAAAAAGATCCAGGAATGGATGAAGCTAACTTTTGTGTGTATTAAGAATAGAAAACCCCAGGGCACAAAGTAAAAATGAACTGATGGGATAGAGAAAGAGTAAGACGTTATGATACAATGAAATAATTGCCTTGCATTGTAAAATGCAACAGTGTTGAAAGTACAAAGTTGAAATTCTCAGCGACATGGATGTCTCAGGGAAATGATTCAGAAGTTTGGAACTTTAAAGCAGAAACTATTGATGAAAATGAATTTTAAAACTAATACTTGTAGAATCTCAACCCCGGTCTTCCACATGGGTGGTGGGGACCCACGTACTTGAGCCATCACTTAACTGTGACCCGTGCACTTTGATATGGGTTGTGGGGTCCCAGGGGGCTTCTGAACCACTAGACCCAGTGCTCACCCCAGATTCAGTGGTGTTTTCAAAGAATCGTAACAAAATAGGATTTATCTTAGAAAATTAAGAAGGGCTTAGTTATCAGAGCATGTTCTCTGGAAATAAGAAAGTAGGGTAAAGAAGAAAAACGTAGTATGTATTAGTAAAAGAATTTAGTAATTTCCACTTTTATTCCTTGTTTAGAATTTTTAAAAATCTAGTGACAGAGGTGCCTTGGCTTGATAATGAAACCCACAGCTGACACCTCAGACTTCATGGTGAACCGTGAGAGGCTGCATTGTGGAACTGGGATCAACCCATAGACTGCCTGTTGTACTCATTTCTTTCCCCTGCCTTATCACATTGGCCAGCATGGACCAACCCAAGTGAAATAATAGTTTAAAAGATTGGGTAAAAAATATTTGTAGGGGGCGCTGCGGCGTAACAGGTAAACTGCTGCCTGCAGTGCTGGCATCCCATATGGGCACCAGTTCGAGTCCTGGCTGCTCCACTTCCAATCCCGCTCTCTCCTATGGCCTGGGAAAGCAGTGGAGGATGTCCCAAATCCTTGGGCCCCTGTACCCAGGTGGGAGACCCAGAAGAAGCTCCTGGTTTCAGATCTGCCCGACTCCAGCTGTTGTAGCCCTAAGGGAGTGAACCAGCAGATAGACAACACTTTTTTCTCTCTTTCAAATAAATAAATAATCTTAAAATTATTTGCAGCTGTTCTTGTCTTCTTAAATCACTTAAAGTACATTGAAACTGAATTAAGTGAAGAGTTACAATGTAAAATTAAAAAAAAAAAAAACCACCCAGCTTTCTTACACACTGGAAGAAACCAGATATACTTTTAAAAAATTCTGCATGCCGGGCACCAACAGCCAAACTTAAATACCTGTGACAAACTGAGAGAAGGTGTGTGCAGCAGCTTGCCACATCAGGCTTCTCTCAAGTGTCCTTCATACACAAGAAGTTCCTAAAACCAGCGATGGATGAAGAAAGCGGAAAGTGTGTAACATGTGTGGGTGTAAGTGCAGGATGTCCATGTGAAGAGCCACACGGTACCGCATCGGGTTGCCTTAATTGACCACTAGCGAGGCTGTTTTCCACCAAAGCTCTGTCATAAAGCAGGGGTGCTGTTTTGGTGAGTGGGCAGGAAAAATAGGTACAGCCTTTCTGGAGTATAGTTAGGCAGCGTGCATCCAGAAGCCTTAAAATAAGACTTCTTTACCTTTGTCTTACCGTGAAGTCTTACTTGGCTCTACCTTTTCTTTAAAACGCAAGAATGTTGGTTTGTTTTTTCATGTACCTGAAAGGTGGAACAGAAAGAAAGGATGCAGCTGGAGAGAGATCAGTCTGATCTTCCGTGTCCTGGTTCACTGTCCAACTGCCCGCAATGCCAGGGCTGGGCGTGTTCGAAGCCAGGACCACCATTTGGGTCTCCCATGTGGGTGGCAGGGGCCCAGACAATTGAACCATCACCTGCTTCCTCCCAGGCTGATGAGAAGGAAATTGAATTGGAAGCAGAGTAGCCGGGACTGGAACCTTCACTCCAGGAAGGGGTGCAGGCGTGCCAAGCGTTGGCTCATCCTACAGTGCCTCAGTGCCCACCTCTTCCTCCCCACCCCTCTCCTCCCCCCAGCCCTAGCATACGTCGCCTGCTAAAATATCATGGAACTTAGATGTGTGTGACCTGTGTTGTTTCACAAGGACAGGGACGTTCACTGATCTGTCACTCATGTCTGGAACAGCACTGGTGACTTAGCGCCACTTCTAATAAGGAAGTCGTCAGAACCATGCAAAAGAAATGTGTAATAAATGAAGACATTCATAACAGACATTTATCTTAGTGAAAAATGGAAGCGGTGCAACCATCACACAGGGGGTTGATGTGGACTGCGGGGCCTCCATATGGCAAATTCTTACGTGTCTGTTTAACACTCCTGCCTTGTGGTTGTGACTGCGGGAGAACAGCCATGCGAACTGAACGGAAGGAGGCTGAGTGTACTGCAGCGTCTCGGCTTAATTTTAAAAATATGCATAAAGGAGAAGCTAATGAAGAATACAATACAAGCAACAGGGTTAACAGAGTGGCTCCTTCTAAGGAGCGGAAGTACAGACTACTTTTTAAAAATTTTAGTTTAATTATGTTCATTTTATTTGAAAGGGGGAGAGAGAGAGAGACAGAGACAGACCTCCCATCTGTTGCATCATTCCCTAAATGGCAGCGGCAGCTGGCCCAGAGCCAGGCCAAAGTCAGGGGCCTTGACCTCAGGTTTCCCACCTGGGAGGCAGGGCCACAAGTACTTCCATCATTTGCTGCCTTGCAGGGTTCACGTTGTCAGGAAGCTAGAATGGAGACCAAGACTGGGACTTGAACCCAGGCACTGAGAGATGGGCTGTGGGTGTCCCCAGCGGCGTCTCAAGCCTGATGTCTGCCTCCAGGCTGCTTTCAGTACTCTGCTTTCTGAACTCTGCGTAGTGGGTGTCTGGGACTTCTGTAACCGGAGGACGTAGGCGCTTGGCCGTCGGAGTGAGCGTGGACTGCTTTGGAGAGGGCCGGGCTGTGGATGGGCCTTGGAAGCCCTTTGTCTATTACTCAGCCTTGTGAATTAGCAAGAACCTACTTTAAAATAAAAATTAGGAAGAATGCTTCACAAGATGTCCTCAAGCTCCTCGGCCTTAATCATGTAAGGTGTTTACCGTAAGCCTCTGTGGTCCGCGTTTGTAAAAAGAACGGCAGGTGCAGGGAAGGGCAGGCTTGTGGCTGCCTCGCTCCTGGTGGGCGTGTCCGCGCTGTGCTCCTGCTGGGTCACAGATTGGCCAGGTAAACACGGATGGCAGCACAGGCGGGTGGGGCGAGTGCTCTTAGGGAAAGGAGGATTTGTTTCCCATCTCTTGTTAACCACGGACGGTGTGTCCATCGAGGCGTGATGACTGAGCTTCGGGCCTCAGGTGTCGGAGACACTGCCGAGGTGCAGGTGCAGGGTCCGGTGTGTGGAGCTGGCAGCGTTTACCTTGGTGCAGCTGAAGGGATTGTCCTGGCCAGCGAATCAGAAGCCCGTTCGGCATATTTGGGACGGAAGCCTCCCAAGTTCCTTAGGAGTCGTGTGCATCCTGGCTGGGGGTCGAGCTTTGTTTTGGTGCTCCGTGACTGGCTGTGGTCTCGGAGTTTCGTTCTGTAGAAGGGGCCCCTTAGAGTGGATCCTCTCTTCCCTGTACTTTGAGCCCGAGCATTCTGAAGGAGTCTGCAAGTCTGAGTTTGGGGGTGGTGCAGGTGGGTTCTGTTACTTTGTAGCTCATGGACCAGAAGGCGAGCCTGGCAGCCACCCAGGGGTGGTGTGGACCAAGAGGGAATCCCAGCCCTGCCACCCGCCAGCCAGCGCTTGCCTCGCCGTCTGCAGAATGCAAGACTGTGCTGTCTACCGTGGAGTCACAAACCAGTCTCAACCCTACTGGCTTCGGACAGACACTTAGGAGCTTACTTTTTTTTTTTTTTTTTTTAAGTTCTATTTGTTTATTTGTAAGGCAGAGGACAGAGAGAGTGAGAGGCAGAGAAAGAGAGACCTTTCATTCGCTGGTTCACTCCCCAAGTGGCTGCAACAGCCAGAGCTAGGCCAGGCCTAAGCCAGGAGCTTCTTCTGGGTCTCCCATGTGGGTGCAGGGCCCCAAGCACTTAGGTTGTATTCTGCTGCCTTCCCAGGAGCATTAGCAGGGAGCTGGGTCAGAAATGGAGCTACCAGGACTCTGGCCAGCTGCTCCTATGGGATGTCGGCCTCTTGGGCTGCGCCACAGCCCCAGTTCGGAACACTGTCTTAGGCTTGCCATGACTCTGCCTCCGGATCTCATGAAGATGCGGTCAAGGTGTTGCCCCGACTCTGGTCTCATCTCAAGACCCGGCTGGGTGAGGACCCGGCTCTCAGCTGGCTCATGTGGCTGCTGACCGATGTATTTCCTCAGGGATGAGTGGGTGGCGGGCTGGAGGCTCCTTCAGTTCTTTGCCACATGGGCCTCCTACAGAGCAGCCCCCAGGTAGCACTTGGCGTCCGTTAGGGAGCACCAGGGAGGGTGCTGAATACAGAGGCTGGGTCTCTAACCCCGTGCCCGGAGTGACATCTGTTAGGCTTCCCTCCTTCCCTTTGTCTCCTGTTCAGAAACGAGACCCTGTGTGCAGACAGCTCCTTCCCAGTGACAGAGCACTTCACAGGGCCTTCCAGGCTCTGGCTGCCCCAGGCCCGGTAGGGACCGAGTGAGGGGCTGCCGGGTTCAGCTGTCAGGACCACCTTAGTTGTTCCATCCTTGCTGCAACTCCCCGCCCTCGTGTCCCATCGTAAAACCTGCTGCACCTAAGGAGTGGGTGGGCTTCACAGGGACCTGCCAGTGGCTCTCGTCCCGCTGCCTGGCACCTATCCGCCGTCTTCCTGCTGTTAGCCCTGGCGTTGGCTGCTGGGCCCCCCTTCTCCCTCCCAGCCGTGGCCCTGCGTCTGCTGGGTGTGGCGAGCGGGGTGTAATTCGAGAGGGAGATGGGTGTTTGGCCATGAAAATGTGCAGTGTGTTGTCACTGTGGGTTAGGCAGCCGTGCAGGGAAACACCCAGGAGCTCCCGGAGCTGGAGGGGGCTGAGCTGAAAGGCTTCCTGCCATAGCCCCTTTCTGTGTCTCAATGCCGCCACTTAGCAAGCCAAGGGGAGGCCCGCCTGGCCTGGCACGGCCTTTGGTCAGGGGATACTCCAGCGGGACGAGCAGGGTGCCAGACATTGCCACAACCCTAGGAAATGAGTAAGGAGGAAAAAAAAAGAGGAAAGCAGAGTCCTCCCCTTAGAACAAGCTGCGCTTTGTGCAGAACGGACTCCAAATATGAAAAGACCATTGTTCCCAGATGGCTCTTTAATTCATGCTCCCTACTCACACCCATCAGCTCGCCAAGAAGAGCCAGCTCCTTCCTTCCTTTCTCCACGTGCTCTCCATCCCTTGCTCCGCTGCCGGGGGTCAGGGCCCAGGCCTGGTAGCTCTCGGGGCTGGGAGGATACTACTGACAGGTGTGGATGGGCAGCGGGTGCTGTCCTCGGCGCCCGCCCCAGATGCTTCCTAGGGTGAGCCCTCCACCTGTTGGAGAGCAGCCCTCTGCTTTTCCAGGTTCAGGAGCCTGGTTTGTCCCTGTGGGGCTCTGGGAGCACAGCCCGGCCTCAGCCTGTTCCAGTCCCACCCTCCAGAGCCCCGCGCACACCTTCTCCGCCTGTAGCCAAGACCACGAGCTGGAGGGGAACCGGTCTCCCGCGGTTGCCCTGCTCTCAGAGTTGAGTCTGGATGGAGGAGTCCCCGGCAGTGCTGGGTTCGCCAGTGTCGCTGTCTAGATCACGTCCTGCACTGCTGTGGAGTGGGGGGCGGCGCAGATGCCTGGAGGGGAGCTGGAGCTGCCGTGGTCGTCTGTGGGCTCCTGTGCGGCGCCTCCCTGCCCTGGCATGGGAAGCCCTCTGGATCCGCCTTGCCCAGGTCTGGCTGAGACACAGAGTTTTCTAGTTGATAGTTGCCACAAGAATGCCTGAAAATTTGATCTCCCCCAGAGCTTTGTCTCCGCCTGTGGTAACTAGTCAGTTTGCTGTCTGTCTGTGCCTTAAGATTCTGCAGGCGTGGCCTCTGTTGATGAGTCTGTCTCTTCCTATAAATAGTGTACATCGTGTGTGATGGGGGCAGAAACAGCTCAGTGTGATCTTCGGTTTGGCCACAGTGGGGGCATCTCAGGAGGAGGTGTGCTTAGCTGAGTGGTTAAGATGACTGCATTGTGCATTGGAGAACCTGGGTTCTGTTCCCGGCTCCGGCTCTTCCGTCTATCCAGCTTCCTGTCGGTGGCTGAGAGGCAGCAGGTGATGGCTCAAATGACTGGGCCCCTCCCACCCACGTGGAAGACCTGGGTTGAGGTGCCAGCTGTGGCCTGGCCTGGGCCAGGCCATTGTATGTGTCTGGGGAGAGAGCTGTCTCTCTGTCTTTGTGTGTGCCTCTCAAATAAATAAATAAATAAAACTGAAAATAATGGGAGTGTCTCACAGTCAGGAACACCCATGTACTGTGATGCTTTTGTGGCCACCACAGGGTTAACTGTGTGTGTGTTCATGCAGATGGAGGATTTTCCAGTTACAAGGTTAGGAGGATTTTAAATTAAGAAACCCTGGGGGCTCCACTTCAGTGGTGGACAAGCCCTCGGGAGATAATGGGAAGCATCCAGATAAGTGGTCCAGGAGGTTTTGGAAGTCTGTTGAGCACAGGCCCGGCGGCCAGCCTCTTTCCTTGATGTGTCACCCCAGTATCGCCGTCAGTGCTGGGAGTGGGGCGAGCGGGCAGAGTCATCACCACAGCAGAGGCAGCTCCAGGCCCTCACCTGCAGAGGAAGCTGGAGCCCGGCTCTGCTCAGTGCGAGGCGGTAGCTGCCGGCTGCCATGGCTGCTCGGCCCCCGAAGCATGACTGGGCCACCCATGTCTGTGCCGGGAGCATGCGACACACACCAGAGTCGCAAGGCTTAGTAAGGAAGCAGCAGTCAGGCATCTGCGGAAAATCTAGATGGATACCATTTGAAGTAACAGGTAGACATCTGGGGTTAAATCAGTTGTAGGAGGGGCCCTCCAAATGCTATGGAAGGCTGGCACCACGGCTCAATAGGCTAATCCTCGGCCTTGCGGCGCCGGCATACCGGGTTCTAGTCCCAGTTGGGGCGCCGGATTCTGTCCCGGTTGCCCCTCTTCCAGGCCAGCTCTCTGCTGTGGCCAGGGAGTGCAGTGGAGGATGGCCCAAGTGCTTGGGCCCTGCACCCCATGGGAGACCAGGAGAAGCACCTGGCTCCTGCCTTCGGATTGGCGAGGTGCGCTGGCCACAGCACACCGGCCGCAGTGGCCATTGGAGGGTGAACCAACGGTAAAGGAAGACCTTTCTCTCTGTCTCTCTCTCACTGTCCACTCTGCCGGTCAAAAAAAAAAAAAAATTAAAATGCTATGGAAAAGTGGAATGAAAAGAACCTGTGTTTTCCACGCTCCATTTGAAGCCTCCTGCCCCAGTGTCTGCGGTTAGGGACGCGGCTCGCTCCCCTCGTGGGTGAGGCATGGCGGAGGAAGGGAAACCCAAGCCTGTTCTGGCGATGGTCATGGGCCCCTGGGCTCTGTGGCTGATTGTGAGGGAGGCGATCTGGGTTCACACACCGGGGCGTTCCTTAGTGTGCATCTTCCCAGCTATGCAGAGGAGGACCTGCCCTGTAGACCCCCCGAGGCGTGGGTGCCTTCAGGTGAGCAGGGGACAATTATGGGACCTTACTTCATGGGGAGGGGTGAATCCCCAGCTGCAGCAGCCCTCCAGGGCAAAGGCCTCTCTTACTCAACTTGTGAGACCTTCAAGGGAAGATAAGGATTGCTCAAACGGACCTCTGGACCGTCTGACTCCATTGTTCTCTGCTCAAATGGACCTCTGGACTGTTGGTGTTGTGGCACAGCGGGTAAAGCTGCCGCCTGTGATCTCAGCATCCCATGTTAGCGCTGGTTCGAGTCCCAGCTGCTCCACTTGTGATCCAGCTCCCTGCTAATGCACCTGGGAAGGCAGACAAGGTGTTCCGAGTACTTAGGCCCCTGCCACCCACATGGGAGATCAGGTTGGAGTTGCTGGCTCCTGGCTTCTGCCTGGCCCAGCCCCAGCCCCAGCCCCAGCCCCAGCCCCAGCCCCAGCCCCAGCCCCAGCCCCATCCAATGTGGCCATTTGGGGAGCGAATCAGTAGATGGAAGATCTCTCTGTCTCAGTGTCTGTCCTTCTTTCCCTGTAACTGTGATTCAAATCTTTGTGATGGGGAGTGGAGACCCATGGGGGTGACAGTGTCCCACAGAGCCTGTCCGTGGGCCTGTGTGAGCAGCCTTTCGACCAAGGCAGAATTTGAGTTCTTGTGATGAGCTTTCTCAGGCTCCCTCGGGGAAGGAGGGTCTCTGTTCAGCAGGGCCCAGCGATTGGTTCAAGAGCACCAAGATCTCGTCCCTGTGGCTTGCAGTGTCTGGCCTCGCCCTTGGCTCTCAGCAGCGGAGGGGCCATGAGTTCACCATGTCACTTCTTGGTAGTAACGTCCCGAGGGCCAGCAGGGCTGCCAGGCCTGAAGCCTCACTGAGCTTTCTCTCAGCTGGGCTGCTGCTCGCAGAGGACTGGTCAAACCAGTCCGTATCTGGCTGATGATTATCAACAAAGTAAACTGCACTGCACAGCCAGCTTGGGTTTACCGGGTGAAACTGCCACGGCGCCGGGTGTGCGTTCACCGGGCGTGCGTGTGAGCCGTCGCAGCCGTTCCCGCACAGAGAAGCCCCGGCCCCCACCTCCCCGCCCTGTGGACTCACAGTGGCTGTGAATCTGTTCCTGTCGCGAGCTCGCTTGGTTGCCTGGAGAGCTGATGGGCAGTCGTTAGCTTACTGGTACCTGCAGGTGTCTGGGGAACCACGTGGGGTGGGCCTGCTTGGTGCTGTGGATGGAGGTGCACCCAGTCACACGAGGTGGAAAGCACCCTGCAGGAAACCGTATCTAGTAGGGCCCTCGGAGTGGGTCCTCACAGTGAAGAGGAAAGCCGGGATGGGCCAGGGCCTGTAAGCAGAGAAAGGAGAGACCCTGGAGTCGAAGGACCCGGGGAGCCGGGGGTCACCTCCATGGCACTTGTGAGTTCAGTTTCTGCCATTCTGAGTGTGTGCTTCTGTGACCCACTTGGTAATCTCTGAGGTCAGTTGGCCAGCCTGGGACTTTCCCGGAGTTCACGATGAGGTGCAGAGCCGCACAGGGTGCCAGCTCCCTGGTTTGTGGACCGACTGACTGACAGCCTTTGTGTGCTTCCTGTTAGAGGAATGTGGGGCCTGGCCCTGGGGACAGCAATATGACAGCTGGGATTGTGGGTGTGATCGGGGGACAAAGGAGGTGTCCATCAGAGGGGTCTGTGCCAGCGGTTTAATTTCCTTTATTTCAGGAGTGGAAGTTATTTAAATTACTTTATAGACTTCCTGTTTCCTCCCAAGAGCTCATTAAGTCCAGGCTGTACGGCTGCCTTGCTGTAATGGAGCTCCTGGGCCTGCAGTTCCCATTGTGTCCTCCAGGGCGCCTGGATCAGAGAACAGAACCGTAATGTGTGGGAGACTCCTTCACCGTGACCCTTGGAGTCCCTTACACTTGACATTGACGGTCTTCCTCAAGGATCAAGAATTTCCTGGCACTCTGGACTCTAGACTGTTCTCTGAGAATTGCCAGTTTCACTGTTCTGTTATGTAAAGTGGCAGGCATAGCTCAGCCCCCCGCCCCCCCAGGGTTGGGGACCCTGTCTGTGTTTTTGGTGCTTGGAGTGTAGCCTTGGCCTAAGTGGAGGAGTAGGAGCAGACACCTGTGCGGTGAAGGCCAGGGATTCCCACGGCACGGGTGGCACTGTGGCTTACCTGGACCCTCTGTTTTGTGACCTGTGAAGAAGGACTTTCAAACAGGGATTCAAAAATTGTACTTCAGCTTTCGAGAGATGGGTGTCTGGCTACATGATTTACCTTTCAGCCTACCAAGAAAATGATATCACCTGACCAGGAAGCACCCTGGCTCCTTGTACATCCTTAATTGTTCCTTCAGAGAAACCTGCCCAGCGCGCTCTTCCGCAGATCCCCAGTTAGAGAGGGGTTAGGAGGCGAAAGAGACGGCGTCCACATCAGCAAGCTGTCGCCGGCTCCCTGCAGATGTTGGCTCAGCTGTAAGGCGGGGAAGCCCACGCGGCTCTCTGTACCTGGGGACAGGTAGAGAAGGTGGGAGGCGGCCAGGCTGCCTTCCTTGCCTCAATGGCCTATACTCTGTGCCCTGAGGCCCTGTTACTGTGCCGTGTATCCCATTGGTAGTCAGTGCCTGTTCAGTTCCGGCAGATCCAGAAAATCTTGGAGGAGTCCCGGGAATGACCATACCTGGGGAGGGGTCAGGGGACCTGGTCTTTTCTAGCAGGCAGACGGCACTCTGTCTAACGATGGACATGATACAGCGACTTCCTTACATACAGCCCGAGTCAGGCTTGCCTGGCTGGGTGACTGCAGGTCTTAAATATTTGCTTGCAAGGTTAAAGTCTGTAATTTCTTCATAAAGAGTTCTAAAATAATGACGATGACCTGGTAGGCAAAATTCCCTTGTATTTTCTAAGAGCTTTTGATAAGGTCTCTCATAAAAGATGGAGAGAACAAAACCACAGTGAGACGCGGAGTCCTTGTTGTGGATTAAAACACGATTAAGTGACGGGAGCTGCAGAACACTGGTGTGGACCCCGTGCGCGAGGCGGGGCGAGGTTAACCCACGGGCGTCTTGGAGTCCGTGTTCGGGGTTGTGCTTATTAAGTATGTTAATTGCTTGGAGAAGGAAAATGCGGGGTGAGTCTGTGCCATTGGCTGCTGCCACCCCGGTTTTTATAACTGAGTTCCCGCCGGAGTCTCTGCAGCCGTGGCTGCATTAGGGGCCCAGGCGGCGCAGAGGAAATGAAGTTGGGGGAAGTCTTCGATGTCATTCAGACCGGCAGCGGCAGAAAGGGCGCAGCGCGGGCCCGAGGCCACCTGTCCCCAACAGCCTGCGGGCCACAGGAGTGCTTGGGGCGACTGCACTGGAGAGCAGTGGCTTCTTCAGCACAAAGCGGATCGTGGATGTGGGAGTGGGGGTGGCTGGGCTTGAAGGACGAGGGCTTGGTTTCGGGCAGTCGATGCAGGTGCTGCAGCATGTCCCTGCCATTTGAGAGCCGGGAGGGACACATGTGCCGCCTGTGTGACGGTGTTGGTTTCTGGGATCTTGGCGCAGGCAGCCTGCTGTGTGAGGAGATGCCCACTGTTTGGTTTCCCAGGGGGGACTTTGCACGTTGTTCTCCACACGTGGGACGGTGGTGTGGGCAGCCAGTGGAGCAGCCCGCCCGCCCGCCCGCAGCAGGTGACTCCACAGATCCCGGTATCTGTGGTCTTCTGTGAGGTGGACGAGGGTGTGCAGGCCACTGGGGGCGAGGAGTGATTGTGAGTAGACCGGTGAGGGGTGTGGGCTGTGCGTTGTGCAAGCAGGCCCAGCCCTGGAGCCGTCGGGGTGAGGCCCGCCTTCTTGTCTCTGTGGCCTCTCAGCTCTCAGGCTCCTCGACGGTGCTCCATCTCTGTGTGAAAGTTCTTCTGTGCGTGGCCATGCACCTCGAGAGCTTGTCCCTGCCTGGCCGGGCTCTGCCGTTCTCCCCCCACCGCCCCTCTCTTTTCTGTACCAATTTCCTGTCGAAGCTGTCCTTCTTACCCGGGTCCCACTTTAATTAAAACCCGGGAAGTGCTGGCCTCCCTCAAATGTTGCTGAGTCCCTCTTTTTGCCCTGGAGCACTTGCCTCTGTGTGGGTTGGGGTCCCGCGGACAGGGCCTCCCGGGGAATTTTTGCAATCCTGGTCCAGCATAGTTAGAAGCTGCAATTAGTCGGGGCTCGCTAATTACCCCGCCTGGCATTAGATGGCTTTACAGAGGCAGCCTGGAGCCTGTCGGGAGAGGCCAGCCGGAGGTCCTCTCACTGAACAGCCCTCTTGTGATAGCTGTACCAGGAGAAAGGCACTCATGGGGGCAGGCTGGGGAGCCGCCTTCGGGAGGGACCTTGCTGGGGGGAGGGGAGAGGCAGGAGTGCTATTGATGACCAGAGGTCTGGAGCCTGATAACCCATCTCGACCTTTCTCAGGGAGCCTGGAGGGAATTCCCAGGTGCCTTTCATGGGGAGGCGGGGCTTTAGCGAGGGGCAAGGAGTTGGGGAGGAAACCCCAGCCTGGCTTGTCACTGTCGTTGCAGTGGGAAAGATGGGTGCAGCCGCGGCCCCTGGCGGGTAGCGAGCTCCCCCAGCTCAGGGCATCCTGCCTGCTGCCTCTTGATGCCGCCTGCGCCGCGTGGTTGGCTTTATGCTGGTCTTCTGTTGGGCCCCGCTGAAAGCCGTAAGCGCCTGCTCTTGAGGATTCCAAGAGGGGATGGCCGAGGAATCGCAGGTAAATGGGACAGAGCTATGATGGGAGTACGAGATGCGTACCTGTAACTGCCCAGGGTCGTCCTGCCTGTGGCCAGTGGCGCCGGCAGGGACACCTGGAGAGGAACGGCTGCAGGCCTCAGTACAGGAGCCCCACTATCCACTGGTTCCTCTTCTGCATTCCAGTTACCGTGCTCAACTGTGGCCCGAAAATATTACACGGAGAAGTCCAGAAATCAAGACTGCCTAACTCTGAAATAACTTTTATTCTTAAAAAAGATCTATTTATTTATTTGGAAGGCAGAGTTACACAGAGAGAGATCTTCCATCTGCTGGTTCACACCCCAAATGGCTGCAGCAGTCAGGGCCAGGCCAGACTGAAGCCGCGAGCCAGAAGTTTTATCCAGGTCTCCCAGGGGGTGCAGGGCCCCAGCACTTTGGCCGTCTTCTGCTTTCCCAGGTGCATTAGCAAGGAACTGGATCGGAAGTGGAGTAGCCAGGGCACAAACCAGAGCCCATGTGGGCTTAACCGGCTGTGCTGCCACAACTCCAGACTTAAAATAACTTTTATTATAATGTATTGTTGTAGTTCTATTTTATTATTACTGTTAATCTCCTACTGTGCCTAATTTATAAGGAAAAAAGGCAGTGTGTGTAGGGTTCAGTACTACACGGGGCTTCAGGCATCTGAGACCCATCTTGGAACGCATGCCCTGAGCTTAAGGGGGGCCCTGCTTGTTTGCGAGCCTGGCCTGGCTCTTCCTTAGACGCGTGACTGCTGGCGACTCGCTCTTCTCAGAGCCTTGGGCATGTGTGTAGGGTCTGAGTGTCACTGCTAGGCACTCTCTCCTCTCTTTGTCTCTCTGAGCATTAATAGTAACACTTACTGAGCAGCTCCCATCCTGAATGCTTTACTGTCTCCGTAATCCTTACAACCATACGGGGCACATACGATCCTGGTGCCCTTTAAATGTGTAACGAATCTAAGCCCAAAGTAGGTTAATAACTTGCAGCTTTTAAATGACCTCAGTGCCGTGATGCCAGCCCAGAGCATAAGCTCTTAGCCATTGCTGTACTACATAAAACTGTAGTAATGCTATATTGCGTTAGACCATACTGCTGCTACACTATACACTACCACTGGATTGTTCAGTATGCTGTACTCACACTGTACTGTGTCATACTTTATACTGTACTAATAGTGAACCAAACTCAAAGTGGATACCGACCGTATACCTTGCTATACTAATACTATACCATTTGCCATATGCTATACTAAATCTGTATGATATGTATATGGCATACACTGTATCATATCGTATACTGACCTGGTTCTGGAGAAGGCTGATACTCTATTACATAGCGTGCTAGGGCTCTGCTGTATCTTACTGGGTATTACACTGGTGCTGTGCTCTGTACTGTAGTCTCCTAAAGCTGTAAGGCTTTGCCGAGTGGAGTGCGGGACTTCCTTGTTGTGTTAACTCCGTGCCCCCCTGGTGTGTGCATGCGGGATGTGCTGTTGGGAGAAAACGCCACCTAGCAGGGCTGGCAGGAGGTGGGTGTTCCGCCCCCGCACCCGGCAGCTGCGGCAAGGTCCCAGGTGCTCACCTGGGTCGTGAGCTGGGCCCTTGCCTGGCTGGGCAGGCCTGGCCTTGGCCGTGGCTCCCTGGTTCTCACCAGGGCAAGGTCAGTTCATGGTTGGCAGGGGCCTGGGGACAAGGGCACGATGTGTTAGGTTGATAACGTTCCTGCTGTCAGAGACATGGGCCCCGGAGCCCCTGAAGAACATCCTGTTCTATCTCTACTCGGGGACAGTGCGTTTCCCCGGCTTCAGAGCCAGGCCCTGGGGGACGCGGTGTCACCCACACCTTGGGGATTGCTGAGGGACAGTGCTGGGAGGTGTAGCATTCCCAGGGAGGAGTGCCTGTCTGGGCCCTGCTGGGTTTGTCTCACACACGCACAGAGGGAAGAGGAAACTCCTGCCCTGAGTTGGGCCCTGAGTCGGGAGAGATGGCCGCTGCTGCGGCAGCCCGGTCAGGGACAGGTTTGGAGAGCAGACTTTCCACTCCAAATTCCTGCTCTTTGCCTGAGCCAGAGCAGCCCCAGGCCAGTGCATGAAACCAGCTACGCAAAACTCAATTGTTCCCGAACTTCCACCCGCTGGCGCTGACTAACACCACTTCCCCTCCTGTAACGCCATGTTCGCATAATTAACGTATAATTTGATACCTGGAAATTCGTGCTGGGTGGAGTTGGCAAGGATGACTCAGCGGTCAGCAATCCAGACTCCAGGGTTCTGGAACTGTGCGCGCCGCCTCCCCATCTGCCGTTACTGCGAGCTGGTTTGGCCAGCACCCTGACGTCCTGAAGAGACCGTGGCCGACTGACAATTCAGTGGGTTTGTAGCTCTGACTGCCCACTCGTCCACTGGGCTTGTTCTTAGCTTGCTTCTCCTGTGGACTGGGGGCATTTGAAGCCACCATAGTTGATTTCATTTCCTGCTTCTTTATCAAGACAGTGGCATCAGTATTCAAACATGCAGTAAGTAATTATCAGTGGAGAATAAAGATGAAAAATGACGACGATTTTACAATTTAAATTTATAGTGTATGCTGATGCTTATAAGTTTTGTAGGAGAAATTATTTACTGTGTTGGCACTGGGCTTACTGTGAGGGAATCCTGGTTCCTAATGTATGTGTGATACCTGCCCATTTAAAGGTAGAGTGGCCGCAAGTCCCCTGTCCCCTTGCTAAGAGTCAGCAGCTTTGAGAGCCGACCAGGACGTCTTGGAAATGAGAGGAGACACTCAGAGCGGCACAGGTGGAGAGTTGCATGTGGCGTGAACTCGGAGGAAGGAGGAGAGCAAGTTCCTTAAACAGCAGCGGGAGATGGGTGCCAACTCTCACCTTGGCTCGGCCGTCACAGCGGGATGTGAGGGGTCCATGCTCCCTCCAGGCTGCGGGGAAGGTGGGAGCTGCAGGAGCGGCTCTGGCCTGGCCGTTTGTGCCCTGTCCTGCATTGGTGCTTGTGAGCCTTTCAGGGTTTGAGAACTTGACTTTGGAAAGCTTCTAAATTTGTTCCTAGTGGGTTGATTTATTTTGTTGAGGTCAAATTAGAGCTAATGGCCCTAATGGTTTACAATGCTCCTAAATGGTTCTTAGCACTTAGGCAGGCTTGGCTGGCCATTGTGGGCGGGTTTCCAAGTGTGGACCATACCATTCTTAGGGTATATTTTTTTGTGAAAGTCATCGTTGAGAGCCCAGCTCCTGTGTGCAGGCAAGGCTAAAGGGTAACAGCAGAATTGATCACACTTAGCGTTCAGTTTTCCCTTGGTGTCAGATCCAGGGAGGTGTTTGTGACTGCGGGCCCTGTGGGGCCGTGTGCCTCAGGTGGACACCAGCTTGGAGTTGCGTCGATGGTGGTGGCTTGTCCTCCTCCACCCTGCCTACGAGTGTGCTATGGACTAAGTGCAGTGAAAGGGGAGCCTCATAGTTCCTCCGGCCATTCCTTGTTGCCAAACAGATCCTGTGAGAACAGGTAACCAGGTTAAAGCAATCCCCGGCGCATCGCTTCCAGCCGTGCCGTGCTTTCTGTGAGTTCATGGCAAGGTCTTTGGCGAAGGGATTAGACTCTCCATAAAACTGGCTCCAGCTCTCTGATTTCGGTGTGATTGGGAGTAGGTGGGGCAGAGTCAGGTGTCTCCCAAGGAGCTGCGTGTCTCTTCAAGTCCCCGAGATTAAACTGTGTGTGCGTGTGCACAGGCACGCTCTGTGGCCATTGACCTTCCGGGGCTGCTGGGTGTAGCCGAAAAAGGCAGAAGATTGGGGAGGAAGAAGCTTCCTTGCTTGAATGGAGGCGACGGTGGCCAGAGGCAGACAGCAGCACTAGTGGATGCTTTCTCCCAGCTTTGGGGGAAGAACAACGCAGGGGGACTGCTTCCCGGTCGTCGTGCCTTGGCCCATCAGCTCCCCCCCTTACACTGCTCTTGCGGTTTTGAAGTTCAGGTCCAGCTGAATTCTGTTACAGGCAAAATTCTCTTGGCTGCTGTGGACTGAGGCTGTTGAGGCTTGAGTGAGGATGGGAGCTTGCTCACGGGGGCGCTGCTGGGTTCCTTCTACAATTTGACCCCCTTTCCTGCTCTCTCGCATTCTGCAAGCTCACCTTCCGCGTATCTGCAGAGCTCTGCCGTACTGAGGGCTCCCTGCTTCATCTGAGAATGGACTCGCTGGCTGTACTCGTCCTTGAGCAGCTGGACCCATGTGTCTCTAATCTGTGAGATGCCCACTTCTGCAGGGGGAAGCCGCCACGTTGCAGCTCATCTCGGAAATACGAAGACCTGGGTCTCAGGGTCCTCAGCCAGGACCCGGACCAAGAAAGAGTTCATGGCCACGGTTGGCGTCCTTGGCATGATGGGGGTCACGACCCGTGCCTCACCGAGCACCGAAGTCACCCTGACCTGTGTTGGCGGGAACGCGTCTCGAGTCAGTGGGTGCTTGATGGTGCTCAGTTAGGTCCACGGCCACCAGGTCCTCCAGAGAAGTTTTAATTACAACCCGTGGTGCTGTGGTTTCTTCAATGTGTTGTAGCAAATGGATGTCAGCCCAAGGAGCCCTGCGCGAGCCCCCTCCATCGATAAAACCCCGTAATTATCACGTGGCGGACTCTAAGGAGGAAATCTGAAGGCCTGGGCTGTCTGGGCGGCCGGGCTTCCGTCTCCGTTTTCCTGAAGTCGCTGGCGGGGTGGGGGCAGCGGTGGAGGTCCGGGTCTTGCAGGCTCTGCCTCTGGCGGCCCTGGGCAAGGCCTGCCCTTTGGTGGTGGGCACAGGGGCAGCAGTGTGGGGGAGGGTGATGGTTAGGATGGAGGGTCTTGCAATGGCAAATCTTTATTAGTTCTGTAAACAGCTTTAGGAAGCGCTAGGAGCATCTTGCAGGGACCCTGCAATTATCATAATAAACAGTTTTATCATCTGCTTGGCAATCAATATTGCGGCTTATGCTGCTTTAGTATCTCAGTGGTATTGATTACCTTAACAACTGTGCTGCGGTCCGCTTCCATTAACCCCTGCTCTGCCGGCGGGGCTGTGCCTTGGGCGCTTCAGACGGGAGACTGCGCTGGTCGAAGGCCAAGCGAGTGCCGGAATTTGACAGCTGGCCAGGGAGTCAAGCGCAGCTTTTATCTGAAAGTGCCCAAGAGAAGGAAGGGTTTTAAACAGGGAACCTGGAAGCAAATGCAACTTTTCAAAGACATCTCTCTCTCTTTCTCTCTCTCGGTGTGTGTGTGTGTAGGCAGTGTATAAAAGAATTAGAGCAGTGAGGTTTCTACGGTGACTCAGGAATTTGAAGGCTAAGAGCACAGATTGCCAGCCTTCCCACTCTGGGTCTGTCCCTGTTCTGCAGCTGGCTGCACCCCCCTGGGGCAGGCACTGTCGAGTGCAGAGTTTAATTGAGGACTGCGGCCCTTGTGCAACAGGCGTTCCTGGGACTCTTCGGGCGTTTGTTGCGTGACCCATGCTTTACTTTGAGAGAGAAACTACTTATTTGAGGACACGGAGTTCTAGGATTCAGGTTCCCCTGGACAGATCATCATCAGACGACAGAGCGCTGGAGATGGGTTTTGGTGCCGTCCGAGATGGTATCGCCGTCACTGCACGTCCTGTCTCTGGTTAATGTTTACATTCCCCTTTCCTCGTGATGAAATGAAGGCGACAAGGACAGTTGGCTCTCGGGAGAGTGACTGAAATCCAGTCCCCCGACAAAGCCAGTAGGCAGACCTTGTCATTAGGGGTCAGGTAGTATTAGGTGACTGTCATGCAGAAACTGTTGGGACAGAGCCCTGCAGTAGGACCATGGTGATGTGTGCTTGCTTTAGTGAGGTTTTGTCTCTTTTAATCGCTCTTTTGTTTTAATGAGAGGTGTGTGTGTGTATGGACATGGACATGGACATGTCCCTGTATTTATGGGTATGTACAGTTATCCTATATGCACGAACATATGTAAATACATACATGAATGTACGCTGTAGGTGCATCTGGACACACAGGTGAAGTTTATATACCCCCATATACATACATTCTGCTGCAGCCTAGGGGTGAGCTTGCACCACCGTAGCAAGGCCCGGGCTTCACTGGAGACTATCATTAGGGACCAGCATTGCAGGTGCAGCCACTCAGGTGATGTTCACCTGAGCGACCCTGGCTTCTACCAGGAACTCATCTACCATAGGTCATGAGTGCAGTTTTAGTTTGTGAATCCAAGTGTCACAGAGTCACTGGGGAATGGGGAGGGAGGAGGCAGTAGTTGGACGCGAAAGATTGTGAATTGGATGACAGCTGCCACTTTCCCGCCTGTCCTACCAGGCTGCAGCCTGTGGCTTCCTTATCCCTGTGTGACTGCCCAGGGGAGTCAGGAGCGAAACTTGATCAGATGGGGAGGAATCCAGCAGATGCCTGATCAGGATGAGGGCTGGAGGCAGAGCTCTGGGAAGTGCAGGCAGGGAAAGGCCCAGGGGGTTGCAGGTGTACTGGATTCCTGTACCTGAGGGTAAAGCCCCAACTTGCGAAAGGTCTGTGGGGTCCAGGCAGCAAGCTGTTTGTTGGCTCTGCCTGGTGATGCCGTGATGGGATCGGACCTCGGTATCGAGTCCCTGGCTGAGCAGGGCCGTTCTGTCTGCCCAGGAAGGGGGCAGTCCTACACGTGCAAGTAAGGAGGCCGACCTGTGCAGGAGGGAAGGGCCCCAGGATTTAAAAAAAAATTTTTTTTTCATATTTTAAAACCAGAGCATTTCTTGCTTAATTGTTGCAGTTCTTGGGGTTAGGTGCTGTTGCTCAACAGAATCTGTGTTTGAATCTGCGATATGCAGTGTTGAGGTGTGTCATCCGGCCAGTCCCTCTGGGGTTTGGTCTCTTTGCCTGGACACTTCAGTCACATGTCCTCTTGCACTTGGCGGGGTGGCCACATTTGCCACACGTAACTTCTGAAGGAGGTTGGCCTTGGAGCTGCAGCGGCGGTGGGATGTGTGCGTCTCGTTGGGATGCTGTCCAAGAAACAGTGGCCTTCCCTTCATCATCTCTCTGCTGTAGCCAAGACCAATAAGGGGCCCTGGGTTTAGTGATGGGTCTGGTCCCTGCTCAGGCCAGGCAGGTGCAAACGGTCATCTGTGCGTGCTTGGAGAGTTCGCATAGGACCGCGGCTTAGCAGAGCCCTCCCTCTTTTCTTTTTAAAGATTTATTTGAGAGGCAGAGAGAGAGAGAGAGAGAGAGATCTCGCCCATCTGCTGGTTCACTCCCCCAGTGGCCACAATGGCCAGAGCTGTGCTGACCTGAAGCCAGGAGCTTGGATCCATCCAGTACTTGGGCCATCTGCTACTGCTTTCCCAGGCCATAGCAGAGAGCTGGATCAGAAGTGGAGCATCCAGGGCTTGAACTGGCGCCCATATGGGATGACGACACTGCACGCAGTGGCTTTACCTGCTACGCCACAGCGCTGGCCCCAGAGCCCTTCCTCTTGACCCCAGCATATGAGGTCACCCTCCTCCCTGGCATGTCAGAGATCCCAGTCACTGACGCCCCTCAGCCCTGCTTTATCCAGCCTACCTTGGTTGCATAAATTTCTGAAAATGGTCCTCAGATCCACCTGCAAAGCCCAGGGGTCATTCCCCTGACTCCGATACCTTGGTTCTAGCAGGACAGGGACTGGGGCTCCACGGGACTCTGCCACAATGGCGGAGGGTAGCCGCCAGACTTGCGGAGCGCGGGACATTCGCGACAGGAAGGAAGCTGCTTTTCCTCTCTTTGGTGTCACGTGGGTCGTGGTGCAGTCACTCTGAAGGTCACGTTACTCGATGCCCTCACCTTGAACTCTGCACTGAAGTCACTCTGAAGGTCATGTTACTTGATGCCCTCACCTTGAACTCTGCGCTGACAGCACCCTGATGGGTTTTGCCTCATTCATTCATGAAGCACCCTGGGTGTCCGGGTCCGTATGGGCTGCTTCTGCAAACCGCTGTTTGAGCTGAGTGCTCAGCCTGTCTCCACTGGCAGGCTTGCCTGCGAGGCAGAGGGCACTCTGGAAGGAGCTGTGCTCATCTGCCTCTGTCTTGCGTTGTTTGCATGGCCACATATCCTGCCTCCAACAGGTAGTGCCTTCCGGGTCTGTACTGTAGGCCCCCAGCCCTCTGCCCAGTGGGCGTGTGTGACTGACTTAGTGTCCCCCCCCCCCCCCCCCCCCCCCCCGTCAAGAAGCTCGTCTGGGTGGAGCCACTCAGTGTCTGGTGGTGTTGGTAGCTCTGCTCTGCTTTGGAGGTCTGATCAGTGAAATCCTGGCTTTGGGTCTTTGCTATTTAGATGAAACGTGTGTTTTGAGGGATTTGGAAGCTGGGGGTTTTCTCTATGCTGCAGTTAGAGCTTTGTGCTTACCGCGCCTGTGTCTCTGAATTGAGGGATGTCTTCATACAGAAAAGAGTGTTGGAGTCGCAACGTGGGCACGGGGCCTGGTCCTAGCCTTGCAACTACACTGCTGTGTGGCCTGGAGAAGGGAACGCAATGTTTGAATTTTTTCCTAACCTCTAAAATCAGAAACTTGATTCCCATTCTGTCTGTTTGGGGAAAAAAAAAATGGCTTGGAGGCCCTGAGCCTCTTAATATGAGATTGAGACTAAAGTCTCGAAGAAAGCCAAGGGACCCTGTGCTGTGCTCCTGGGCGGGGGGCTGGGCGTGGTCCTGGGGGGGGGGGGCTGGGCATGATCCAAACATGAGGCTGCTGTGAAGTGCATTGGTGCTGAGGTGGGAGATCCTCCCCAGCCCTGCTTGATAAATAAACATCTTGTGTAAACTTGCCAGAGATGTTAGAAAATATTTTTTTAACCCATGAAATCAACAAGTAGAGGTTTTTATCAACGGATGCATTTTTTCTGTCCTCAGACTTTGGCTCAAAGCTCCATTAGCACTCACGGGCAGACTCACCTGTGCTTGGTGCTGACGGTGATGGGCGCCGTGCCATGGCAGGTGCGTGTTCTCTCTCACGGTGCTCACTGAGCAGTGTGCTACTGCTGCCGGCCTTCCAGGGATAGGAGGAGGTAGGGCAGAGGGCATAGCAGGTGCTGATTTTTATTTTGAGGTTTTAAAAAATGTATTGATTTTAAACAGTTGCAAAGAGAGGGTGAGGTGCGCATGTGTGCCAGTGGCAACTTTGTCAAAGGAAAAAACAGGCAGTTGTTTGGTGTAGCAGTTAACACGCTGCTTGGTATGCCCACGTCCCACACTGCAGTGCCTGGACTCAAGTCTGGCTTCATGTCCAAATTTACCTTCAAGCTAATGCTCTCACACAACTCCATCACCTAGATTTAATAATGAGCTTTTCATTAGATTTTTTTTAAGGTTTGTTTATTTGAAAGAGTTACAGAGAGAGAGGGACAAAGATCTTCATTCATTTGTTTAGTCCAAATGGCCACAGTAGCCAGGGTCTTGGACAAGCTGAAGCCAAGAGCTTCAAACTCTGTCTAGATTTCCCATGTATGTGCAGGGGTCCAAGCACTTGGGCCATCATTTGCTGCCTTCCCAGACACATTAGCAGGGAGCTGGATCAGAAGTGGAGCAGTGGGGACTGGAACTGGCGCTCACGTGGGACATGGGTGTCTATGTCGGGTCACCAGTGGCAGTTTAATCTCAGCGCCAACTCTCTTTCAATCTGTTTTGTTCACAACTGAAACAGTTTAAGCAGAAGTTGAGTGACACTTCCTCACTTTCTAAATTGTTCCATAACAAAATGGACACATTCTTAGCATCACGTAATCCCGGATTGCACCGTGGACTTAGCTGCCTGTGCTCAGCCGGTTGGTCTTAAGAATGGGTTTCCAAGTGCAGTCTGTGTAGCGCCCTGAGTTGTTTGGTTCTTAGGTGTCTTTTAATCTAGAGCAGACCCTTCTCCCCCCAGCCTCCATGCGTGCCCCCACCCATGCAGCAGGCCTGTGGATTTTGATGGATCATGGAGAGTAGCTAGCTGTGTGAAAGAGAAAGAACCCTGTGGGTGTGGGGTGTGACCATGCCAGGTCCTCCTCCGAGCCCTGCCGCTGACCAGCTTTTGACCACGACCAAGCCACCAGCACCCTCCCTGGTCATCTTTCTTCCCTGCCAAAAGAGGAAGCAAGACTGGACAGCCTTGAACTTGAGCCCTCTCACTGTGATGTCCCCACAGGTGTCACATAGTCAAGGCTGCAGGCACTGCTCGCCGCCAGTCTCACCTCACTTGGGGCACTTGAGAAATTATTGGAGCTAGACGAGAGTGGCTCGTTTTCTCTTGGGCACTGTGCGCCGGCACCCGAAGCCAGGTTTGCGTGCTTTCCTTCCGGACTTTTGGAAAGCCTGAGCCAGATTCGTGACTCACCATGCGGGTTTTCGCTGAATGTGTTTGAAGCTTCACTTTTGGCTTAAGTTTTTCTCTGTTTTTCTTCTGTCTGTCTTTTGCCCTGGCCTGGATTCAGGCTCTAATGTTGCCTTGCGTGTTCCCGTGAACAACATCCGTGAATGGGTGTGTGCCGAGCGCTTCTCCGAGACTCTCAAGTAGTCGGTGAACACGCAGAGGCCGGGCCCCTGTCTTGTGTCCAGATGAGGTGTTCAGGAAAAGCCTGCTTGCGAGATTTTGTTTTGACACATTGTCATCACTTGGGCTTTTAAAGTTGTCCACGTTGGTGGTGAGGAGGTGTTAGGAGCAGCATTCATTTCATGGTTGTGGCTTGGTTCTTCCTGCAGCCAGTTTTTCCCTGCGGCAGGACGGCCCGTTGCGGGTCTGGTGAGCACCTGGCTGTTGGTGGCTTTTGTACAGCTTGTCTTCTTGAGTAGTGCTTGGCTGTTTTTTTCCATGGGCCTTTGGTGAGTGAAGCAATGTTTGCTGGGCAAACAGTTGGAGGGGATCTTAACGGCTAAAACAGTAGCCATTCTGTGCGTTCCGGACCGAGGCTCACCTGTGGTTCCACGGGACCACTCTGCTTGGGGTGTCAGGATGATGAAGGTGGAGGGGTTGTTATCATCTGCTGCGATTGGACAGCTGTGCCAGCCCTTCCCCCACACTCAAGGCTCACCTCTGTTGCCGATTCCCAGTCAGCCTCCGCGGTTTCTGGGAGTCTGGGTTGACCCCTCCATGAGACGTCGGTACTCCAGCTGTCTCCTGTACATGCCTGCACCTCCACCTCCTTGCCCGTCTCAGGGCGGAGGGAGAAAGGCGTTCCTGTTAGAGGGTTGTGCCTTGCACCCAGCACACAGTAGGCACTCAGGAAGCGCTGGGTGCTTCTAGGACATACTCGCTACTGTTGCTTGGTGGCCTCCTCTTGTGGGCTGACCCTGGCTTTGGTTTTGAGGGGCTGCAGCGACTGAGTGTGAGGGATCCTGTTCTGGAGCCGACAGAGGAGAGCTGAGGTGCCCGCGTCGGCTCCAGGAGTCCTGCTGACATTCCTGTCCCAGGCTGACACTGTCCCGAGCCAGCAGCTTGGCACTTGTCCTCTCGTGGCCATTTTGCGGTGGACACTTCCGGCCCTTGGCTGGGCGTGGGCTCGGTCCAGAGGAAGACATGACCTCCGGTGGGGGGTGGGGTGGGGAGTGGGCTCTGGGTGTGGCTGGGAAGTTGAGGCTCAGGGCTTGTGAGTCTTCTTCTAATGGAATTTCCCATCACTTACTGCCCTGCTGATTTCTGATCAATGAAAATGAAATTGCATCACCTCCTCAGAGGCTCCACGTATGCCTGCTGCTTCTAGCTGTGTCAGTTCCGGTAAAATAATCTCATCAGGCGTGTGAGAGGGTAATAGGAAATAAAAATAAAAACCCACAATTAGCAAGAGGCCTTGCAGCTGAGTAACACTTTCCATCCCAGAGGCAGAAAGGGCTGGGTCGAGAGAGCTCGGGAAAGCGTCCCTCCAGGAAAAGGCAGTGTCCCCTAGGCCCCTTCTTCTCCCTTCTTCTCTCTTTCTCATCCCCTGAATTTCATTGTCCCCTTACCAGGTGAGGATGGCTTGAAATTGCGCACGGGTGGTTGGATGCTGCCCGGCTTCCGGGGACAGCCGACGGCCCCGTGGTGAGCACGTGCCGGGGTGGCGTTGGCCCGTCTCTTTCTCGGGTCCCCCACGTGTAGGCAGTAAACAAGCTGCAGAAAATTCTGGCGTCTCTTAGTGACGTGTACGGAGAGCGAGTTTTCCTCTGATCAGGGCCGGGGCGTCTGCTTGGTCTGGGGGCAGCCGGAGGCCGAGCTCAGCTGGTGGAGTAGACTTTCCAGAGGTGGTTCATTTCCGTTCCGAGACTCCAGCGCTCCCGTTCGTGGGCCGCGAAAACCTCGGCTGCCCCCGCTGCGTGACTCTGTGCAGCCCCCAGAGTGTGTCGTGAGCACGTGGCTCTGTGTCAGGCGTTGTTGGCTTCTGTGAATGCCTGGGAGTGCGGCGAGCGTCTGCCCGCACCAGCCCGGCATCTTTCGGTAAGACCTGGGGGAGGGCGGACGCTGTCTCTGGAACTTCCTGCTGCCTGTGTGTGTGGAGCTTGCTAAGTCATAAGGCCCAGCCCACAGAGGAACCAAGGCCAAAGAAGCCAGGCTGGGAAAAGAAAGGGCCTGCGTGGATGTGGGAGCCTGTGGGTTCTCCCAAGAGAAGGCCAGCGAAAACCAGGCTGTACCCCCGTGGTCTCACAGGAGGAGCAAGCCACACGCAGGCCGGTTGGGCGGTTCTGGTTCTCCTGGGCGGTTGTGGGACAGTGTGCCCATCATCCCGAGAGCAGAGCATATCAAGGGCTGTCAAGAAATGGCTGCCCTCAGTCCCCCACAGTGGACCGCCGCTTGGATTGTGGCAGGCCCCTGGGAAGGCTTTTGAGCATCTGGGGCACTGGTGCAGATGAACCAAAGTCTCAGGGCCTCGATCTGCCCTGCCCTGAACTGTGGGGCCTCGGGGCCGTTGCTTGTCTTGCCAGGAAGCTGTGTGCTGTGACCGTGGAGCCTGGTTCTTTGAATGTGGTGGATGTCAGGCCACAGGGACCACCCTGGGACGTGGAAGGACAGGCTCTGGCATCCTCAGAGTGGGAAGACCCCTGGATGGTGGCGTAGATAGGGTGAATCCCAGCAGCCACATAGGGTGCTGTGTGCTGCCACCACACCCCTGATGGGTGCCTGCAGGGATCTCAGGGGAGCACACCTGCTGTCATGGGAACCAGAAGGTGGGGTCTGTGTTGATAGCAGGGACGCTGTGTACGTTGTAGGTCCTGCATAGATACTTGCTGTGTGTCCCCAATCACCAGCGGCCGTGGAGGGCGGAGATCAGCATCACGCGTAGGATCTTTGTTACAGCTAAGGCTGGTAGAGCCCAAACCCCCGCAGTCTCTGTGTGACTGAAGCCAGAGAACTTGGCCCTATGAAGCAGCCATGTTTGATTGCTTTCCCTCAATCTCTGGGATCTGCAAGAGGAACGTCCAAAGTTTTCTCTTGTTCTGGCGCTAAGATTAGAAGCTTGGGTGGACGGTGTGGTGGGGTAAGCAGAGCCTGGGGGAGAATGGAGAAGAGGGTGCAGTTTAAGCTTGGGTGGAAGGTGTGGTGGGGTGAGCAGAGCCTGGGGGAGAATGGAGAAGAGGGTGCAGTTTGAGAAAGGAAGCCAGCGATCTTTGTATTAACATGCATTTTTCATACATGTGCGTGTTTGCACAGATGTTTCTCCTCTCTCATGCTAGACACTTAGCACAAGGTCTTGATCTACATTGATCACGTTTTATGACTTGAACTGGCAATTTCTCCCCCAGGACCAGACCTAACCAGGGTGTTCAGGAAGCCATTAAGGAAAAATATGTAACCACACTTATTCCCAAACTCAATTGTTCCATCTTAGCAATGCTCAGATGAGTGACTTTCAAGCATAATTAATCCAAGTACTATTTAACATGGCCTTGGTCATTCTTCTTAGCAGCTGTTGACCCAAAAGTAGCAGCACTGGGGCAGCAGGCAGGAGAAGGCCCCCCTAAGTGCCATTTTTGCTGAGTTTGGGAGAGCGTGATGATGACCCACAGAAGCCTGGTTCCTTGGGTGGCTTCTGGGAGGTGGAGGAAGTGTGAACTCTTGGGACTTGATGCCTTAGCAAAACATTTCCTTTTGTAGTTTCACCCAACTACCAAGGCCACTCTTGGAAGTGGCCAGGGGTAAATGGGTCTCAGTAGGTTTTTCTTGATTAAAAGTAGCAGTGCTTATAGTGGACTGCATAATTATCGTGTGGGTTGGAGGGGGTGCTGTGAAGAGGAGAAGGTGTGACTACCGCCCCTCCCCCTGCCCTTTGCCTTCTTTTGTTGAGTTTTCAGCCTTGGCATCGGGAGTCTTGATCTCACACTGGTAGCAGAGTCTGGGTCCGCCTCAGCCCACCCTGAAGTGCTCAGGTCCTGGTGCTGATTCTCGCCACAGCCCTCCTTTGCAGCAGGGGAATCAAACTTGGAAATAACTCCCTAGGCCCCGAGGGTTTGCGGACTACCTGCCATGCGGTTCGCACCTCGGGGCTCCAGGTGGCCCGGTGCGTGACTTCGGAGGGAATTGTGTGTGCCGATCTGGGGGCAGGGTGAGGGAGTGCCGGGGGACTCGCTGTGCCCGCGTGGCTCGCGCCGAGTGTCGAGGAAGCTCAGTGCCCACAACCTGAGGAGTTCTCTGCAGGTGCCTGGCCAAAGTGTGCAGCTCTGTGGTCCTGGGAGACTGTGCGTGTGTGGTCTGCCTTCACAGGGACGGTGCCCTCTTCACACACACACACACACACACACACACACACACACACCCGCTTCCTTTCCCACCTTATTTAGTGCTCTCTTTTGCTCCCTATTCCTTGAAAAGCCACGTGAGTTCACGAGCCAGGTTGATGTCAGGGGCCGCTTGCGTGTGCTTGCCTCCCTGTTCACAAGCCTTCGCAGCCCAAGCCTTGTTTGCTTTGTCACGCTGCCAGTTCCGGAGCCTCGTGCCAGAGCAAGCTGCTGAGGGTGAGCCCCCCTCCCACCAGGGGGCTGGCTTCCCGCTGAGGGGAAAACAACCCTCCCTCTCCAAGGGGTCCTTGCGGAGCTGCCTGCTGAGGGAGACTTCGCTTCCCCCAAGGCCACCGCAGCTTCCCCACTGTCCCTGGGATACGAGTTAGTGCAGTGGCTGGAGAGGGCACCTTTCCTCTCCCTGGGAGTCACGTGGGGTTTCCCAGGTGCTGGAAGTAGCTGCCACTGAGCCGCAGAGAAGCAGCTGCTGTCCTCTTGCGCATTTGTCCTCACGTACATCAGATGTCTGTAAAAGAAGTCCTAAGGCCAGGGGCTGCCTCTCCCTGCATTCCCAAAACTGCACCTGCAAGCAGAGATTCTGCCCAGGTTTAACTTGGCAGAAAGAATTGTGCTGCCTTGCTGGCGCTGCGGCTCACGAGGCTAATCCTCCGCCTGCAGTGCCAGCACCCTGGGTTCTAGTCTCGGTTGGGGCACTGGGTTCTGTCCTGGTTGTTCCTCTTCCAGTCCAGCTCTCTGCTGTGGTCTGGGAAGGCAGTGGAGGATGGCCCAAGTGCTTGGGCCTGGCACCCGCATGGGAGATCAGGAGGAAGCACCTGGCTCCTGCCTTCGGATTGGTGCAGTGTGCCGGCCGTGGCGGCCATTGGGGGGTAAACCAATGGAAAAAGGAAGACCTTTCTCTCTCTCTCTCTTTCTCTCTCTCTCTAACTCTGCCTGTCAAAAAAAAATAATAATAAATAAATAAAAATAATTGTCCTGCCTTGTGTCACAGCGGGCACCTCCATTGAGACGCATGTTCTGCTTCCGGGCCACCTGATAAGAACTCAGGGCCCTGAGAGCTCGTCTTCCCACCCCACCAGCGAGCGCGGCTTCGATGGCCCCTTTGCAGGAGCCTGGGCCCCGGGAGAGTCACTGCAAACTGTGCGTCCTGCCTGATTTTCACGAACGTCCCGCCACCCCAACGAACAGAGTTACTACGTTTAGGGACTTGCTTAGCTTCCTGGATTTCTGTTGTTTTGACCAGCTATTTGAGATGGCCAGAATGAGGGCTGTCTCTGTAAGCGTCAGTGATTTTTGGAATAGGAAACGATACACCTAATTCTGTCTGCCACAGAAATACTGGAGTAGAAAGAGTGCCTAAGCATCTGAATGATTGGGACTTTGATTTTTTTTTTTTTTCGGTGTGATGTGACGTCACACGTTCTCCACTAAAGCTGTTTAAGATGCTTCCTTGAAAGTGCTCTGTTTTGCTTTTTATCTTGCACATTGTGCCCAGCCCTGTGTGAGGAGATGAACAGAAGGACAAGCTGATGTTTGCTCTCAGGCATCTCTTGGTCAAGTGGTAGAGATAAAAGTAACTGAGATGAAAGAAGGAGCGATCCTTTCAATGACAAGCAGCTTGGTGATCCTCACTGCAGGAGTGCAGGGAGCAGAATTCTTCATGCTTGACTCACGGGACAGGATGTCACTGCATGCGTGAAACTTGAGTTTGTGTTTCTGAAGACCGGTCTGAGGTTTGGGTACAAGTTGGGGAAGGGAAAGGATATTCAAAGGACCTGGTGCTGCAGAAGCAGAGACAGGGATGCACAAGAGCTGGGGACGTGGTGGGGAGCTCGGAGGGAAGTGACAGAGATGATCGGGTAGTGCAGTAGACCGCCCTGTTTCTATGGCTGGAGTTTGTCCTGCTCAGTCCTTAGTCTGAAGATACTAAGTGGAAAATCAGCAGTTCCTCGGCTTTAAGTTGTATGCTGTTCTGAGTAGCATGGGGAAGCCTCGTGCCATGCCATTGCGCTCCCTTGGAATGTGACTCATCCCTTTGTCTAGCCTAGCTGTGCTTGTGTGCGCTGCCTGCCCGGTGGTCACCTAGCGGCTGCCTGGGTTGTCAGCGGACTCTCAGCATCTCAGTGCTTGTGTCCAGAGCACCTGTATTTTACTCTCTTACACCATCACAGCTCTGAAGCACAGGAGCCGTGGTGCAGGCAGTTCAGGTATGCCCAAGACAAGCCATACTGCTTCCTTTCAGTGGAAAGGCCGAGAAAGAAAACAAAAAGTCATGTGCTGAGCCTGCTAAAATTAAGATCTACAAAAAGAACAAATTTTCCAGCCATGAAAATATGAAGAAGAAAAAAAAAATGTTACTAGTTTTGTAGTTGAACCTCAAATTGCGTACATTACAGCCAAAGTGCTTCCTCAAGATGGAAATAGCACTGAGTTACAGGACCTGGTTCTGGGTGAGGTTTCCAGCTTGCGCTGGGGGCGTTGGAACACATTTCCTGCAGGTAAAGCAGGCTACTCTAGAGTGGGGGTAAGATCTTAGAGAAGACTGAGTGTTTGGGGAGTTGGTTCTTGGATGCGAGAGGCACCAGATGAACTTGACACTGGGAAGGCTAGACTCACCTTGCTGTTTTCTGCAGTCAAGGATGGTACCAAATGATCCTTCCAAAGAGATCAGGGTAGTTCCCTGTGGACAGGTGGAGTCCCGCCGAGTTTTGAGAGATGAAGCTGGCCACTTAGAGCAGGCTGTGGTCTGCTGAAAGTATGAGACGCGTGTTCAAACGCTAAGTCCGCAATGGAGATTTTTGTTTTGGGAGTCAACTCATAATTTCAGTAATTGAAACCACAGAAGTAGTTAAGGTAGTTGATGTACAGAGATAAGAGCAGAGAGCCAAGGGGAGAAAGTGTGATGATGTTTAAATGCTATAGGAGAGCAGAGGAGGGGTTTTCTGTGGGTTGAAATGATAGAGAACTTTATTGAGTAAGTGGAAGAGTGTATCCATGGAGAGCTGTAGCAACGGGGAGAGGAAGGCAGGGTAGACATCACAGAGGAGGGGGAAAAGAGCAGGAAAGGTTGTCTGTGAATTTTAGGAAGTCTCTGTCAGCGGTTTTGAATGCCAAGGAGCTTGGAGGACGTGAAAGCGGAAGAGAAGTCACCGACCAAGACCCAGAGAGCGATGCTGATGTTGGAGAAGGGTTAGGTCTTGGAGGTGTTGGGTCTTCTGACAGGTGTCAGGCTGTCACTCCCGAGCACCTGGCCCTGACCTCTGAGTGTGTTTATTACATCCCACAGTGGGTCCTGCGGCACAGGAGAACGTGCACATGCGCGGTGCACTTCCGCCCTCTGTAGTCGTGCAGGGCAGGGGGACTGGCCCGAGCCGAGAAAGGTGGGTGCTGAGAGGCTGGAGCCGTGAGTGAGGCGTGCTCGTTTGAGGGAGTCGGCATCGGAGAAAAGGGTGAAGGGTGGGGGGTGAGGTCCGAACTGCAATGTGAGCAGCTGGGGCTCCATCCAGGAGCTCACGGCACAGTGGACGGTTCCAGGGAGTCCAGCGGAAGGGGTGGCCAGTGAAACCTTGCAGCACCCTCTCACTAGTCACTGTGGAGGGGACTGTGCAGCTCTGCCATGGAAATGAGAGGCGGTTCACAGAGAAAGGGCACTTGCTGGTGAGTGTCTGCAGGCGGGCTCCGTTTTACTTGCAGAGAATTGAGGTTGAGAGGAATGCCCTCTCTCACCTGTCCAGTTAGAAACTTTTGGAAAAAAAACGAAGTGATATCCACTGTTGAGGGTGCCAAGAATTCATGTTCACGTGCCAGTGTGAGTGGGAGTTGGAAGGACCTTCCTAGAGGGTGCTCACGTGTGCCAGAGAGCGTGACGTGTTCCCAGTGTCTGAGCCAGAAACTCTCCTTTGAGGTGTGTGTTAGGGAATGTGATGTGTTAGGGCCTGGATATAGAGCACTAAGGGAGGCTTAGCTGGTTTCAGAGATGGCTAACCTAGTGTGCAACTCGTGGGAGATGCTCACCCCCATGCCCCTGAGTTTCCTTGTCTGTGAAGTGGGCTACCTCAAGGATCAGAAGAAACAGATTCTTTAAAAAAACAGTGCTTTAGCACCGTACCTCGTTCTACTAGGGGGCTCTGCTGTTCATTTTTATTATTTGGTTGTTAACATCTGTTCAAAGATTTATGGGTATTGATTGCAGAATTTACAGCAAAGTATTGCCAATCGTTTAGATGTGGTAATAGCATTTTTGTGAAATCACACCACATCCATGCAGTGCAGTATCTGTGCAGTTGCTTTAACTTAGGAGGAGTGTTCAGGGTCGCAGGAAGATCTCATACTGAGTTACATGAGAAGAGCAGCCCCACGAGGAGCGGTGCAGCCTGAAGCTGGCAAAGAAAATCTCTGGCCACCAGCAAGCAGAGGCAAACATCCTGAGAAGCTCTCTGCCACCCATGATTTTCTAGTTGTCTGGTAGAATTGTGATTAATTCTTGTTTTTTAATTTGAGAGAGAAATAGAGCTCTCTGATATGCTGGTTCTGGAGCTGGATCTGTCCAAAGCCAGGAGCCAGGAGCTTCCTCTGGGTCTCCCATGTGGGGCCCAAGCACTTGGACCAGCTTCCACTGCTCTCCCAAGGCACATCAGCAGGGAGCTGGATCGGAAGTGGAGCATCCAGGACTCTGACACCCACATGGGATGCCCGCACTGCAGGAGGAGGCTTAACCATTTATGCCACTGTGCTAGCTCCCCAACCATTTTTTTTTTAAATGATGAACTGTTACACTACTTTAATCAGGAGAAGTCATCAAAAATACACTGATATCAAGAGATGCCAGATGGAATCTGTAATCGTTTCAGCTTTCACTGTGCAGCCCAGGAGCAGGAATGGAGAGATCGAAAATGGTCTCTTTGGAGAGGGAGTTTGTGGGCAGTCGGGAGGAGATGAAGTTCTGGTGCCGGTACAGGGATCATTGAAGTGTTGGCGGTGATGTGTGTGGAGAGGTGTCCAGTTTAACTGCAGAAGCACCAGGGGATGGGTGGGGATTGCAGTGAGAGCCAGGCACCTGCCAGGTGGGAGGTAGTAGGTAAAACTGCTGAGTTTGACTGGGGTGGGGGTAGGAGCTGTTTCCAGTGTGTGAGGGGATTGGGGCTTCATGGTGATTCAGTCCCCATCAGGAGCCTCTTTCAGACCAGGAACCAGCAAAGGATGCTGGTCTTTGATCTTGGGGATGTGGTGGAAAGGCCTCCACGTGACCCAGGGGGGATGCTTAAGAAGTACCCAAGTGTTGGGATGCCAATACTGAGTAGCTGGTTAAATTGTCCGAAGTTTGTAGAAAACAATGGCATGCAGGTAATGGCTGGTAGCTCTTGGTTTTGTTACTGAATGTATGGATTTGGTTGTTGCTGGACTGTGGATGTATGTGTGTGTATACATTTACATTTGTTCTATTTATTTGAAGGGCAGAGAGAGGGAGAGATATTGAGAGTTTGAGATCTTCCATCCATTGGTTTACTTCCCAGTGCTTGTCCCGGGTGGGCCTGGGCTAGGGTGAAGCCAGGAATCAGTTACTCATTCCCAGTCTCCCATGTGGATGGCAGGAACCCCAGACCTTGAGCCACCACCTGCTGCCTCTGAGGGTGCACATGAGCAGGAATCAGGAGGAGAGCTGGGATTCACACCCAGGCACTCTGATGCAGGATGCCCGTGTCCTGTGTTCCTAGTTGCAGACCCCAGTGCCCACCCCCAAAACAGTGTTGACTTGCTCGTAGGACCAGCTCTTCTGTGCAGCACCTGCAGCTTGGGCTCCTGGCTTGTGCCTCTCGTGCTACCCCCACTCCTGCTCTGACCAGAGTGTGCGGTGACTGCGGCTTCCCTGTGGAATGGACTGAGCGGGCAGTTTGCACTTGAGGCTGATTGATATTCACACTGGAAATAGCACCCATGCACTTATTAGCAAACACAAAGCCCAGTGCCTGGACACTTCTTTGCTGTGCCTTCTGGGCAGTGGCTGTCCAGCAGCACAAGGGACCTGTGGAAGCACCGTGCTCTCTGGCCTGGCCACAGCTACAGTCATTCTTTAGGATTCTGGGAGTAGCGGACAAGCAGGTGGACTCTCACCTTTCTGTGTTTTAACACTTCCTGGCTTTGCAGCAGCCATTGACAAACTGTGTCACTGTGTTAAAGCACACAGTGGGATTGGATTCGGTTCTGCACTGCATTCCCAGTTCCACAGATGCCCCCGTCATTGTCTTTGCCCACCTCGGCATCTGGGTTGCCTTTGGGGGTGTTTTTCGTAAGGAGGTGAAGTTACTGGGGGGAGGGGATGGTGTATTTGTTGATGTGTGTTTTTCTCTCCAGTGAGCTCTGTCCACTGCTGGAGTTTGTTGTCTGTGGTGGCTGCTCTTGTCTTTTTATTTGGAACTGCCTTTTGCCAGGTAGGGAAGTCTGTCCAGAGGCGGGGTCTTGAGTGTCTCCGGTAGATGGCTCCGGGTTGCGTTACTTGAAATTCCGCCCGAGGTGCACTGGCCCTCGTCTGCTCCAGCTTGAGGGCTCCACTGGACACCTCTGGGCGAGAGCACGGGAAGAGCAGCTTCCTGTTCCTGACTCTGTTCACTGCCTTGTCCAGCCCCCGGCCTCCTCCCTCCCACCAAGCTGTGCCAGGAATCAGTTTCCCGTAAAGAGCACATCAGGGCTCGGCTGTTCATGCCTGCTTTTGGAAGTCCCCTACATGGTTTTCACTTTGGGCAGTTTATTTTTTCATAATTTCAGGTGTACGGGAAAGTTGTTAGGATTAAATGATTCTGGACCCTTCCATCCTGACTCCTCCCATGCTAACATCATGCCATGCCTCTGTGTGTGTGTGTGTGTGTGTGTGTAAATACGTGTGTATACACACATATACCCACTCATGCTTTCCCCAAAACATTTGAAGTTTGAGACATCATGCTCACAGGTACATATTTCTTCAGAACAACTCATTCTCCTAGATAACCACATCATTTGCATCCAAATTAGGACATGAATACTCATTCGTCTACCGTTAGCCTGTTTACAGACCGTATTCAGATTTTGCCAGTTGCCCCAGTTTTGTCCTTTATAGAAAAAGAACATCCCAGGTAATGGTCTCTGTTGCATTGTATTTTTCATATTCTTGAATCTGAAACATTTCTTCAGTCTTTTTCATATCATTGACATGGCTTGCTTTTATAATTTTTTTTAATTTGTGTTTACTTGTTTTTAAAAAATTATTTATCTGAAAAGCAGAGTTAGAGACAGAGGGGTTGGGAAGAGGTTGATTGACGGGTATTTCATCTCCTGATACACTTCCTACATGCTTGTAGTGGCCAGAACCAGAGAGAGAGAAAGATGTAACCTTTCTCTGCTGTTTTACTTCCCAAATAGCTGCAACAGCTAGGGCTGGGCAAGATGGAAGCCAGGAATTCTATCTGATTCTTCCACATGTGGGCAGGGGCCCAAGGTCTGGGGATGTTTCCTGCTGCTGTCCCAGGCACATTAGCAGGGAGCTGGTTCAGAAGTGGAGCAGCCAGGTCTCCAACCAGTGCCCCTGTGGGATGCTGGCCTTTTAGGCTGCTGCCCAGCTAGCTGTGCCACAAACGTCGGTGCCTATTTGTTTGAAAAGCAGAGACCGAGAAGGAGAGAGAGAACTCCCCTACCCACTGGTTCCCAGCAGCGGGGCTCCCAGGCTGAAGCCAGGAGCTGGGACCTCAATCCTGGTCTCCCCCGTGGCTGGCACTGCTATCTCTGAGCAGCGTAGGACATTCTGTAGACTGTCCTTGGTTTGAATTTGTCTGATGTTCCTTCGTGATTAGATTCAGGCTCTGTGTCTTTGGCAGGAGTGCCGGGGAGGGATGTTGTGTTCCGGGTGCATCCTATCAGCAGGCACGCGGTGTCTCTTTGTCTCCTTGCTGGTGGCGTGAACTTTGAGTTCTGACTCAGGTGGCGTCTGCCAGGTTTCTCCACTGTGAAGTTCGCGTTTTCCATTTGTAATTAATAAGCATCTGTGGGGAGATGCTTTGAGACTGTAAAACTCCTGTCGCTGTTGAAACTTCCCTCCGTTGGTTTTAGTGTCCACTGATTATTTCCTGAATGAATAATGATGGTAGTTACTAAAGGGTGATTTTCTAACCCCATAATTCTTGTTACGTCCGTTAATTGGGTTTCTATTCCAAGGAAGAACTTTGCTTTCACCCTCTTTTTTTTTTTTTTTAAATGAAATTATGTATGCGTTGTGGTGCAGGGGCTTAAGCAGCCATGTGGGGCCCCAGCATCCCAGATCAGAGTGCCAGTTCAAGTCCCGGCTACTCTGCTTCTGATCCAGCTCCCTGCTGATGCATCGGGAAGGCAGCTGATCATGGCTTAACCACTGGGCCCTCGCCACCTATGTGGGAGACCTGGATGGAGTTCCGGCTCCTGGCGTCAGCCTGACGTAGCCTAAGCCGTTGTGGGCATTTGGAAGAGCAAATCAGTGTTTGGAGATTTTCTCTTTGTGTCTCTAGTTCTGTTTCTCTCTGTTGCTCTGCCTTTCAAGTAGATGAAAATAAACATTTTTAAAGAAGCGTCAGATTAGCGAGTTATTGTTTTATGTGCTGTCCTGCAAACCTTTAGGCCCACTTATTTTCCTGCTCGAATTGCCCCTCGTGTGCCTCTGCAGCCTGGTGCTGTGCTATTTTTGCGCATCTTCCTCGCTCTTTGAGCACAAAGATGCTCCCAGCTCACTTTGCGCTGTCCCTGCACTGGTTCTGGAATTGGCCATTAAGAAAAAAAGAACTGGCCATTTGTCCAAGGAGCCCTGGTTTCATTTGTTGGACGATTGCACTGGACATTTCTTAAACTAAGAAAAAAGGAGAGGAATGTGGTTTAGGGGTCGTCTTTTTCCTTTCCATGTGTTACTTCTCCCATGACCTTAATTTCCCCCATTGTTTTATTCAGCAATTATTAAGCAGTTATGCTACAATTATGCTTGGGGGTAGCGGACACAAAATGACCCTTGGAGCATGAACTGGTGCTGGTCCTGGCCTAGTGGCAGAGACAGGCCAGGCAGTGGATCTGCACAGCTGTGTGGTCACCCAGATGTGCAGTGTGCCGCCGCGTGTGAAACACGGGAGAAGGTGACATCTGCTTGAGTAGACGCAGTTCAGTGCTCAGGAAATGGCCAGACGCTTTACTTTTTTTTTTTTTTTTTAAAGATTTATTTTATTTATCTGAAAGACAAAGTTACAGAGAGGCAGAGTGAGAGAGAGAGAGGTCTTCCATTTTTATCATTAATCAGCTTCATTTTTATCATTCTGAAGTTTCACGTTGTTTGGGCCTTTTGTTCCAACTTGTCCATCTACTTTGTCAAGATGCCACTGTCAGGGCCAGCGCCGTGGCTCACTTGGTTAATCCTCTGCCTGCGGCGCCCACATCCCATATGGGCACCAGTTCTAGTCCCGGCTGCCCCTCTTCCAGTCCAGCTCTCTGCTGTGGCCAGGGAGTGCAGTGGAGGATGGCCCAAGTGCTTGGGCCCTGCACCTGTGTGGGAGACCAGGAGGAGGTGCCTGGCTCCTGGCTTCAGATCAGCACAGGCATTTGGGGGGTGAACCAACAGAAAGAAGACCTTTCTCTCTCTCTCTCTCTCTCTCATTGCTAACTCTACCTCTCAAATAAAAGAATAAATTAGCTAATTTAAAAAAAAAAAGACGGCACTGTTGAGTGTTAGTTCTTCCTCTTGGCTTTGTGTGTCTGCAGATTTGGGTGTAGGCTTGGCCTTGTCCCTGAAATTGCTGACTTACAGGAACAGAAGACAGACATCACAGTCTTGAGGCATGTTATCAGATACTCCGACCTTCAATTGCCACTTCAGGTCATGGCGTTGGCCAGCTTCTAGCTGTCAGCCGGACTTTGTTATCGGAAAGACATTTTGCTTTCCTGGATCTAAAGAAAGACACCTTTTGGGATACCTTGCTGAAATCAAAACCAGCCTTTGTTGCATGTCTCAGATCCGGGCGTCTGCATAGGCTATGGTCTGGTTTATTTTATGTGTTTTCTTAGCACCTACAGTTAACAGCTACTTCCCAAGGATTCTCCCAGAGACTGCTGAATGCCTTCTAAGCCTATACAGAACTTGTGATATGCCAGCTTGGCCTCCCAGCTTCAGTGCCTGTACTGTGTCCACAGTGATGTGTGCACACCACACACTGGCCTCCTCCCTCACTTCATGTGACTTCTGAGTGATTTTGATGCTCCAGTATTCTGTTTAAGAAATAGGTGTTGGTGTTGGTGCTGTGCTATAATGGATTAATTAAGCCACCATCTGCAGTGCTGGCATCCCATAGGGGCACTGGTTTGCTTCCTGGCTATTCCACTTCCCATCCAGCTCCCTGCCAGTGTGCCTGTGGAAGTCATAGAAGATGGCCCAAGTCCTTGAGCCCCTGCAACCACATGGGAGACCCAGAAGACACTCCTGGCTCCTGGCTTTGGCCTGGCCCTGCCCCCGGCCATTGCAGCCATTTAGGGACTAAACCAGCAGATGGAAGATCTCTGTCTCTCCTTTTCTTTCTATAACTCTGCCTTTCAAATAAATCTTAAACAAAAGAAAAGAAGGCCGCCGCCGCGGCTCACTAGGCTAATCCTCTGCCTTGCGGCGCTGGCACACCGGGTTCTAGTCCCGGTCGGGGCACCGGATTCTGTCCCGGTTGCCCCCCTTCCAGGCCAGCTCTCTGCTGTGGCCAGGGAGTGCAGTGGAGGATGGCCCAAGTGCTTGGGCCCTGCACCCCATGGGAGACCAGGAGAAGCACCTGGCTCCTGCCATCCTATCAGCATGGTGCGCTGGCCGCGGCGGCCATTGGAGGGTGAACCAACGACAAAAGGAAGACCTTTCTCTCTGTCTCTCTCTCTCACTGTCCACTCTGCCTGTCAAAAATAAAAAAAAAAATAAATAAAAGAAAAAGAAAAGAAATGGGTGTTAAGGAAAAAACAAGGTCCAGTGACCTGGAGCACAAACCCCACAGCTGGCCTATCTGGTTTGCTACCTCGGGCAGCCTCAGTTTTCCCATATTTGAAATGGGGATGGAAATGGCATCCATCTCCTAGAGCAGGCACGAGGGTCGGAGTCCTGTCGTACTCAATGGCCTTAGCAGTGCCTCACTCACTAAGGGACGGCTTCCATCTGAAGGCTTTAATTTAGAAAGCTTTAGGAATAAGGGCACAAAGCAGGAAATGATGCCACCTGTCACCCTGTCCCCTTGAAATCACCTTAATATAAATCTCTAGCATTTCCACGTGCATGTCTATGTGTGCGTTGTTCAATTAGCATCCATGTGATCATTTTCCCACGCTGCAAGTAGTTCTTTAAAGGAATCATTTTCCTAGCATCCCGGGGCGCTCTTTGCCCTGTGGTTTGTTTAGAGTCTGCGTTAGCCTGGTTATTTCCAACTTCCTTTGCCCTGCCGCGGATGCAGTGGTGAGTATCTTACATCTCCATGCGTCCCAGTGTTGTTTCCTCAGAGCAAGTTCCCAGCTGCGGGAAATGCACAAAGGGCATGTGCATTAAAATATTTTAAAAATTAAAATTTCCTGATGGGGTAGAAATAGAGATCTTCATCTGCTGGTTCACTCTCGCAAGTGACCACAATAGCCAGGGCTGGGCCAGGTCAAAGCCCGGAGCCTGGAACTCCCTGCTCATCTCCTCTGTGGATGGCAGGCCATCACCTGCTACCTCCCCAGTTGCACGTTAGGAGGAAGCTGGAATTGGGAATGGAGCCATGACTGGACCCCAGGCAGGCATCCCAAGCAGCATCCTATCCATGGGCCAAACGCCCACCCCAGCGTGTGTGCCGGGGGCTCGCTGCTTCTCCCTGCAGGTAGCGAGTCCCTGGAGGCCCTGGAGATGGGGCATCCTCACCCACGCTGACGTGATGCCACACATGGGTTATTCACAGAGGCAACAGTTTCACTGTCTCTATTCTCTCTTTGTTTTTCTTTCCTTCCCCTTTGTTTCCCTTCTTGGTTTTCTGCCAAACAGCCTCTTGTGAAAGGACCGCCTAATTAACCCTGTGCTAATTAACAATTTAAAATTACACAGTGCAACTGTTCATGTTTAATTCTCTGGGAGCTGCAGCAACAGCAGGAGCCCCCTCCCCTTCCTCCCCCGGCACCCGCTCCCCACAGCTTCCCAGTAACTGTTGCATCTCTCCCAGCCCTGTCTCCTTATAGCAAGGGGCTGAGCCTTTGGAGTTGAAGAGGGGGAACAGTGCCTGATGAATGGGTAGCTACAGGGCAACGGGGTGGGGTTGGAGCACTGTAATGTTTGCAGAGTAAAATTGATACATGCAGGGGCCGGCGCTGTGGCGCAGTAGGTTAATCCTCTGCCTGCGGTGCTGGCATCCCATATGGGCACTGGTTCTAGTCCCGGCTGCTCCTCTTCCAATCTAGCTCTCTGCAATGGCCTGGGAAAGCAGTGGGGGATAACCCAGGTCCTTGGGCCCCCACACCTGTGTGGGAGACCCAGAGGAAGTTCCTGGTTCCTCTTGGCTTAGGATCAGTGCAGCTCCGGCCGTTGTGGCCATTTGGGGAGTGAACCAGCAGATGGAAGACCTTTCTCTCTGTCTCTCCTTCTCACTGTCTGTAATTCTAACTTTCAAATAAATATAAAATTGATACATGCAAAGGTAGGACTTTGCAGAGGGGAGTTATAAGCTGGGAGGTGAGCCGGCGCCGTGGCTCAATAGGCTAATCCTCCACCTTGCGGCGCCGGCACACCGGGTTCTAGTCCCGGTTGGGGTGCCGGATTCTGTCCCGGTTGCTCCTCTTCCAGGCCAGCTCTCTGCTATGGCCAGGGAGTGCAGTGGAGGAAGGCCCAGGTGCTTGGGCCCTGCACCCCATGGGAGACCAGGAAAAGCACCTGGATCCTGGCTCCTGCCATTGGATCAGCGCGGTGCGCCGGCTGCAGCGGCGGCCATTGGAGGGTGAACCAACGGCAAAGGAAGACCTTTCTCTCTCTGTCTCTCTCTCACTGTCCACTCTGCCTGTCAAATAAATAAATAAATAAATAAATAAGCTGGGAGGTGCAGAGGTTGAGGGGTTCTTGACGAAGGTGTTCGAACTTTGCTTTTCTCCAAGTTTAACAGCTAAGCAGAGTAGGGACGGGGAAGGTGTACAAATTCTAGCCAGGCCACTCTTACGTCCTCTTTGTAACTGCCTTGTTGGAAAGATGCATGTGAAAATCTGCTTGAGGAGGGAGCCGGCACTGTGGTGTAGCTGGTACAGCCACTGCCTGGGATGCCGGCATCCCATACTGGCACTGGTTCTTGTCCCGGCTGCTCCACTTTGAATCCAGCTTCCTGCTAATGGCTTGGAAAAAGCAGCGGAAGATGGCCCAAGTGCTTGGGCCCCTGCAATCCATGTGGGAGACCCAGATGAAGCTCCTGGCTCCTGCTTGGCTTGTGGCCACCTGCGGAATAAACCAGTGGATGGATAATCTCTACCTCTCTCCCTCTCTCTAACTCTTTCAAGTAAATAAATAAATGATTTTGAAAGAATAAGTCTTGAGGGGCAGGTGTTTTCCCTACCTGTTCAGTTACCCACATCCCATATCAGAATGTCTGGGTTCGAGTCCCAGCTTCACCCTCAGTTCTGACTTCCTGTTAACGCACTCCCTTGGTGAGCAGCAGTGAAGACACGAGTTCTCGGGTCCCTGCCACCCACATGGGAGACCTGGATTCATTGTCCAGCGTTTAGCTTTGGCCTGGCCCAGCCCTGGTGGTGGCAGGCATTTAGGGAATGGATCAGCAGACGGGAGCATGCTCTGTGTCTGCCTCTCTGTCTTTGGAGGTCTCTGTCTCCCTGCCTTTTCAATGAACAGAATCTTAAGGGAGTCCTTGAAACACACACACAGTAGTGGGATCTTGTGCAGTACTCCTGGATGTGCATGAAGAGGATTTAGGGGTAACCAGTGGGAGAGAAGTGGCCTGTGGCAAGGGGTGAGGAAGTGCGAGTTTGCATGAGGGCTGGCCCCGGATTGGGTGAAGGACTGGGCTGGGGCGCAGAGCCCGGGGGCCCCGAGGCCAGGCGTGCACACTGGGTGGCGGGTCTGCTGGTGGAAATGCAGGGACCTGTTCGGTTCCCAGGCTGCCCTCTGTAACTGCAGATCATTGATTTTACGGGAAACCGTGTTTACAGACAGAGTGCTGATCGACCTGCCGAGTTGACTTCTGCCTCCTTAAGTAAGAACTACCTTTTTCTTATTGACTGGCTGATAAACAGAGCGAGAGTGACGAGAGTGATGGCCGCCGCTGGGTGGGTGGGAGAGTGGTGGATGCCCCAGTCCTTGAGCTGCAGGATGGGACAGGTGGAAGAGATTTGCCTCTGTGCCACTCGCCCCTCTATCCCCATCTGTGCACCCCCAGGGGCACAGGTGAGCGGGAACCTTAGGTCCAGCCTCCCCTGGTTGTCTGGCAATCCAGGTAGCATGCACAGGTGAGTTGGAGATGTGGTGGCAGGGAAGGCCTCACACTTTAAAGCACTCCCCAGGGATAGTGTGAAAATTCAGGTTCCGATGGGGTGGGGACTGCTGAGTGTGTGCGTTTTCCGCAGGCTCTCAGTGAGCACCAGCTAGTAGGCTGTGAACCACACTTGGCATAGTAGCCTGAAAGCAGGTCAACATGGACGAGAAGAAGCCTGGTGCAGGCACCCACCTGTGTTCCCCCCACCCGTATCTGTTTATTTTTTAATTGAAAGAGTGACAGAGGAAAAGGGAGAGACAGAGACAGAAAAAATGAGATACCTTCTGAGGGAGAAAAAGAGTGATGCCTACCAGCCAGGCTGGGCTAGGCTGAGGCCAGGAGCCAGGAATGCCATCCAGGTCTCCCATGTGGGTGGCAGGGACCCAGACACTTGAGCCGTCATCTGTGGCTTCCCAGGCACACTAGCAGGTGGTTCGCAAGCAGAGTAGCTGGAACTGGAACCAGACACTCTAATGTGGGAGGTAGGTGTCCCAAGCAATGGCTGTGGCCTGCTGTGCCACAAGCCTGTCCCTGTCACCTGTACCTTCACAGGCCATCGCCCGTGGACGGGTGAGCCCTAGTAGCCCCCAACTTGGGGTCCTGTGTCTTTCAGAGGTGGGCCCAGTGCCCTGGCCTGCCTTGGATTTGAAATCCATGGGAGTGAGTTTTAAGGAGTTCAGCTCCTTAGCCGGACAGTTTGTGGGGAGGAGGAGGAGGAAAGCCCACCAATTAATTGGTAAACGCTTGCAGGTTTCTCTGGCCCAGCCCAGGCTGGAGAAGAGATTGGCTTCGCTGTCGATAAACAAGTCCCTGGTGCAGCATCAAAGCCGTTCTCCTTTATCAATCGTGGCCTCCCCTTCCCGCATGTTCCTGTAACTTACCAAGCATTTATGACATTGATTTTACAATCGGGCTGTTAACCCTCCCACCCCTTCAGGCCTGCTAACCTTTTAGGCCTGAGCTGTCAATCACTTGTCAGCCAGCCAATCAGCAGCATCCTTAGGAAGCGTCTCCCTGCATTCTCACCTGTATCCCCCTCTCTCAGCCTTGCAGGAAGGCCCTCTTTAGTGTCCTCATCTCTGCAAGGGGAACTGGTGGTCACGTGCGCTGAGCTTGCAGCCTGAGCTGTGGGGATGTGGGTGTCTGTGCACATGGAGTTTAACAAAATTGTGGCACATCCTTCCAAGAAGTTATTTCTCCTGAGAGTCCGGGTTATCCTGCCTTCCCAGTCTTTTCCCGAGGGGGAGCTGTTGGCTCACTGTGCAGTCAAAAATCAACATATGGGGGAAAAAAGACAAGACAGAGGTTGTGTTGTGGGGGGAGGGGAGAGAGCCAGCCCGGGGAGGCCTTGGGTCAGCGAGGTGTGAAAGGGATGGGGAGTCCGAGGGAGGAGGAGCAGAGGAGGGGCGGCAGGGGCCGGGGGCTTGGCCAGGCGCTGAGCTGCGGTGGTCACCTGCTGCCCTCCCCGGGGCCACGTTCAGTTCCTCCCAGGGTGTGTTCCGTTCAGTAGCATGGAAAAGCGCCAGGCTGAAGGGCAGTTGCTTGGGCAGCGATTGATGGCTCAGAGGCAGGTGTGGGACCGGGGTTCCCCAACTGAGCTGCCATCGCGGACTGTCACCAGGCGCATGGGCAGGGGGCGAGGGTCCTGTTGGCGCTCCCTGCAAAGACCCATCTCCTCGCCTGCGCCTCTGTGTTTGGCCTGTAGCCTGCTTGGTCAGGGGCAAGAGGGTCCTCCCGGCTGGGGTAGAAGGCATGGGGGCCAGGAGACCTGTCTTGTCTTGAACTTGGTAGTGGTCAGGGTGGCCGTCGGGCCCACGTTGAGAGTCAGCCCCTCTGCTTTACTGCTTGGAAGGTGGGACCTGTGCCCGCACAGGGACTCAGCCAGGGCTGTCCGGACAGCGTCCCCAACTCTGCAGCCCCTTTTCCTGGGGGTACTGGGCCTCCCTGGTGACCACCACAGAGGGTGCCGTCAGCCTCCGGGACATTCGCCTTAGCTGGCCCCAGGTGCAGCTGGGGCCTCCATTGCTGTGACCTCGCCGCGCGCAGGAAGCAGCCCAACCCTCGACCGCTGGGACTCTGTGCCCATCACCCGCTCGAAGCTGGGCTGGCCGAGGACGGACGTCGAAGCTGGCCTGAAGCCCGACAAGCCTGCTCCCACTCCCGCTCGCCCAGGCCCTGACCCGCACCCGGACCCGGCTGCCGCCTCGCCCGCTCTCTGGCCCTCTGCGGGCTGCGTCCAGGGCCCGCCCCGGTGCCGCGTGCGCTGTCTTCGTGTTGTGGGTGTGGACAGAAGCCTCCTAGTGGGCTCCGTGCGTGCGGGACCTAAGCCTCGGCCCTCCTAACCTCTTTCCTTTCTCTCTCTCTCTCTTTCCCCTCTCTCCCTCCTCCCCCTCGCCTTCGCTCTTCAGGTCCGATCCGTACTGGGTGCAATGAAAGCTCCACGCAGGCCTTACCATGGAAGGCTGTGACTCGCCCGTCGTCTCGGGGAAGGACAATGGGTGCGGGATCCCTCCGCACCAGCAATGGACTGAACTCAACAGCGCCCACCTCCCCGACAAACCCAGTAGCATGGAGCAGCCCGCAGGCGAGAGCCACGGGCCCCTGGACGGCCTGAGGGCCCCCTTCCCTGAGCGCCTGGCGGAGGGCGCGGGCCCGGCCGCGCCGCCCGCCGAGCCCGCCAGCAAGGAGGTGAGCTGCAGCGAGTGCTCGGCCTCCTTCGCCAGCCTGCAGACCTACATGGAGCACCACTGCCCCGGCGCGCGCCCCGCGCCGCCCCTGCGGGAGGAGAGCGCCAGCGACACCGGCGGCGAGGAGGGCGACGAGGAGAGCGACGTGGAGAACCTGGCGGGGGAGATCGTGTACCAGCCCGACGGCTCCGCCTACATAGTGGAGAGCCTGAGCCAGCTGGCCCCGGGCGGGGGCGCCGGCGCGGGGGGCGGCGCGGGCGGCAGCGGCAGCAGCGGCAGCAGCGGCAGCAGCAGCGGGCCCCTCGCCTCGCTCTTCCTGGGCTCGCTGCCCGGGGCGGCGGCGTCGGGCCCGCCGGGGGAGTCGTCGTCGGCGTGCGCCGCCCCCGGCTACCCGCAGATCATCAACACCTTCCACATAGCCTCATCCTTCGGGAAGTGGTTCGACGGCCCAGACCAGGCTTTCCCGAATACCTCAGCCCTGGCGGGGCTCAGCCCCGTCCTGCACAGCTTCCGCGTTTTCGACGTGCGACACAAAAGCAACAAGGATTACCTGAACAGCGACGGCTCTGCCAAGAGCTCCTGCGTATCCAAAGATGTCCCCAACAATGTGGACCTGTCCAAGTTCGACGGCTTCGTGCTCTACGGCAAGAGGAAGCCCATCCTGATGTGCTTCCTGTGCAAGCTCTCCTTCGGGTACGTCCGCTCCTTCGTGACCCACGCGGTGCACGACCACCGCATGACCCTGAGCGATGACGAGCGGAAAATTCTTAGCAATAAGAACATCTCCGCCATCATCCAGGGCATCGGCAAGGACAAGGAGCCTCTCGTGAGCTTTCTGGAACCAAAAAACAAGAACTTCCAGCACCCCCTGGTTTCCACAGCCAACCTCATGGGCCCCGGACACAGCTTCTACGGCAAGTTCAGTGGCATCTGCATGGAAGGGGAGGAGGCCGGCCCCCCCGGCCCCGCCTCCTCGGGCCCCGAGCAGCCCCAGGCCGGGCTCTTGACCCCCGGCACCCTCTTGAACCTTGGCGGGCTCACCAGCTCAGTCCTGAAGACGCCCATTACCTCAGTCCCCCTGGGGCCTCTGGCTTCCAGCCCTGCCAGGTCCTCAGAGGGCAAGGACTGCGGGGCGGCCGAAGGGGAGAAGCAAGACGCGGGCGACGCCGACTGCTTCTCCGAGAAGGCAGAGCCGGCTGAGGAGGAGGCAGAGGAGGAAGAGGAGGAGGAAGAGGCGGAGGAGGAGGAGGAGGAAGAGGAGGAGGAGGAGGAGGAGGAAGAGGAGGAGGAAGACGACGAGGGGTGCAAAGGACTCTTTCCGAGTGAGTTGGACGACGACCTGGAGGACAGGCCCCACGAGGAGTCTGGAGCCGCAGCGGGCGGTAGCGGCCAAAAGGACCTTGCTCTCTCAAACCAAAGCATTTCTAACTCCCCCCTAATGCCTAACGTGCTCCAGACCCTGTCGAGGAGCACGGCTTCTACTAGTTCTAATTCCGCTTCTTCCTTTGTTGTCTTTGATGGTGCGAACAGGAGGAATCGTTTAAGCTTTAACAGTGAGGGCGTCAGGGCCACCGTGGCAGAGGGCGGCAGGAGGCTGGACTTCGCCGACGAAAGTGCCAATAAAGACAATGCCACAGCACCAGAACCAAATGAAAGCACGGAGGGCGAGGACGGGGGCTTCGCCCCCCAGCACCAGCACGCTGGCTCCCTCTGTGAGCTTGGGGTCGGGGAGTGCCCCTCGGGGAGCGGTGTGGAGTGCCCCAAGTGCGACACGGTCCTGGGCTCCTCCCGCTCCCTGGGCGGCCACATGACCATGATGCATTCTCGTAACTCGTGTAAGACACTCAAGTGCCCCAAGTGCAACTGGCACTATAAGTACCAGCAGACGCTGGAGGCACACATGAAGGAGAAGCACCCGGAGCCGGGGGGCTCCTGTGTCTACTGCAAGAGCGGGCAGCCCCACCCCCGGCTGGCGCGAGGCGAGAGCTACACGTGTGGTTACAAGCCTTTCCGCTGCGAGGTGTGTAACTACTCCACAACGACCAAAGGCAACCTCAGTATTCATATGCAGTCCGACAAGCATCTCAACAACATGCAGAACCTGCAGAACGGAGGTGGGGAGCAGGTGTTCAGCCACTCGGCCGGGGCGGCGGCGGCTGCGGCGGCCGCAGCGGCCGCGGCGGCCAACATCGGCGGCGCCTGTGGGGCCCCCTCGCCCACCAAACCAAAAACCAAGCCCACCTGGCGCTGCGAGGTGTGCGACTACGAGACCAACGTGGCCAGGAACCTGCGCATCCACATGACCAGCGAGAAGCACATGCACAACATGATGTTGCTGCAGCAGAACATGACCCAGATCCAGCACAACCGGCACCTGGGCCTCGGCAGCCTGCCCGCGCCCGCCGAGGCCGAGCTCTACCAGTACTACCTGGCCCAGAACATGAACCTGCCCAACCTGAAGATGGACAGCGCCGCCTCCGACACCCAGTTCATGATGAGCGGATTCCAGCTGGACCCCGCAGGGCCCATGGCCGCCATGACGCCTGCTCTAGGTGAGGCTGTCTCCACGTGTGTGCACGTGCGTGTGTGTGTGTGTGCGCGTGTGCATGGCAGGAGTTTGGACTGGGAGTGTGGCAAATGGGCTGAGCTGGTTCTCTTGATGCGTAGATTTTTGTCTTCCTCAGTTGCTGTGTAAACTGGGGTATCTTAAAATCAAGTCACCCCGCCCTGAGAACCCCTGGAACTCTGCGGACCAGTGGACAATTTCATGCCTTCACAACAGAGATGTGATGGAACTGAGGCTGTGGAGGGCTGGGGTTGAGATTCGAGTGTGTCATCCAGTTGTTGGCTTGTGGTCAACCTTCCTTACTGTTCTCATTTTCCTCCTCCTCTGTCTCTTGAAAAGTCGCCATCATCACTCCAGACTTCTGGGTCCCATTGAATCCTGATTGGAACAGGAAACTGTAGGTGGGATACTCATCTCCCTACAAGGGAAGAGGACAGCTCTTTCAGTAATTTAACTAGGGACGGTCGTCCCCATAGGACAGATCTGCGACCACGACTGGTTCTGCGCCTAGTCCGAGGCCGCCCAGACCGGGTTCCCCAAGGCTCCCCGTGGGTTTCCGAGGCTCTCGATGCAAGAGACGTGTTCATTTTCTTTCCTTCCTTGTGTTGTGGATGAGTTGTTGGTGATTAGCATACTTGGGACTTAATTGGGAATTAAATTGCTCTGGGGACATTATATTGAGTGGTATGATAGATGAAAAATGAATAAACTGAAAAATTGTCCATCAAAGAAAGCGAGGTTTTCTTAGAAGCTGGATCCTGGCTCATGGAGCCTCCACTGGTTGCTGTTAAAATCACCCTCGTTAGTGAAGCCAACTTGGCTGTGTCCACCCCCTGTCCTCTCCAGTTGGCTTAATATTTGGAGAAGAGGAGCAAGCATAGATGAGGAAATTTCAGAAGGTTTGTGGAAAGCATTCGTGATTGCAAAAGTGCTGCCTGAATTTCAAATATTTTTGTACTCCGTTTGCATGAGCTTTTGGAAGTCCCCTCGTACTGAGAATGACAAGTCCTTAGGTAGGAGGCGTCGTGGACACCTGGTAAGAAAATCCAGCCGTGGGTCTCGTGAGCACCCGTGCTGCTCCTGTCCCGCTTCCCCCGTTCTGGGGTCTCCGTTCCCTGACCCTGCTGACTAGCCCTCCTGGGAGCAGCGGCGACTGCCCGTTGCAGGGTGTGAGGAAGTACCTGTGTCCTGGGAGGGCTTAGGTGGGGGTGGGGGACACACGCCACCTGCCCTGGCCTTTAGGTGTGTGGTGTTTCGGTGCTGCCCTATTGCTGATAAATTGCATTTCAGAGCTTTCAATTTTTTTTTTTCTGCTGTGCATTTAAATTTGGATCCTTGGTACTTGGGTCTTGTTCTCCACTTTGAAGCGTTCACCTGTTGGCCCTGCATGAGCAGGTGTTTCACCGACTGGTTAACCATGGATGCGTAGGGGAAAGTCATCTTGTGTGTCTCCAGGCTGAACCGTGCGTGCCAAGGGTTGGGCCTCTGCACTGTGGGGCTTGTTCTTTCTAAAGACAGTAGAAACAGGAGTTTTCTAGTCTGGAGACAGATACGGGGGTAAATCAAGCAAAACGTGGGTGGAACGAAGGCTCGGAAAATGGATGGGTTCCCACTGTGTCAAAGGGCGACCTTCTCATTGACCTTGAAATGATGTCACTGAGACTGGAGCCGAGAAGCGGGGGAATGCTTGACTCTACACCGCGTGTCTGTGAGTGGGCTTCTGAGATTTCCAAGCCCCGCGTGTGGTCCTGGGAGGAACAGTTCTCAGAGGGGGTCCCGGCGACTCAGGTCAGCACTCGCCTGCCTCTCTCCCACTTGTATCTCATCAGAAACGGGGACTTCTTCCTCTCTTCGGTGTGTGGACGTCTCATTTTCAGTCAGGCTTGCTGGAAGCAGGTGGCAGCTGAGTTTCTTTTTAGAGCAGCCGTGATGTACTGAAGGTTAGGTTTTATTAAAAAGTGGGGAAGATCTCTGATGCTGCAGGTAGTTGGCATCAGAAACAAATATGTGTTTGCTCTTCGTCTTCCCTCGGGTGGCTCCTGCTTTGAGTGAGCGCCGAGTGTTCTGTGGGTGTTTTCTGCGGGTGTTCCCTGGCCCTCGTCCCCGTCCCCCGGAAGGGACGGAGCTCCCCCTGCGGCCCTCCTCCCTCCCCCATCATAGTTCTGGCTCCTTCCAGCAGGGCCCAGAGTCTCCCAGCACAGGCCACCAGCTCAGCCCCATCTCTTTCACTTGCAGAGCCTCAGGGAGCCTAAGTAAGAAAACCCTTAAAAAAAAAAAATCACAACTTTTCTTTGATGAGCCGCTCATTTGGATTCTAATCAGTCGTAAAAAATAACCTCAGCCCAACCACATGTAAAAGGTCAAGTTTAAATATCATGTGGGGCTGGGGTGGGGTGGAGGCAGACCTAATAGCTCCTGTGTAAGCTGAGGGGAGAGGCAGAAAATAGAAGCCAGTGCTCAGCTTTTTGTGTGGCTGTTTGCTTCGAAGGCTGCTCTTTCCAAGCCTTGCTTGTGATAGAAATAAGATCTTGCTCTATTAATTTATTGCCTGCAAAGCGGATCCTTTCCTTGGTCCGCGCCGGGGAGTTATGGACTGGAACAGCACAGGGGTAGAGGGGGCAGGTGGTCTTTCTGGGACACTTTTTCCAGGACTGTGAGCTGACCCCCCCATTCCATTTACTGAATGTATAACCTGGTGACTGCTTTTCTGTCCTTCGGCGGAGAAAACATTGGAGCGTCTGTGACAGTGGGCTCAGCATGTGGTGGACGGGCGAGGAGAGTCCTTGGTTGACAGCCAAGGTGCAGCTCTGTGTTGGCCGGGGACTGGCAGACAGCATCCATCCTATGGATGACCTGCATTTACAACTGCAAAGACTCAGAAAAGGGAGGCTTGGAAGAGGACGGGGCAGTGACAGACAGCGTCTGGACCCAAGGGGCGTGTTAAGGAGTAGAGAGGTCATCCCGGAAGTCTTGGGTTCAGAGCTGTGCCAGACAGCGCCGCAGTCCCTGGCCATTCACGGCTGTCCACGTTCAAGTTGCTTAAATAGTTTTTTGTTTATTTTCATTTTATTTATGTGTGAGAGAGTTGGGGGGGAGAAGTCTTCCATATGCTGATTCACTTCACAAATATCTAAAGCAGCTAGTGCTGGGCCGGGCTGAAGCTAGGAGCCTGGAACTTAATCTGCTTCCTCTGCATAGGTGGCAGGGACCCAGCTACTTGAGCTATCACCTGCTGCCTGCTGTGGTTCACATGAGCAGAAAGCTGGATTGGAAACGAAGACAAGACTCAAACCCAGGAGTTCTAAGCAGTGTCTTAACCACAGTGCCAAATGCCCGCCCACTGAGTTTAATGTAACTGAAATGAAAAACTCAGTTCCTTGGTTGCACTAGCCACATCTCGGGTGCTGACGTGTGTTGAGCCACGTGGCCAGTGGCAGCCTTGTCAGAGCAGCCAGTGCAGAAAGTGCTGATGTGTGACGTGCTTTCGCTACATCTGGAGCCCAGTGGGGCTTCCCCATACAGGCTTGGTATCTTACATCACAGTCATAAGTCATTGCCAGCCTGGGGGAGTCTGGTGTGTCAGGTTCTCCTGTATCCAGCACATGATGGGTATGGGAGGGGGGATGGGCCGAGATAGTCAAAGGGTTGTAGTTCTGGCTTTTTCCGGGTGTTCTTCTCCTAAAGATGGAAGAGAGAGCGTTGTGTGCATCTCAGAACATGTGCAGGGAAAATGCAGACTCATCAAGTGGGCTTGTCTTGTTTCCCCCCCGACTGGCAGCGTCTGACCACTCGCAGGGTGTTCTCCTTTCCTCCTTGGCCCTGGTTGAGGGTGGCGGAGGGCTGGGTGGAGCCTGGCCTCTGACTCTTCCTCTCTGCTTCCCTGCAGTGGGCGGTGAGATCCCCCTAGACATGCGGCTCGGGGGCGGGCAGCTGGTGTCGGAGGAGCTGATGAACCTGGGCGAGAGCTTCATCCAGACCAACGACCCGTCGCTGAAGCTCTTCCAGTGTGCCGTCTGCAACAAGTTCACGACGGACAATCTGGACATGCTGGGGCTGCACATGAACGTGGAGCGCAGCCTCTCGGAGGACGAGTGGAAGGCTGTGATGGGGGACTCCTACCAGTGCAAGCTGTGCCGCTACAACACCCAGCTCAAGGCCAACTTCCAGCTGCACTGCAAGACGGACAAGCATGTGCAGAAGTACCAGCTGGTGGCCCACATCAAGGAGGGCGGCAAAGCCAACGAGTGGAGGCTCAAGTGCGTGGCCATCGGCAACCCGGTGCACCTCAAGTGCAACGCCTGTGACTACTACACCAACAGCTTGGAGAAACTGCGGCTGCACACGGTCAACGCCAGGCACGAGGCCAGCCTTAAGTTGTACAAGGTAAGGCTCGGCGACCAGGGGCACCTGGGAGACAGGGGAGGTATGTCGGGGAGGGATGGGGCAGTCCCTGTCACAGCCGGGTTGGCTGCTGAAGGTAACATGGCATCGGGAGGGCAGGGGGCCTCTGCCTTGTGAGGCAGACGTGTGGTGATTGTCTTCTTCCGGTAACTCAGGGGGCCAGTGTCGTTTCCAGCAGCTGATGCTGCCTGTGGGCCTCCTGTCCCTCGAGGGTCTTGCCGGCTGGCTTTGTCCTGCCTTCGAGTAGGCTTGCGCACACCGTTGCGCTCCCAGGAGCTCCCTCTGGCCATCATGCCTGCTGCTCTCTGCTTCCATCTCCTCATTTTCTTATTTCTTCTCTCCTTTGTGCCCCTGCGGTCACTCATTCATGCAGCCAGCAGGTGTATACTGAGCAACTTCTGTGTATTAGGCACTGCATCAGTGCGTGAAATAGACAAGGCAGCCTTGTCCTCCGAGAGCTTCCATTCTCTCAAGGGTGGTGGACGATAAGCATGCTGGACAGTTGACACTGTGGGCTGGGAGGTGGTCAGGGCGATGGAGGGGAGTCTTCTTAGTTGTCTTCCTTTTTCTGGACTTCACCCGTTCTCCTCTCCCTGTAGTCTCTCCTCATCCTCTCCTCGTCTTCCTTTTCATTTTTTTTTTTTTTAAAGTAATTCAGGAGGCAGAGATAGAGAAAAAAAAAAACCCACTGCTGTTTGGCTCCCTGATGCCTGTGGTGGTCCTGGGCTGGGGCCTGCAGCTGGAAGCAGGGAGCTCAATCCTGAACCCTCCTGTGGATGGCAGGAGCCCAGCTCCTTGAGCCACCGCTGCTGCCTCCCGAGGTCCACATGAGCAGGAAGCTGGAATCTGGATGTGGGTGTCTCAGCCGCTGGGCCAGACGCCGGCTCCCTTTGCTTCTTCCTTTCCTCTCCCCCACCCCCCAGTCCTCCTCTGAACTCTGTAGACAGCAGCAGAGCGGGAGGTGCTGCGCATCCTCTAAATAGTCCTTTCACTCGCACGGCAGAATTGCTCCAGACGCTTCTATTGATTTTCGCTGGACTTAAAGCCTCACCTTTTTCTCTAATCATCCCATAATGGCTTTAGTATGAACCATCAGGTATGAATCGCCATAAATCTTCCCGGCCTCGTTCCGCGCCCGCGTGCCCCTTTTCCCAGTCCTCACTTGGGTTCTCAGTCCCTCCTCTCCCCTCTGTTGTCGTTTCTGGCGGCTCTGGGTCCCTGCGTGTGTGGTGCCACAGCTCTAGAGCTGGTCTCACCCCCTCTCTGCTCATCGTAGCTTCCCCCTGACCATGGCACATCAGGAGGACCTGTGGGCGCCTCCCCAGGCTGGTCTCTGCAAGGTCCAGCCCTGCCATTCATCACACACTTGCTTGTTCCCAGGGTGGTTCGAGGCCTGTGTGGTAACACAGGTGAGGAATCATTGTGGGGGAAAGAGGAGAAAGCAGGAAGGAGGCTGTGGGGACAGAATGCTCTGGAACTGCCTGCTAAGGATGCAGCGGAGGAAGATGTGGGCGCCACACCGCCAGCTCCCTTAAGTGGCCCTGGCTTCGTTTGATGCCACCATTGCAAGAAAAGGCTGCGTGCAGGGGTCTGAAACGGCCACAGGATGGAGCTGATGTGGCCGAGAAAACCTGCCCGTGGAAAGGAGAATTTCCAAAGGACCCGACAGAGTAGCATTTTTGCAGAGGCCTCAGTGTGCCCACCGAAGGTTGCCTGCCACTTTGGTGAAGGTCGGTCAGAGGTGGCATGGAGCGGGCGTCTTGCTCCCAAGGCGAGAGCTGCCCTTGCGGTTACAGTAGGCACCCAGTGGCAGTCAGCTCTCTGCCGCCTCTCTGCGGACCGAGTCCTGGATAAGGGCGTAGCAGGCATCAAACTTCGCTCCCCCGAAGATTGGAACCTGGAACCTGGGACACTGGCTGAGAATATCCCATTTTTGGTCCCCAAACCATGTCCACAACTCCCACCTGGGGACTCTGGGTGAGGTGCTTTCTAGTGACGGGTGTGAGGGAAGCATTTTATTTGTACTATACATTTTGTTTTTGTACTATACCGGTCCCAGTCACTTAACCTCCTGGGCCTTAATTTGTGTTTCCATTTCAGGTGGAGGAAACTCCTGCTCCAAATTTGCAGGGCAGATAGAAGGCTCCCAGGTGTCGGGGTGCAGGGTGGGAGGTCGCACCGGCCCCTGACGGGGAGGTACTGGGGTGATGCGTTTGACTGGCACCTCCCTCCAGGTGACCACCTGGGAGGCTCAGGCAGTGCTCTCTGCATTGGGAGCTCAGGCGGTTCGTCTGGTCCCATTACTCCTTGGGTAGTGAACGCCCCTCTGTTGCTGAGGCCCTGTCATGGGGGTGGGGGCCCTGTCAGCCCCTCCTGGATGACACAGGACTTTCCTTCTAGCGTTTGTCCTGAGCCCTTCTGTGTGTCTGTCCCTGTGACCTTGATAAGCTGCTGTGGCCACCGAGAGGGGCTCCTCGGCCTCGAGAGTCCCAGTGTGTGGATTTGGGGTGGGGGTTGGAGGTGGTCTGCGCCACTTTGTCCCTGGGCCCCGGCGTGGCCGGTAGTAGATGGACATCGACTGCATGCTATTTTTCCTCCTGCTAATGTAATCCATTAGCCCCGCATGCATAATCAGGTTTAGAGCACAGTTAACTGGATGTAATCGAGTTCTTCACCGTCTGCTGCAGCGAGCACTGCAGATGTAGCTGACCCCCGGTGGGCGCCCGGCCGCTCACCCACAGCCCCGTCCCCGGGCCGCCCCGCCCCACCCAGCCCTGTCCATGTCCCTGGCCCGGGAGGCTGCGGATCCTGCCCCGGGGCTGCTTTCCGCTGCACCTACTGCACAGGGCGCCGTGAATCTGGCTTCTCTGCTGGGTCTCCCTGGTAGCTGGGGGCTTTCTCTCCCATCCTCTTCCTTATTTGCATTGGTGGGGATGGAGCCCCCAGCTCAGGACATGCACGGCGGGTGGCCCAGCTTCCTTTGTCCTTTGCCCTCACAGCGATCAGAGTCAGAGCTGTGGATGCCATCAGTGCTGGTGCCAGGCATCCCTCTATCTGAAATCCAGATGCTCCAAAACCTGCAACTCCCTGAGTGCCAGTGTGATGGCGCAAGAGGAAAATTACACAGCTCGCCTCCTGGGATGGACCGCAGGCAGAGCGCAGGCAGGCGGCATGGCCCAGTAGGTGCGGCTGCTTGGGACTCCCTCCTCATCCCACGTCAGAGTGTGGTTCAAGTCCTGGCTCTTCCACTCCTGATCTAGCTTCCTGCTGATGCATCCTGGGAGGCAGCAGATGGTGCTTGGGTCCCTGCCACCCACCTGGGGGTCCTGGATGGAGTTCCAGCCTCCTGGCTTCAGCCTGGCCCAACCCTGGCAGCTGCAGGCATCTGGGGAGTGAGCCAGTACACGGAATATCTGTCGCTGTTCCTCTCTTTGTTTCTGTCACTCTGCCTTTCAAGTAAACGAAATATAAATAAATAATAAAAAACCGGAAGGATACTGAATGTATTGTGTGTATACGGCATATATAGAACACAAAAGAATTGTGTGTTTAGATTGGGTCGTGCCCAAGATCACTCATGTATATGCAAACATTTAAAAGTCCGGAATAACCTGAAATCCAAAACACTTCTGGTCCCAAGCGTTTCCACTAAGGGGAGTCTAACCTGCCACTTAGCTTCGTCCTGGGACTGAACTTGCTGAAGGCATGAGATGGCTTTTAGTATCGAAACCACAGAGGGAAGGGCAGACACCAGGTGATCGTATCTCCACTGCTTGGAGCTGTCTGGCCCGGGTGACTGTGTGAGAGCAGCGTTGCATGGAGGATAATATTCCAGTGTTCTTCCCCCCTGCCTCCTGGGAGAAGAGCAGGGGAGGGGTGTGGGGGAGGGGAGAAATCGGGAGCCCACAGTGTCTGATGGAGAAGCCCTTTCCGTTTCTCTGGAGCCCTGGTGACGGCAGTGCACTCCTGGTTGGGTTCCTCGGGCTGTCTCTGGTCCAGTCTCTTGTGGTTTTCGTTGCTATCCTGCCACCGGGGGGTCCCTGTGATCGGTGGGTTCAGCAGGAAGATCAGAGGCTCCCATGGAACCTCACAGCTGGGCCGGTGCTTGCTGTCCTCAGTGACTGCCTGAGACAGAATGGAGAGGCACCTGTATCTCCCCAGGGCTGGAACTCCAGGAGCTTCCGTCCACATTCTTCTGGTTTCTCATGCATACGTCTATCCCACTCCCGTAGCCCTGCACTCGCCGAGATGTGGGGTGGCCAGTACTGCCCAGTGCCTGACCTCAGCTTCCTAGGGCTGCCAGCTTCCGTCCCCGGTCCCTGGAGTGTGGGTGCCAGCTCTCCTGGATTCACCTGGCCCTCCCAGCCTCCTCATGGTGGTGTCTGTTTGGGATTGGGGGTGGGGATGGAGTGGAAAGGCAGGTGGCAGTCAGTGCACAGCTGTCAGCTGTCAGAATCAGGTTTGTCCTTTGATGTCTTTCTTCACCTGAGTGTCGTTGGCTTGGAAATCCATCAGCTTTACAGGTAGATGAAGACCCCACCAGAAAGAATTCCCTGGATGTGTTGCCTTTCGTTGGCTTTCCCAGTCATCTTTTTTTTTTTTTTTTAAGATTTATATATTTACTTGCAAGTCAGAGTTACACAGAGAAAGAAGGAGAGACAGAGACGGGGTGGGGGGGAGGGAGGGAGGGAGGTCCGTCCGTCTTCTATCCACTGGTTCACTCCCCAGATGGCTGCAATGGCTGGAGCTGTTCTGATCAGGAGCTCTTCCGAGTCTCCCATGTGGGTGCAGGGACCCAAGGACTTGGGCCATCTTCTACTGCTTTCCCAGGCCAGAGTGGAGAGCTGGATCATAGTAGAGCAGCCAGGACTTGAACCGATGCCCATATGGGATGCTGGCACTGCAGGTGGCGGCTTTACCTTCTACGCCACAGCACCGGCCCCTCCCATTCATCTTACATTATACACAGGAGGGTTGTCTGCCCCACTGTTGGGTCCCGGCTGCTTGTGAGCTGCCTCAACCCAGGGAGGCAACCAAGAGATAGGAAGCCAATGTCCAAGCCAACTCGACTTGGCTTACAGGAAGAGGGAGAGTCTGGCACCGTTTGCTAACACACACGTGTGCACACGCACTTGGCCCATCTCCCACACAGTGGCCTGTTCTCTTGCCCTCCTCTGAGGATGGTGCCGTGTGTGGGATGTGAAAAGCCCTCCCTTGGGCTCTACACCACTCCAGAACCATCTCAGTTTCTTAGCACCAGCTTCAGACAGCCGTTGGGGCTGCCTGCTAGCGGGGTCTTACAATCATCACGTGGTGGATAGGCTGATCACAAGATGTAGAAAAGGACAGATTGCAGCGTGCTCTGAAATGGGCCTTGTTTGTGCTCCTTGATGGGTTTTCTGGGGGTTGGGGGCGGCATGGGGGTCTTGGGAAGACGACTGTACCCTGCATGCCCCTGGGTGTTCACCAGCGGCCCCTGTCTGCTCTGAGAGCCAAAGGCCTATATCCTCCAGGGAGGCGTCCCTCCCCCAGCTGGCCTCTGCCGTCCTGTGGCTCCTTCTTGGGAGTGCTGCGGCCGGTGTCGTCTGGTTCACGGTGTGGTTCCGAAGCCATCTTCCTCCCTGCTCTTTCTCTCGTTAGGGAGACTTGTTTTAAGTGCTGCCTTCTGCCCCTCTTTCCTCCTACCTTGGTGCCGTGCACCAAAGAACAAAAGGAGGGGGTGTTTTCCTGGCGGTGACAGAGAAGGTGTGAAGGCCAGGTGTTTGAGGTTGAGCACATTTAGCCTCCCGTGTCCTCCTCGTCCTGGAGTGGCTGGGGCTGTGCTCACTTGGTGGCTGGGGTGGGCAGGTTGTGGGGTTGCTGGGCTGGGCTGGGCTGGGAGGGTGCCCATGGCCTGATGGGTCCATGCCTGGAGACTGGGCAGGCCTTGGAAGTTCTTCTGGCCACCTGTTAACTGCAAGGGGACTCTAGGAAGAAGGAAAGAGCAAATCTTTCAGGGTAGGCTCGTGCCAGGGCTGAGTTCTTCCATCAGAGCATAGAGCCATGCGTGCCGCCAACCGTGCACAGTGTGGTAGGCTGGTACCTCGCTGGGGCAGTTTCTTGCCCCGTCCTCCTCCAGAAGTGTCCCACCTACTTCTAGGTGTCCCCTCCTGAGGTGCTGTCTTGTACACCTGGCCAATGCCGGCAGGTGTAAGCCTTGCCTGCATTTCTCTGCTTGCAGCTCTGTGCACTCTCATCAAGGAGCTAGGGCCAGGGATGCTTTGGGCCCCCGCTCTGGGTACCTACTCATGGAACTGAAATCGCAGTAGGTGTGCCTTCCTTGAAAAGGCTAGAACTTAACAGGCCACTTGTTGCAAAACCAGTTTTACAGCCGTTAACCATAGCACTTTTATATTCTTTCTAAATGCTAGTATTTTTGTTTCTCTGTCTCCAATCTTTTTGTGGAGAGTTAAAAATCAAGAGGATTCTTTTACCATGTCGTGATCATTTCTAACAAGGTTGGTGTTCTGTGCTCGGCCAAGGGTAAGCTGGTGATCCCAGGTGGATCCCCGAGTTTTGATGGTGAAGTAACATGGATAGTGCATGTTCACTGGGAAAGGTGTGAAAAAAAAATTTTTTTTTGCACATAACATAGGCATTTCACAAAAGTATAAGATTGATACAAAATTGGAATTACATCCTGTCTACTAAGCCTCAGTCCTTTTTTTATATTGTGTTTTCAGTCATTTACAAATGAAAGTCCCTTTCCCTACTCTGACTTGTCTCTCCAGAAGCGCACCACAGATACATTTAGTTAGATCCTTTGGGCTGGTTTGTGCTCATGCAGACAGAAGTGTGCATTTGTATACATGTGTGTATATGCATACAAGTGGCCCCGGAAGACATGTCTAAGTACAGACGATTGGTACACTTTCAGCTTTGTCATACAGCTTCTGTCATGGACATCACTCTAGGTCCTTCCCTACACATCTTTCACTCTTTTTAATGGCTGCCCGGATTTCCGTCGGCTTTCCAGTCTCTCGTCGCTGCGCGGGGCCCGGGGGTGTGCAGCCAGCGTGCGTGGTCCCTCAGCGGGAGGTTGACCACTGTGGCCCCACCCCAGTAAGGGAGGCCCGGATCCCTGCCCGCTGACCAGTGCATTGTCAGCTTGGCAGCCTTCTGACGTGGCTCTAATTATGAGGTGGCTGAATGCTTGATGTATTCGTTCACCATTTTTTTCCTTGGTGGTTTTCCTGTCTGTGCCCTTCGCTCATTAGTTTTCTTCGTTTTTTTCCTTTTGCTGATTGGTTTACAAGAGCTCTTGGTTTCTCTGGGCCGCCAGTGCTGTGTGCTGTGGGTGTCGCAGTCATTTCGCCCAGGTTTGTGTTGTCTTCCACTTGGCTGCTATTGCATCCGACGTAGAGAAACTCGCCCTTTGTTTCACATCCGCGCTGCTGGTCTCTCTGTGCTTCTGACCCTGCGCTTTTCCACGAGGTGCTGTCTCCCTGCTAAGATGGTCGAGAATAACTCGCACCTGTGGAGAGCTGGTCTCAAGTCCGGGTGCACGCTGTTGGACCTGCTGGATTTCCAGTGACATCAGTTTCGTTGGTTTTTTTCAAATGCGGAAACTGAGGGCACAGAGAGGTTGCTGGTCGCGAGCCAGTGAGAGCCGCTGGCTCCGTATCAAGGTGCGGGCAGCTTGGCGCTGCTTCGGCACCATTACTCCTGTTTACACCTTGAGTGTGCAAGGGGCGTGCTGCGTGTCGTGTGTGTGCATGTGTGTGTATGCACACGTGTGTGTGTGCGTGTGTGTGTGTAGGCCTCCTGGTACGTGCAGGGCAGGTTAGGACTCTTCCTTCCACACTGCAGGGCTCCCGCGCAGCATTTCCTTAAACACGCATCCTTTCCCCGCCGCCCACAGCAGCCGCCTCCTTGTTGCTGGTGCTCTCACTCTTGCAGGGTGCCTTGGGGTGCAGGTGAGGTGGCCTGGAGGGTGAATGTTGTGTCCCAGGGCTCCGGGGAGGAGGAAGAGGCTTCACAGTGCCCAGGGCCTGTGGATGGTGAGGAAGCAGGGGTTTGGACAAGGAGCTGCCCTGGGGCCGGCGCTGGGGCGCAGCCGGTGAAGCCGCTGCCGGTGATGCGGACATCTTGTGTGAGCCTTGGTTTCAGTAGCCCGTTGTCAGGATGCTGGAGCGCAGCCCAAATGCCAGGCTTGTGTGCCCCACACCTTCTTGGGGGAGATCTCAAACTCCCCTGGACCCCACCCTCATCGACAGGGAGGGGTAGCGCTTGTGGAGTTGCTTGCAGAGAGACTGCTGCCTTCCTAGGGCTGCTCCTTCCGCCATGGGAGGCGCTTGCTGGGGACGTCCCCGGCATCCCAAGTGGCTGCTGTGCTTCGCTTGTCCTAGGTAGACAGTGTGCAGGGCAGCTGGGTGGGAGCTGCCGCGTGACAGGCCCGAGACGTGAACTCAGTTCTGAATCCTTTCAGCTTGCTGAGGACTTGGACTCAAAGGGCAAATTTGAATACTTGCCGTCCCAACAGGTGTTTCTGGTGTTTTGTTTTGAAAGGGAAATTGTAAGGGAACAATTAGGCATTGTCAGGAAGATTGTCAGGAAAAGGCGAGGGTTTTGAAATAATTACATAATACACCTGAGCCATATTCTTTATTCTGTTTTAAACATAACTGGAAACTATAAATACCATTTAAGTGTAGGGTGGGAAAGGCTGTTACTATGAGAGCCGTTTTGGTAGGACTGAGTAATTTTATACTTTAATAAAATGAAATTTCCAGTGCTGTTTTTTTTTTTTTTTTTAATAAGTAACCAGGATGTAGGATGGAAGTTGAACGTTTTTCATGACAGAAAATCTGTGGCTTGCCGAAATGACGGGGATGACTGAAGCCAGTGGCGTTAGGGAGGAGACCCCGCGGTGAAGGCTCCCGCGGAGGCCCGGGGTCGGGCTGCCAGCCACGTCGCGGGACGCCCAGTTAGGTGATAAATCTCCAATCCATGGCAAATGATGTCTCTCCTTAAATAGACTTCGTGCCTCCATGCCTGAAGCCCGCATCTGCTATGCAGCCTGTGTTGCACTGGGGAGCCCTGCCTTGCAGGTGAAGAAATGCAGGGGTGGGGCGGGGGGAGAGAGAAAGTGAGAGCAGGTGCCCTGCTAGGAAAGCCCCTTCCCAGTGCTTCGTAGCAAAAGGAGAAGTTACACGCGCCTCGAATGCTGACTGAGGTTTTTGTTATTAGTAGGAAACTGTCCCGTCACGTTTTCACATTTTCCGAGTTAAATGCATTCCCTATAATGAAATATATATATAAACACATATATATATTTTGCTGTCTCCTTTTGTTGAGATGCTGTCTGTCACCCAGCCAGGCAGAGGCCAGGTTCTTGTCCTTGGGAGACAAGTAAGTGCAGAAGAGCACCTTCCCATGGTTAACTCTGCTTACCAACCCTGCTGGGCCCGGGCTGGGGATCTGTGCTGGCTGCAGCTGGTGAGTCTGTAACCTGTGTTTGATTCGGTTTGGTTTGGCTCAGGGCATTCTCAGGGGAGTGTGTTCTGCTGCAGCGTCCATGTCGGTGGGGTGGGTCCCCCACACGGCAGGCTTTCCTGTTCACATTCCTTCTTTCTTCAGAACCTGTGCTGTGTCTCAGGAGCGCTTTGTGGCTGAGCACCTGTCAGGGTGGGAGCTGATGAAGGGGTGATTACGCTGAGGGCGAACCAGTTAGCAGCAGTGTGGAGCTGGAACTGTGTTTCTGGGATGCTCTTATCCCCTTACACCTCCTCCCAGCCAAGCGACCGCCTGTGGATTGGCGATGCCTGGGTGTGTCTGACAGTGAGGGTCCCCCTTTGTTGTCAGAGGAGCCCTGTTGTCACCAGCCTGTGGTTGATTGCGTGACCTTGACACACCTGGGTTTTCCTGTAGTCTCCATGGACGTGGACGCATCCTCACACCCTTGGGACAGTGCGACAGTCTTTCTTGCTGGGGTTCGATGTTTGCATCCTGAGCCCTCGAGTCCTTTTGAGGGGCTTGGGTGGGAGCTGTTGTCCCTGTGGTGGTCTCGCAGATGGATGCCACGCAGATTGGTCTGTGCTGGGGACTGTCCTGGTAGAGCAACCCCATCCTGCGTTAGAGCCCCACCTGCTGATTTCTGACAGGGCTCCTTTGAGCCGACTGTTTGCTTTTCCAGGCCCTTTTGGAACTCTTGTTCTGGGCCCGGGAAGGCTCTCTGATCAGAGCGGGTGTTCTCCCTCTGCTGGGGCCACTTGGGGCCTCGTGTGTGTGAGGTTGCAGGGGGGAGTAAAGGGTCACTCCAGAGGCTCACATTAGGGGAGGCGTCCCTGCTCCAGGGTGGTTTCCAGCGTAATCTTGCTGTGCATGGAGCCGTCCTGGCTTGCATTTCCCCTCTGCCACCATCTCCCTGTTTTTTGAAGTCTTTCAAGGCACGAGACACCTGGGGAATGTTCCTGGCTCTTCATTCCCCGTGGCACTGGCCCCAGGACTGGTCTTCTCGATGCTAGTCAGTGAGTGTGGCTACAGAGCCAGCTGTGGGAGTGGATCTGGCTGGACCTGTATGTGGCTGTGTGTTCTGTTTCTGGTTCTCAGATTAGGCTCTGACCACCACCACCACCACCATCATCATCATCATCTTGCCCAGATTGCATTTCCTGTTGGTGATGGCTTCAGCAAACAGTTTGTCCAGGAACAAGAGTTGGCCTTGGCCTGTGTCACTGTGTTCCGACCTTGAATCCAGACCCTGTTTGCTCTGGCTCCGTTATCGGTGGCCGTGAGCCTCTGGGGGCTCGGAATTTCTGCCAGGGTCAGACTCGGGCATCTGCAGGTTTGCCTGGAGGGGCGGCTCTTCAACTATGGGTGGTTTCTCCATGATGCTCCGCTCCCAGGGGCCCCCAGAGTCTTGCTTCTGCCTGGCTCCCTGAGACATCCTCTCACGCCCCCTCTCTGCCTGGCCTGCTCGTCACTCCGCCTGCAGTGTGGCATTTGTAAGAAAATCTCACCTGGGGAGGTTTCAGGCAGCAGCAGCGGCAGAGCCCAGCTCCGCTGAGGGGAGACTAATGACACAGCTAATTAATGCAACAGATGTCATTTTAAGTGCTCGTTTCTCTGTGACTGGGTTGCACGTGGCTGAGGTCGCTGAGTTAGGCTTTGGTTCCTGTTGGAAAACATCAGCATGGAAGGCAAAGCCTGTCCCTGCCTCAGCGGCGCATCCCTGGGATTCCAGAAGACTCGGCTCCAGGACCCACAGCCGGGGTCTCCTCCACCTGTGGCACGTTTGGCCTGAGCTGATCTCTGCCTCAGGTGCTAGCTGTTTCACCAGCTGAGAACCCAGCATTTCAGCAAAATTCTAGAAAATGGAATTCAAGGATATATTTATTGGGGCATCAGCGATTTTGAAATGTATGCACACTAAGGGTCAAGTTCATAGAAAATGCCCATGAGGAAAAAGCTGCGCAGGGATTTCAGTGTTTACCCCCCCCCCCCCCCCCCGTCTTTTAATTCCATTTTCCCACACACATTTAGGAGTGGCCTCAGGGCGATGGCCCTCCCTGTCCTGGGCATCTCGGGAAGGTGGCGCAGGTGGACACCAGATGATGGGCACCCTTTTCTCCCTTTGCTTTCGTGTCTTTACTGAAAGCGGGGCTGTTTGAGAGGAGTGCGGCCAGGGTGGGTTTGGAAGGTGCCCTCTGGGCAGCCCATGGCTAGGACGTCTGGGACCCAGGGATTTGTTAAGGATCTCCTTAGTTCATGCATAGGGCAACAAGTGTCCTTGATGGTGGGGGAGTGAGTGAGGAAGGAGGTGGTGTTATCCTTTGCTCCCTGTTCAGTGGTGGAATTGGAATGGACGGGTGGAAGGCGCTCTCTTCTGCACGTGGTCCAGAAGTGGCTGGAGTGACCAGGAGGCCGTGGACCTGCAGCTGGCAGCCTGTGCACAGGCAGACAGGTCACTCGCTGGGGCCGGCTGCTCCTGCCCAGGGCCACACTCAACGATGCTCACCCAGGAAGTGCATGCAGCATATCCTCTCCCAGCTGCTGAATCCGGAAGTGCCACGTCTGTACTGACGCAACGTGTTACCTGTGTCTTCTGTGTTGCCACATCTGTCCACGGTGTTCCAGCCCCACGTGACTCACAGCGGTCTGTGTCAGGCCCCTTCTCCACCTCGCTTCTCCTCCTCCTCCTCTTCTACGTTCTGCTTTGTGAAGCAGATTCTTTACTTCCTTACTTATCTGAAAGGCAGAGTAACAGAGAGGGAGGTCTCTCCTCCAGGTGGAAGAAGCCCAGTGCTTGGGCCATCCTCTGCTGCCTCCTAGGTGCGTTAGCAGGAGGCTGGATTGGAAGTAGAGGTGGCCTCCTGTCCCAGGCCCTCCAAGCAGCAGCTTCAGCCACTGTACTACAATGCTGTCCCCTGACTTCTCCCCTCTGTTCCTTGACAGCAAATGTTCCAACTCCTTCTAGCATTGGCCCAGGCCGCCTTTGTTTTTCAGTGACTCTTGCCAAGTGTCTCATTCAATCCAGTTTTTTTTTTTTTTTAAAGCTTATTTGAGAGGCAGAGTTTGAGAAAGAGAAGGAGAGACAGAAAGATTTTCCATCTATTGGTTCACTTCCCTAATGGCCACAATGACCAGGGCTGGGCCAGGCTGAAGCTAAGAGCCAGGAGCTTCTTCCGGGTCTCCCATGTGGCTGCAGGGGCCCAAGGACTTGGTCATCTTCCACTGCCTTTCTAGGCTATCAGCAGAGTTGGATTGGAGGTGGAGCAGCCAGGACTTGAACCTATGCCCATGTGGGATGCTGGTGCTGCAGGCTGTGGCTTTAACCCACTGAACTATAGTGCCGGCCCCAGTCCAGTGGGTTTAAATACCATCTGCCTGCTTGCTAATGACGCCTGCATCTCTGTCTCTATCCTTGACTTTTATCTGTATCCATCTCCATCCTGGACGTTGACAATTGGATGCTCAGACCGACACCAGCCCGGCAGAATGTGCTCCTGATTTCCCCCATGCCCTAGAATCTGGTACAGCCGCTCCATCTGCACAAATCCAGGGTAGGCAGGCATACCTTGGAGTACAGGGGATGCCACGTGGGGACCGGGGCACTCCACACCTCTCTGCAGCCCCGTCACAGACTCTGAGTTCTGTACTCCTGAGTTCACTGTGGTGTTGCTCTTCCGGGGGTCTTGTGGATGTTTGGAAGGGTGTCAGCAGGTGTCACCTGAGGGTTGGATAGTGAAAGGTGGGATCTTTAAACCTGGAGTTTAGAAGATTGGGTTCAGCCCTAAAACAACGTCTCCATCTCTCTCCTTAGAATCTCCTCTGCCCTTCCTGGACAAGAGGCTGGTGTCTAAATAAACGATGCTTACCTAGTCCAGTATTTGGTTGCCTCGGAGCCCTCTGAGAACATGTTCTTGGTGGCCGCCCATCGTCACCGGAAGAAACTCCAGCCTGCCTCTCTCCTCCCGCCCCATGTTCAAGCCACACAGCCTTGAGTGCCTTCTGAGAGCAGTTTCATGTTCTATCTTTAGGCAGTGGCTTTTCAACTTTGTGATTGTGATCTAAAAAGATGTACATTGTATACTGTGACCCAGCATGTGGGTGTGGGTAGACATTTGTATGTGTGACTGAAACAAAGTTGTATGAGGTAATTTTGTTCTCACTCCTGTGCCACATTCTGCTACTTTTTATTCTCTCTGGTTCTGGGGTGTTTAACACATGCTGCTTATACTCCTGACATTGATTTCCTGATCCCCTAAGGCAGGGACTCGCAACCCAAGGGAGCTGCAAACCAAGGTGCATGCCTGGCCCGCCCCTCGAGGTTCTAGTCTCTTTTTCTGTGAGATGCCTGGGTGCAGCTGCATGTGAGCCACTGAATTAGTGGATCACAACCCACAGCTTAGAAACCATTGCTTTCCAGCCTCCAACGGAGGAAGTGATCCTCCAGTAAGACCATCATATATGGATGCAAGGGCCACTCAGGTCTGTAGGGAGGTAGAGGAAGGGAGAAATCACAGCCAGTGGGCTAGGTCAGAAAATCCAGCTAGGAGAAGGGGGAGCTGCAATTTCAGCAAGATCAGAAGAGGGCAAGCCGGGTGGGGCCAGAGGCAGATGCGATTCCTTCTTCCCTGTGCCAGAGCTCAGGCCCCTGCACTAAGCTGCACAGAGCAGCCGGAGTTTCCTTTCCTGCCCTTGTGGCTGCTGTGACGTCTGAAGGAAAACCAGTCACGAGTTACACATTTCATAGTAGTCACACTGGGGTTTGTGCCTTTCTGCCTTTTTTTTCCTGGTAAGGAAAGCTGTTAAAATAATTTGAAAAAGTTCTCCACACCCCATAAGCAAATGTTAAACTACAGTGACTACGTACTATGCTGAATTCTTTGGACGAGGGAATAAAATATACTCTTGTCTACATTTTACTCTGGAATGCATCAGAAATATGCACTGGTGGCTGGAGAATGCCCTGGACAGATGAACTGCCCAGAATCTCTTTGTGACCTGGGTGGTAATATGCGTCTACTATATCTCCTGGTCTTTAGAATTGAAATGTTCTTAGGGAGAGGGGAAGGAACTAGAAACAGAGCTCTTATCTGTTGGTTCACACACACACACACCCAAAATGCACACAGCATTTGGGGCTGGACCAGGTAGAAACTGCGAGCCAGGAGCCCATTCCTGGTCTCCCATATGGGGGCCAGAAACCCAGCTCCTAAGCCATCTCCTGCCGCCTTCCAGAGTACGCATCACCAGGAGCCTAGAATGGAGATCAGAGCCGTGGCTTGAACCCAGGCCCTCTGGTCTGGGATGCAGGCATCTTAATGAGCATTTTCGCTGCGGGCATCCTCACACAGTGTGCACTGCCTGGCTGAATCCCAGAACCTAATGCCTGGGTGTTCTTTCCCTCTGAACTCCATCACGTAGATGCCGTGCGCTGGGACAAGGTGTGTCCTACACCTCTGCCCACCTCCCTTGCACCTGCACTCGCCATGAAGGGAGGATGAAGACAGGGCTCCCACGAGTGGTTTCTGTCTGTGTAAGTGGGGGCATAGGTTTTACTGGAGACAAACGCTCCTAGGTATGGGCACTAGTGTAGACTAGTGTAGCAGAGACAGTGGATGTCCCACTGGCTCTTGGCCACTGCAAAGTTACTTGGATGCCCATGCGATGGCAGTTGCCAAGCCTGAGTTCCCTCTTGCATCTAACTTCGGTCACATAAAGGAAGTAGGGGCGTGTCGGTACCTGCGGGGAAGTTCTGTTTTTGTCGCTACGTGTTACATAGATGGCAGTGGAGTCTCAGGCTCTCTGTCCTTAAGGCACCTTAGGGATGCCCACAGAGGGGGCATACAGGTAGAGCACCTGGAGAAAGGGCACTCTGGAGTGCTTGGGTTTTTAGAAGGGGAGAAGCCCCTGGCGTCAGGCTGCTGGGTTTGAATCCTGGCGTCTGGGACTTTGGCAACTGCATTCCTCTCTGTTCATCATCAATAAAATGGGCTAATAGAGCTACCTACAGGATAGGGCTGCGGAGCGAGTTGAATGAGATAATACATGGACTGGCCCTGCAGTGTAGTTGGCATGTAGGCCCCGTATGTGTACGTCTGTGTTCAGTGTGTCCTATATTCCTTGTTTTGATTTCTCTAAGGAAATATTTCTGAATGCCACTCTTGTCTTGATGGAGTTATTATCTTTCCATTGCAGTACTCCAGTACTCTCTGAAACCATGCCTTTTTTGCATTCTTCTTCTTCTTCTTCTTCTTTTTTTTTTTTTTTTTTTTTTTTTTTTTTTTTTTTTTGAATTTACTTTTATCTATTTGCAAGGCCAAGCAAGAGCTAGCGAGTGACAGAGGTCTTTGATCCCTTGGTTCACTCCCCAAATGCACACACCAGCAGGGGCTGGGCCAAGCCAAAGCCAGGGTACAAGCACTCCATCAGGGACCGACATACTTGAGCCGTCACCCGCTGCCTCCCAGTGTGTGCGTGAGCAAGAGCTGAGTGGGAAGCCAAGGCAGGACCGCAGTGGGGGACGTGGGAGTCAGATGGTGGCTTGACCTGCACGACCACACCCGTGGTGTTCTGACTTCCCGAAGGCCGCTTTTCTGTGCATCTGCCTCTGCATTACAAGGGCCACACAACTGGACTTACTTGACAGTTGGCGTGTCCTTAGCTTGAATGTGGAGGATAGAAATCCGGCCAGTGGGTTTGTGGTTTACTTGGGTGGAGCAGGCAGAAGGAGTTTCCCTTCCGAGTGTTGAGTGAAATGGCTCTCAGGCAGGACTTCAGCCTGGGCCTGTCTTCAGTGGTCCCCCTGGAAGGACAGGGTGCTCAGACACTCACCAAGGTCTCTCAGGCACTGAGAGCACGTGCGTGCGTGCATGCGTGTGTGTGTGTATGTGTGTATGTGTGGGGGGGGGGCGGGAGAGAGAGGGAGAGGGAGAGGGAGAGGGAGAGAGAGAGAGAGAGACAGTGTTTCAAAGGGATGCCTCTGCCTCTCCTGAGTGATGCAGCAACAAGTGAGTCCTGGGAATGAGGGAGTGGCCAAGCCCGCCTTTATCTCATCTTATCCCTGAGGAATACTGAGGCGTCCTCAGCCCGGGGACAGGGCGGTAAAGCTGCTTGCACTGACACTTTTATACTGTCGTCCCGCACACCTGGGAGACTGCAGCACTGGATTTTTTTTTTTTTTTTGATAACTTCCCAGAGGTTTCAGTACATACCTGGTTCCCTTATGCAATCAAAGTAAGATGCAAGGAAGATTTTAGGCCTGGAAATGAACACACAGTATACAGCACCCTCAGACCTCTTGCTACTTATTTTTTCATTCTATTACTTATATAAAAGGTGGCACCTCATATAAAAACACCGGTATAGTCCAGAAATGCACAGCTTGGAGGGTAAAGATAGAAAAATGAAGGTTAAATTCTAGTTAAACCAGAAGATGCTAGACACTTTTTATTTATTTATTTGAAAGAGGATTACAGAGAGAGAGAGAGAGATCTTCCATCTGCTGGCTCACTCCCTAAATGGCCACAATGATGAGAGCTGGGCCGATCCGAAGCCAGGAGCTTCTTCTGGGTCTCCCATGCTGGTGCAGCGGCCTAAGGAACTGGGCCATCCTCTGCCGCTTTCCCAGGCCACAGCAAAGAGCTGGATTGGAAGTGCAACAGCCGGGACTTGAACTGGTGCCCATATGGGATGCTGGCACTGCAGGCAGCAACTCCACCTGCTACACCACAGTGCCAGCCCCTAGATACTTTTTTTTTTTTTTTTTAAAGATTTCTTTCTTTCAAAGGCAGAGAGAGAGAGGGATCTTTCCATCTACTGGCTCACTCCCCAGATGGCTTCAATAGCTGGGGATGGGGCCAGGCCAGTACTTCTAGGTACTAGAAGCCTCTTCCAGGTCTCCTACATGGGTGTCTGGGGCCCAAGCACTTGGGTCATCTTCCACTGCTTTCCCAGGCCGTTAGCAGAGAGCTGGATTGGAAACGGAGCAGCCAGGACACAAACTGGTGTTGCAGGTTGCAGCTTAACCCGCTCCACCACAGCGCCGGCCTCACAGGTGCCCTTGTAGATGTCGTATCTGTGGCTACATACATCGGTAACCTTGGTGTGCCAGAGAATCTGCAAGGGGGCTGGCTGCTGGGCAGAGTGAAGGTGAGCAGGCTCTGAAGCTGCTGTCCCCACCTGGCCTGAGTGAGTTCATTTATGCTGAGAGCTGCGTGTCCATCCGTGGCCGAGATGACTTCACGTTGCCTTAGGAGCTTGCCTGAATGTTGACATGGGTGTGCCGAGTTTCCATTCACGGCACCAAGCACCTGCAGTCAAGTATGCAAAACTCTCTCCATGGCAACCCTCGGTGTGCCATTAATTTTAAATATTCCAATTTTTTTTTCTTCAAGCTGGAACTTTCTTTTTTAATTACCCACCCCTCTTCTGTCCTATTCATACGTGGGAAGTTAATCTCCTCAGCCACTCAAGTTTCGAACATTGTCTGGCTTGCCCCCTCCTCTTTTGCAAGGCGATTGTTTTTTTTCCCCTAATGAAATAAATGGCCAACCCTGGGATCTCTGATTACAGCTCTGAGTCAACAAGTGGGCGGAGCTGCTTCCCTTCTTGATTTGAAAGAAGCTAAACTTAATGGGAAGCAATCATCTTTAATACCTGAAACACAGTATGCAGGACAGAAAAGTCTCAGCAGATTCACTGCCGCCCTGCGACTAGATCAGTGTGAATACATCTGAGGTGGACTTGAGACGCGGAGCAGGTCTGTCTGGGGAATGGGGACCTGAACTGGCCCTAGCGTGAGTTTGGGCAACATAGGTTTCATGCCAGCATCCAGAGGTGTGTAGGGAACATGTTCATGGCTTGCGCTTGGAAACACCTATGAGAAGAAACGGAAACCCACGGCAATGGCACATTAAGTTTGCAAATTGGAGCATAAGTGAAAAAATGCAAAAGAAAGTTTTGCATCCAGCAACACGCATTTCACATGTGGTAATTATTGCTGTCAAACATGATATTGCAGTGGCCCATGTGTGAGCGGCTAAGCCATTAGTCTGGGTACCAAATTTCACGTTTGACACCTCTCCTGTGCAAATTGGATTTCTTACTGACCCATAGGTAATCGTTGTGTAATTCATTCATGACCATAGTCCTCCTGATTTTGGAAATAGCACAGGCATGGTTTCTGTTTTCTTTTTTAGTAGATCTTACAGATCTTCCCCCCAATGTCACCTCTGACCTGGCAGTCACTGTTGGCAATGGCTGGTTTTGTTTTGAAGCCTTGTAGTTTGACATCCTTGGCGGTGATGTCTTCGAGGCATTCCTGCTATTTTGTGCGCAGCCCTCGTCCTGGTCGTGTCGGGTGTTGGGGACATTTGGCCTCGAGCCCCTTCGGAATCGTGTCGGCAAGAGTGAATCATGCCAACGCCGCTGTCTCCCCCCTCCCTTCCTCTTTTCCTTTTCTTAAAGTTTAATGTTCACTTCCGCTTTTCCTCCCTCCCCACCCCCCAATGCTAAGTAGTTTGGCAAAGATTTCATGTGCAGAAGGATCCTCACGAGGCTCCCTGTGTTCGTGTGGGGGTCTGGAGCCTGGCGCCCCTCTGCCCCTGCCGTGGGCTCCGCATAATTGCTGCGGTCTCATTTCCCACAGCTGACGAGGATTATATCAGCTTGGTTTAACAGTCTCATTTTCTGCTCCCAGCGCACACTTGTTTTAATGTGTTTCGGTTAATGAGGTAGAAGAGAGAATGAGGTGTCACTGTTTACACACAGACAGCTGTGCGGGGCCCTGGCGCAGCCCGTGTGGCCCAGGGCATCCCCGTGGCGCATGATGCGGCCCACAGCGCAAGGACGCGGCTTTCTCGTGGCCCAGGCACATGACAATGATAATGAATCAAGCTCTGCCAGGTTGTCTCACCGATCCCGCTCCCTTGCCTAGATGAGTGTGTGAAGACGGAAAGGTTCAGAGCTTGGGGTGCAAGCTCAGGGTTTGTGCTGCTTGCCGTCACTCCGAGACGAACCCTTCCCACGCGAGGGGTCCCAGAGGAGCCACTCCCGGCGTGGCCGCTGAGTGAGAGACATCGGCGCCGTGCTGCGCTGAGGGCTGTAGAAGAGGCATTCACCGGTGGTCTCTGGGGCTGGGGTCTCGGTTGGGTCAAGACGTTGTTCTCTCTGCTGTGTGACTCTTAACCCCGGGAAGTTGGGAGCCTGTGTGAATAATGGAGCCAGTGGTGCCGCCACCCTTGCAGTCCCTCTGTGTGCAGGCCTGCGAGTGGCCAGGACCCCAGACCCAGAGGCCTTTGGTGTGTGTTTGCATCACCAGCTTCTGGGTGTCCGGGAAGTCCGGGGAGCACCAGCGGATCAGTGCAGGGTACCCTTCCCTCTCTGTACCAGCCTAAGCCATTTTGTCACCTGCACCCACGTGTGGCGAAATGTGCTGTCGTCTTTCCCACTGCCTCTCCCTCCATCTTTCAATTCAGCCCCTTCCTTTCCTTCCCTCCCTCCCTCCCTCCCTCCCTCCCTCTCTCTCTCTCTCTCTCTCTCTCTCTCTCTCTCTCTCTCTCTCTATGTGGAGAGCCCTAAATGGTTAAACCTGTTGCCTGGCCCTGGCGCCGTGCCAGCCCCATAGGGCGCTGCGCAGGCTGGAGGCCCCCCGCGCATCCCAGCCTCCCGAAGGCACAGCGGCCGTGGGTTTCAGCAGGAATTAAACAATTACTAAGTCTTAGTCCTCCCCACCTTCCGTGGATTGACTCTATAAATTGTCAGCCTGTTGACATTTTAATGCGAATTATGTCATGTGGTATCCCCTTTGATTTCGACATGCCTCAGTTTGTAAATACATGAGCCACTCAAAGGCTTGTGGTTAGTGTACACTCCGGAGGCCTCGGGGTGTTTGGTGGGGGAGAGCGCGCTGGAGAGAGCACACTGCTGGGAGTGTGCCTGGCCTGCAAAGCCTGTTACAGCTTCCTGGGGCAGCTCTGGGGGCGCACCGTGCCCAGGGCCTGCTGCCAGCCCTGCGCCATGCTCTGTGCCTCTCGGCTGCTCCCAGTACCCTGGCCAGGCCACTGCCTTCCCGTCTAGGTCATGGGGTATATTTTTAAAGATTGTATTTATTTATTTGAAAGCAGAAAGAGAGAGGGGGGAGATGGGGAGAGGGGACATCTCCCATCCGCTGGGTCACTCACCAAATGGCTGCAAAAGCCGGTAGTAGGCCAGGCCAAAGGCAGGAGCCAGGAACTCTGTCCTGGTCTCACGCGTTAGTGGCAGGGGCCCAAGGATTTGAGCCCTCATCTGTTGCCTTCTCAGGCACACTAGCAGGGAGCTGGATTGGAAGCAGAACAGTCAAGACTCGAACCGACGCTCCCATAGAGCACGCCGGCTTCACACGTGGTAGCTTAACCCACGCACCACAATGCCAGCCCCGTCCTGGGGTATGTTTGTGAGGTGCTTGGATGGCTGAACTTTCCCCCAGCTCACCTTGAGGTTGTGTCTTTCCTGTTGAGAGGTGTGATGTCTGCCCAGCACCGAGTTATTCTGATTCCCAGGCAGCTCCAGGGACTGGAGGAGCCTTCGCTGTAGCAGGTGTTTTTGCGGAAGGGCTCGGCTGTCCTCGTGGGAGAAGGATGGGGAAGAAACCTGGAAGAGGGGACCCAGAGGGGTGGGAAGTAGAGAAGAAAGGTGCAGCGTCAGGGACGGGGCGAGGCATGGAGGAGGAACTGGAGCTGCCGCGGGTCTGGATTCGGACAGTGCAGTTCTAGGGGAGAAAGGCGGACGTGGATTTCCCACCAAGAGCCGCTGAGAAGCCCTGTGCTAGATGATTCTCCAGCCCCCATGCTCACCACCCATTTGGCTGCCTGCTGGTCTCCTTATTTGAGAGCCTTCTTTACTTGTCCAAGCCCTGAAGAAGCTGGCTTCTTGGTGGTCCCTTGAGGGGACAAAACTGGGGACTGGCCGCCGTGAGGTTTGACTTAGGTGGGACGAGGCTCCCTGGCCACAGGCGGGCAGTGCTCTCTGCTTGGGCCCAAAGGGCAGTGAGAGCTGTGTCCTTCCCTTGTCTGAGTACAGCCGCTGCTGGGCCTGCCATCTGTGCTGGAATTGGCTGCTGTACAGAAATGTCATGGGATCTTTCACGGTCATGGGTGGTCGGGACCTAGTTCCCACGTGCTGGGTAATTCCAGTTTCATGTGTGAATAATGCCCATATTAAAGCAATTAGAGCTATACATAATCTGGGAGGGAAGAAGGGACCCACATTCCTGTTGCCCAGAGATGCTTCCAGCCCATTCGAGAAAGGTCTGCCAACGTCCTCGAGGGTTCAGAAAACTTTCTCAGTGGATCCTGTACTGGAGTGCTCTTTTAAGGAGTTATAAAAAAACCAGAAACGTGAAGTTGCTACGGATCCCTCCCTTGGCTTTTCCATGGATTTTTGTTGGCTTTTGTTACTTGGGGAAGGAGGTAATTGGGAGACGGGGGGTAGTGAGTGAGTGTGTGTGACACAGAGACAGGGAACAATACACACTTGTTAGTTCTGTGTAGGTGGTTACCATGGGCAGTTACATTGAGTTGCTCTGTTACGTCTAGCTTTATGTTTAGCCATAAGGACTTCTGTGAAGTCAAATAATGACGTTAGGATAATCATGGCCTATAAGAACATTACTCCTTGCTAATGAGAAAAAAAAAAGTGCAACTGATGGATGTGTGTCCAAATTAAGATAAACAGTGACTTCTAAGGAAAAAGTAAGCCCTGTGCTTTTTTTTTAATTCATTTTTAATTTCTTTTTGAAAGGCAGAGAGAGAAAAGCAGACAGAGAAGGATCTTCCATCTACTCATTCCCTAACGCCCACAGTGACTGTGTGGGGCTGGGCTGGGCTGAAGCCAGGAGTCCAGAACTTGTTCTGGGTCTCCCACATGGGTGTTGTGGATGCACCAACATGGGCCAACATCTGTAGCCTTCTTTCATAGCTGGAAGCTGGCATCAGAAGCAGAACCAGGACTCAAACCCAGGCCCTCCAGTAATGGAATGCTGGTGTCCCAAGCAGTATCTTTTTTTTTTTCCTATTTACTTGAAAGGCAAAGTGACAGAACGATCTTCCTTCCTCTCATTCACTCCCTAAATGGGCCACAATGGCCAGCCTGGGCCAGGCTGAAGCCAGGAGCCAGAAACTCCCATCAGGGTCTCCCACATGCGTGGCAGGAGTCCAAGTACTTGGGCCATCTTCCACTGGTTTCCCAGGCACATGAGCAGGATGCTAGACTGGAAGTGAAGCAGCAAGGACTCAAATTGTGCTCTGATACAGGAGGCCAGTGTTGAAAGCATTGACAGAACCCATTGAGCCACAGTGCCAGCCCCCCAAGCAGCGTCTTAATTGCTGTGCCAAATGCCTGCTCCAAGCCCTGTGCTTAAAAAAAAATAAAAATAAAGGAGTGTAAAATATTGTTTGCAACAAGTAAATAGAACAGTCACTCTCTATATTGTAGGGTGTATAAAATTAACCCTTAGAAACATCCTTTCAGAATCAGATGTGGACCTTTGTGTGAAACTGACAGATGTTATGTGACTTGGGAGGACCGGGGAGTAGCCGGCTATGCCTCTCCTGGTTTCACTCATGTCTTCCAGACGCTGTCAGTCCTGTGGGCTCTGCGTGTCCTGGGCTCATACCCACTCAGCCTATTGGGCAGTTGCTCAGGGGAGCCCGAGGCTGGGGGCGGGGGCAGAGTTTCCCAGCTCTATGTGTGAGACAGATTATGGACAGTTGTAGAAGTGGGGTGTGTGTGTGTGTGTGTGTGGTGGTGGTGGTGGGGAGTTCAGTTCATTTGCCTCCACACCTTCTTCTTTATCACCCATTCTTTGAAAACTGAAGGCACCTCAAGGTAATGGAAGATAATGGAAAGGCACCAGGCTAAATGCATACAGGTTGTGGGCTGCGCTTTAGCAAAGCTGGGAAGTGGCGTCAGCAAGATCGCCTATCCCTAATCTGTGGCCTGTGTTCCTGGCATCACTGCTATGGTTGGGGGCTGTTTATCTTGACCCATTCACGCCTGTACCCCCTGAAACATTCTGACCTTCAGAATTGTCTTGTCCTTTATTGAGTTACAGACATCAAGATGGGTTTTTATTATTGAACTTTATAAAAAAAATAATAAGGTATAGCTAGCTCGCTGTGTGATGGCATAATTGACAGGGTACAAACGCCCTTGACTCGCTGTAGCCGAGCTGAGCGTGGGGCTGCATTAATGGTGGGTGAGGATGGTGCACAAGGAGGAAGCCGGCCGGCCCCTGGGCAGCGCGGGGAAACGGGCAGCTGAGTAACTCACAGCGATGGCTTTGTGTGAACTGCACATTCCAGCTTGTTCCAGCCCCACAAGTTATTTGCATAGCACACAAAGCACAGATTGTACAATACAGGTATCGCCGGCACTGGCGGTTGAGCACGTCTGTGAAAGAACCTGTGTGTCCCTGGTGGAGGATGTTCTGCCCCAAACTGCCCCAAACTGTGACTGCCCACAGAGCTCAGACTTGCTGTTGGGGGTGCCCGAAGACGACCCCTGGACGTGCTCATTCCTCGGGTCTAAAAATGCTTTTGGACGAAGGGTAGCAGGAGATGGGATTGAAATCCCATAGGGAAGAGGTGCCTGGAGGAGGGCAACCCAGGTTAGCTTAATGAGAAGAGAAGAGGGAAGTTGGGGGGAGGGCGGGGGAGGAATGGGAGATTGAACAAGAAGGGTTTCTGACAATTAACTAATTCTCCTTGCTCTAACCCATGACAGAATTAATCACACATTAACACAGTGACAGCAAAATTAATGTCATATGCAAATCAATAGTGCAGGCTTGGCATTCCACAGCCCGTTGGCTCCATAAGACTGGCGTCACAGTGACACCCACCGAGCCCCAGCCCCTGTACGGGCCTGGTCCCACCCCAGCCTTGCTCCACCTTGGAGTGTCTGGGCAACTTTATAACTAACGCGACATCCCATCGAATCCACTGGATGCAAGCGGCTTAGGTGAGACCCATACCCAGTTTTCCAACTCCTCTGGAAGCAGGGTCAGGAATAACACAGGCCTTGGTTGGGAGCCCTTGGGCTGGCCCTAGTGCTTTTTTGCCGCTGCCCTGGCTGGCCGCCCCTTGGCTGGTAGGAAAGCAGGGGGCTCTTTGCTTGTGTCATTCCTGGGAAGTGACCACAGGGCTCCGGAGGTGACGTGTGGGAGATGCTGTATCAGGGATGTTGTTGTTGGCGGGAACAAGGAGTGGTGGTAATACAGCACAGTCCTGTCCAAAGTCGTTGTAGTTTGAGTTTCCATCCACAAACTACATTGTTTTATGCGGCTTCAAGGAGCTTGAACCTGCAGAAACCCACTCTGAAGGAGAAGCTGGGAGCCTCTGCTCATGCTGATGAATGACTGCATAGAGAAGGAAGAGCAGGGTGTTTATTGCATTCTCACTGCTGAGCTTTGTTCCCTGGGGCAGGCGCGGGCTGGCCCGCTGCGGGGATGTGCCCGGCCCACTTGCGCATTCACCATCCGTGATAATGATCGTGTCGATGCTTACTGAGCAGTAGCACCGCGAGCTGGGAGTGCTGCTGGACATGAAGACGCAGGCCTACCCGAGAGGGGCATCGTGGGAGCCGCGGGACGAGGCCGTTCGAAGTGGGATAGAAACAGTGAACGGTTCCCGTTGATCGCGAATGAGTATTGGCATTTTCTTAGTGGTGCTGATTCCCTCGGCTTTTTCATTAGCTCCCACTTCATCTGCCACCAAGAAGAGAGACTTGAGATTGATGAGGTCACGGCAGAGATCCGGGGAGCCACGGTGCTGGCTGTGAGATGGTTTCAGTCCCTGGGGGTGCCCGGGGCTTTCTTCAGAGGCAGGAGCCAGTGTGGGACTCCTATCCCGCAGCCTGAACCCAGATCCTGGAAGATCGCTAACCTAAACGTCCATCGCACACGAAGTGCCGAGTGTGAGTGCAGCAAGGATGGAAGCTGTGGGCTTTCGTGTATTTGATCCTTCTCCTAGTCAGAGGCTGGCTTGTGTGGACGTGTCCAGCGTGGACACACACGGGTACACACACCCCCACTTAGGTATGTGCGTAAATGTGTCTGCATTGGCTTGCACGTATGGGCCAGCGGCTTAGGTATTCCTCATTTCATCAGTCCTCACAGACGCTTTGCCGTGCGTGGACGTAGCGCTCTATTTAAGACGCCTGGTATGCACAGAGCAGGAGGTAGGTGGGGGGATTCTCCTCCGTCCCCAGGTGTGACAGGTGGTTGCCTTCATGTCATCCGTAAAATGGAGGTGTTCGCCTCACAGAGGGATTAGATGTGGTCGATGGGAAGGCATTCTAAAAACTACCCAGTGTGTGGCAATCCAATGCAGATATGTTACGATTAATGTGTGATCACACGAGACCATGTCGTGGGAGTAGAACCAGGCACTTGGGAGAGCACTTCAAATGACAGCCCCTCTCCCCCGCCACAGCCTTGGGTGTGTGGGTCGTACCCAGGCCTGTGTGGTGCTTACTCTCACTCCAACCTCTCTCTCTCTCTGTTTTTTAAAAGATTTATTTTATTTATTTGAAAGAGTTACAGAGAGAGGTAGAGACATAGGGAGAGAGAGAGAGAGCTTCCATCCTCTGGTTCACTCCCCAAATGGCCACAACAGCTGGAGCTGTGCTGATCCGAAGCCAGGAGCTTCTTCCGGGTCTCCCACGTGGGTGCCAGGGCCCAAGGGCTTGGGTCATCCTTTTCTGCTTTCCCAGGCCTATTAGTGGGGAGCTGGATTGGAAGTGGAGCAGCCAGGACTCGAACTGGCACCCAAATGGGATGCTGGTGCTGCAGACTGCAGGCTGGGTCTTTAGCCCGCTGTGCCACAGCACTGGCCCCTCTAGTCTCCCTTAAAGAGGACAAGGAGCTGGACCTTTTCCAGGGACTCCAAGGCCAGCCTTTCCTCCCAGTGCTGTAGGGAAGGGATCATCTGTGTTGCAGGTGCCACGCCTCCCCCTGGGCATCCACTGGCGTAACGGGATGATCTTACGCTCCCAGGGAACAGACAAATGGCAGTGGCCAGGGGAGCACACTTGCTGCCTGTGTGGATCTGTGGCCTGCTGCCCACGCCTCCGTGGCAGGGTGTGGGTTCAGCCATGTGGTGAGAAGCAAATGAGAGGTGAGGAGCTGCTCCCTCTCCCCGCAGTGCTTTTTAGAGGACCTTGGGAGGCAGGCCTGCTTTCGTTCTGCCGCTGTGCGTGTGGCCATTTTCCTGTTTGTCGGGATGGCCTTGCCTGGGATACCGTCTGCTGCCTGTGAGGGTTGCTAGGAGACGGGCAGAGGCCTGTCTCCTCTTGGCTCAGGACGAGGCCCGAGCCAGCGTGCTGAGTGCTGGGGCCGGCACACCATCCACCCTCTGCTCTCCGCTGGATCCGTTCCGTGAAGGGCCAGGGCACCGTGCAGAGGCGTTTGGCAAGGGAGACCACGCCACAGCCACTGTCTCTGATGTCCTGCTTGTGTTAGCATTAAGCTGCCTTCATGAGCAAATGCAAGGCGCCCCAAATGAAAATGAGATTCCTGGTCATCTTCACCCAGGGTCTTTCTCGGGTCCCCCCTGAGCAGACCACATCCCCTGTCTGCCCTCCAGCCCACCGGTCTCTCCAGGCAGCCCCTGTGTGTGGCTGCTGCTTCCTCAGCAGTGCCTTAGCTTTTGGAGGAAAGGGAAAGCTGGGTGTCTTTGACTGTGGGGTCTGGGAAGGAGGCAGCCGGGAGCGCCTCGCTGTGGGCAGCCTATCCGGGTTCCTGGACGCTGTGTCTCCTGGAAGCCTCATTGATGATGTTACGTGTAAGCTTCCAGTGCTCTGAGCATCGTGGACGTTGCGGTGGGGGAAGGAGTGAGCCAGGCTTGTGGTTCAGAGGTGGGCTCTGGGTGAGAGGCAGAAGTTCTGCTGGGACTTCCCTCTGGGTGGGTTTAGAAAGTTGTCTTCCACTCTGGGAAGCCGCCCTGCAGGCTGCGTGGGACAGGCAGCTTCCTGCTAACTGCTGAAGTGGATTGTGTCCCAGGCCTAAGGGAGGCCATGTTGATGACTGTGGGTTAGTCTGCTTTTTGCTGTTGTTTATCGAGATGTGAGGTGGCCTTATTGCGCCTCAGTATGTGAGACATACTCTTCATTCAGTTGCACTTTAGGTTGGTAAGCTGTTCAGTGGGACTGATGAATATGATTGCAGCCTGTCTTTGTAGCAGTTTGCTGTGCCGCTGTTACAAGTGATGGTGTGTGTATATTTTTCTAGTTGAAAAGATTCCCTCAGCATGGTATGTTATATATAGAGATTGTTCTTTTATTTTTATTTTTTTGTAGAATTGCAGTTTACTATATGTGTAGATTAGAGATGCCAAGGTGGATATTGCTAAAAAGAAAATCCTCATCTTGGTGATGAATTTTTTTCATTTTGACCGTTTTGGTCTGAGATATATACACACACACACACATACATATGTGTGTATATATATATTTTTTTTTTCTTAAAAGCCATTAAGGGGGGCATGATTTTTGGCATAGTGGCAGAGGTGCTGCTTGGGACACCTGGACTCCACATTAGAGGTCCTGGCTCTGAGTCCGGCTCTGTTCTGTACTCCAGCTTCCTGCTACTGGGCACCCAGGGAGGCTGCAGATGGTGGCTCAGGTATCGGGTCCCCACCATCCATGTGAGAGACCTGGACTGAGTGCTTAGCTTACAGCTTCAGCCCCTGCCAGAGGGCATTGTGGGCACTTCGGGGGCAAAACAGCTGATGGGAAGTCTCCATCTGGCTGTCAATAAAATACGATAGAAATACGTTTACAAAAGCTATGACGACACCTCGGTGCAGGAGTTTCCAGACCTGTGTGCACATCAGGATGAGCTGGGGAGCCCTAAGGCGCAGGTCCCGGAGTCCCCTCTGGAGAGATGAGGCCCCTGAGTGTGCAGAGGGCAGGGCTGTGGCTTCTCCTCATGCTTGCGTCTTTGACAGCGCCTGGGAAGCGCTGAACCCAGTGAAGGAGTATCCTACAGAAATGCCTCCGAAAAGTGGCCCCTGGGTTTCTCTGGATGCTTCCGGCTCCCTGCACAAGTGAGTCCGAGGGCGTGTTTACCTGTTGGGAAGCCCTGCCTTTGTGTTGGAAATCTGAATCCGTCTGCTCTACCACTGCTGAGGGGCGGCATCTGTGAGACAGCTCTCCCTTACGGTGCATCATGTGGTAGAATTTCAGGGACGCTGTGCATGCTTTGTCATTGATTGACCCCTTTTCTTTTCTTTTTTTTTTTAAAGATTTATTTGAAAGAGTTACAGAGAGAGGTAGAGACACAGATGTCTTCCACCACTGATTCACTCCCCAAATGGCTGCAACGGCCGGAACTGAGCTGATCCGAAGCCAGGAGCCAGGAGCTTCTTCCGGGTCTCCCATGCGGTTGCAGGGGCCCAAGGACTTAGGCCATCTTCTACTGCTTTCCCAGGCCCTAGCAGAGAGCTGGATCAGAAGTGGAGCAGCCGGACTAGAACTGGCACCCATATGGGATGCTGGCGCTTCAGGCCAAGGCTTTAACATGCTGTGCCACAGCGCCAGCCCCGGTTGATTGAGTTTTCAAGATTTTGCAAGGTGTGATTTTTGGGGTGTCACTGAATATTTTTCCGGCCTGACTGGTTTGTTAATGGGGCCGTCAGCTGTTCAGCTAGCTGCCCCTCTTCTTTCCGTCGCCCTCTGCACCCTGTGGTGCACAGCTCGCTGGGGCTTGTGACTGGTCTTAGTGGAAGGGGTTTTCGTGCCTCTCACCAGTGTCACCTGCAGGCCTGGGTGTGCCCATGGACACATGTGTCCAAGCGCTGACCTTGCAAGTCGTAGTCTTCCTGCTGAGGCCTTGCTGGCATGGATCATAGGGCGTCTGTCCCCATTCTTTGATGAGGACACCCACTTCCTAATCTTTGGCTCAGCAGTGGCATCAGACCCTTGGCTCCTGAGGAATACATGGTCCTGTGACGGTGTCGGGGTTTCGTTACTGCCTCTGTTTTTGTGGGACTGACAGACCAGGCCTCCCTGTCCCCTACACCTGAAGATTGGACGTGACCCTTGTCACTGTTTATTCCATTGTATCAGTGGGTTAGCCATCCTCCCACGTATGTGATGCCTGGAAGTGCAGCAGTGAAGTGTGTGATTTTCATTGATTTTATTTTTGTGTATGTTCAGCGGTGCTCCATATTTATTGTTAAAAAAGACTGGGAAATGCAGAGAAACAAGAGCCACCAGAACCATTCTTGTTTGACCCCCTGGAGGTGGCTTTAATTTTGAACACTATATGTGATTTTAGCTTATTTTCCCACCCAGGTGTGATGTTAGGGATACTGTGTGTATTTCGTAACTGGGCTTTGAAAACTGAAACATGTGATGCCTCTTGGGTGGCAGTCGTTGCTTTCCTACACCCTGCCTGTGGGCAGCAGCACAGAGGGGCACGGGGCGGCGTCTGATTGTGCGCAGTTCTTCACTGCTGCAGACACTTGAGTGCGCGTGGAACGGGAAGTGTCCCACAAGTGATTGCACCGCGTTCCAGCACAGGTCGTCGTGGGCAGCACCGTGGATCACGTACTTTGAGATTCCCAGGTTGAACACTTGTGTATGGTGGCGTCTCTGCAGTTTCTCTCTCTCTCCCCTCAGCGAAGCTTGGAAACGTGTTCCCGGGCCAGGATCACGTTCCCTTACACCCACTCTCAGTTTTCTCCAGGTTTTGTCTTTTGACACTTAGCTCCCTAATCCATCTGGAGTTTATTTTGGTCTATGTTGTGAGGCAAGGACCCCTCTGTGTTTATTTTTCCTCAATTAGGGATCCGGCCCCGCCCTGTTGGACTAAGCCGCTCACTCGTCCTTTCTTGCCGCGCCCAGAAGTGCCGCTGAATGACACCCTGGATTGCTCTGGGTCTGTTCCTGCACCCTCTCCTGTTCCGTTCGTTTGCGTTGACGTGGACCCGTGTGGGACTGCCTTCGTTATTTCGGTTTGCACTGCCTGGTATCGAGCAGTTCTCACCAGTTGTCCTTCAGAAACTGTGTTCCTTTCACCTGTTTATTCCTTTATGTGACGTTGAGACTTAACTGAGCTGGGCTGACGGCATGCCCTCTGCCTCCGTCTAGTCAGAAGTGTTGGCCAACAGGGGTCAGTGGGATCCTTGTGTTTTCCTGTCGCTGCTTCCCTCCAGGTTGGCTTTGGTTCGTGATTGGAGTTCTCTGGGCCAGTGAATCAGGTCCTCCGTGTGCTGATTGTTGACAAGCATCTCCTGAGAGCCAGACTCCGATGTCGCTCATCTTTGATAGTCCCCTGATCTGCCAGTGCAGTAGTATCCATAGCAATTGCCACCTTATTTGGGATACAAAGTGAAGGTGGAGAATTAGGGGAACAGAGAAAATAGTCTCTTGTTCTATACTTGGTGAACTTCTATTCTAGTGATTCATGGTTCTCTGTTTTTTGTAAGGCCATAGTTCTCTTTTTTAAGTACTTACAGACATCTGCTTAATCATTATAGGTTTTGGCCACATATGACGTTCCAGCCCATAATTTCCAGGTCCTGATGCCTTTAAAAATGAGAATGTGTACCTCTCTTCAACACTGCTTTATTTTTATCTGGATGAGTCAAAACATTAAAGTGCACAGAGAAGAACACATTGAAATGTTAAGCAATTACCTTGAAGGTGGTTGATTCTTAGACTAGGCCCTAAAAGTGTGCCTGGTGTGTAACGACCCTCAGATGTTAACCACTGTTAGACATCGCTGTGCACCTCTAAGATGACGATGGGGGGGAGGGAGGGAGAGAGAGAAAGGGAGGGAGGGGGGAGGGAGGGAGAGAGAGAAAGGGAGGGAGGGAAGGAAGGGAGGGAGGAAGGAAAGGAAGGAAGGAAGAAAGAAGGGAGGGGGGTAGGGAGGGAAGGAAGGAAGGAAGAAAGAAGGGAGGGAGGGAGGGATGGGGGAGGGGGGAGGGAGGGAGAGAAAGGGAGGGGGGTAGGGAGGGAGGGAAGGAAGAAAGAAAGAAAGAAGGGAGGGAGGGAGGGATTGATTTCCCATCCGCTGGTTTACTCCCTAAAGGACTGCAGCAGCCAGGGTTGGGCCTGGCCGAAGTCAGGAGCCAGGAGCTCCATCAGGACGTCCTGTGTGAGTGGTGGGAACTCAAGTACTTGAGCCTCCACCTGCTGCTTCCCAGGCCCGCTAGCAGGAAGCTGGATTGGAAGTAGAGGGGCTGAGACTTGAACCAATACGCAATGTGGGTGTCCCAAGTGGGGCCTTGACCCACTGCACCAGAGCGCCTGCCCTGCTGCTCACGGCTTCATCTGCCTTTTCCTGGGGCAAAGGCTGATACTGAGTCAGTGTTAGGAATTTCGAGGAGGCGGCAGGCCCTGCCTAAGCTCTCCTGGTCCTGCCTTGCGTTTCTAGAAGCAGCTGGTTTCTTTGCTTCTTTCTGATGTTAGCGTGTCAGACGTCCAGCAGTGGGAAGAAGGCACGTCCATGCCTGTATCCTTGGAAACTGTGGATCGGGAGGGCCGCGGGGGGAGTTTCTCCTCCGTCTGGCTTTCGGTCACTTCGGTCTGACCTCTGTGTGTATGACTGCGTGCCGCAGGGAACCCTCAGAACAGTAGAAAAAGTCAGTGCTCTTGGTGGAGGGGTTTGTGTTGTCTGAGTAACTTACCAGGAAGCAGTGTGGCCCCTGCATTTTCGGCATCTTCCTTACCTGTCGGTGGTGGGAAGGCCTGTGTGGAGCTCAGGTGCACTGTTTTGTGCACCGCTCTATGGAGAGGAAGCACAGCCAGTTAGTGTCGAGCCCCTGCCCCCCCGCCCCCCCCCCGTCTCCTTAGCCTTGTGGGGCTGACACTCTGAATGCCACTTTGGGGGGAGTGCTGCGGTGCTGTCCACTTTGACGTTCCAGGATTTTGGAATTCTGTATCAAGAGTCGGGGAAACCGAGAGGCCCCTAGTCAGCATGGGCTCTCTAGAGCTGGTTGGCCTGAGTTTGAGTCCTGCCTCTGCCCAACCCCCCTCCCCCACGCTGTGTTAACCTGAGCTAGTGATGTCACCTGTTTGTGGCACTTTTCCCGTCTGGAATCGGCAGTGCTTACACGTCCACAGCGCCCTTCCGGGTGTGAGCTGAGGGCACTGCAGCTGTTGGCATTTCTTCATTCTTTGTTGAGAACCTAAGTGTTTAAAACAAACACAACACACTCTGGCTTTCAGGATAGATAGCTCCATTCCATCAGCCCCTGGGCATGAAGAGCAACTTAGCCTTTTTACAAGGTTTTAAAAAATTTATTTATTAATTTGAAAGGCAGAGTTACAGAGATAGAGGGAAAGACACAGATCTTCAGTCCACTGGTTCATTCCCCAGATGGCTGCAACGGCCAAAGCTGGGCAGGGCCGTAGCCAGGAACCCGGAACTCCATCTGGGTCTACCACATGGTGGCAGGGACCCAAGTTCTGGACCAGGTACACTAGCGGGAGCTGGATCAGACTGGAGCAGCTGGGACTAGAGTTAGCACCCACATGGGATGCCGGAGTTGCAAGCAGTGGCCTAAGCTGCTGCCTCACAACACCAGCCCTGGATATTTTTATTTTGTGGAACACATAATAAGCAGAAGTGGAGCTGAGCTCACTCCCCTCCCTGTGAGTGGGGCTGGGACTGAGTGACTCACTTGTTAATGAATGAAGTGCAGAAAGGGAAAAACCATCACTCCCCAGTGGGGCAGCGAGGCCACCCTGCCTTCGCTAAGGCTGACCTCACCAGTGACAAATCAAGGGGCTGTCACGTGCCCCTGATGGGATGGACGGGAAAGGTGCTTCCCCCACAGTGGGAATTTTCCAGAAATCCACAACTTGGGTCTAATGGTGAGAAAGCATCAGACAGACCCATGTCTATGGGTACCTGACCAGCTAAACTCAAAGCCCACAGGTCAAGACAGGCAAGGAAGGGTGGAGGAAGAGAGTGAATGTGCCTGTGGGGTCCTCAGCAGGAGGACTGAGTGGGAGGACTGGGGTCAGCTGCAGGAGGCCAGTAGTTTAGTGCTGACGTCATGGTCATCGTGAGGTCTCCATTTTGACAGAAGGTCCCGGTGTTCAGCTGGAGAAGCTGAGGTTCCAGGAAGCAGACTGAGGGCAAGTGCAGACGCTGTCCTGTCTTCCCCCTTCTTGTGTGCACCTGAATATTTTCCAGAGCACAAAGTCACACTAAGACCTCCCCATGATTTTAGTTTCCTTTATAGAGACATTTAATGAGTTTAGAAGAGTCGCATGAAACAAGTGGGAGCCCCCGTGCCTGCCTCCCGTTCTTTCCTCTCACCTGCCCAGGAGAGCGACTCACAGTAGCTGGTGATCCAGGGGCAGGTGTTTAGACACCCACATCCCAGCTAAGAATACCTGGGTCTGGTACCACAGTCTGGCTTCTGACTGCAGCTTCCCGCTAACGCAGACCCTGGGCATCAGCAGGTGATGCCTCAAGTGGATGGGTTCCTGCCACCTGCGGGGGAGACCTGGATTGAGTGTCCAGTGCCTGGCCCAGCTTCAGCCAGCATGAGCACACGGGAAGTGAGCCAGTGCTTGGGAGATCTCTGTCTCTCTGCTCCTCAAATAAGGCAAACCAGACCTCTGAGCACCTTGTAAACATTTTCATTAAAGATCTTAAAATTCCTGTTTTGCTCTCGCTCTAAGGATACGCCTTAGATGCTGCATACTTTTTCATCTTTGTACGACAGTTAGCCAGCAGTCGCTAATCGGACATGGGTTGGTGCTTCAATAGGACTCATTTAAGGTGGTGTTTGTTTAGCCAGTGCTTAATTTTATTTTCCACTTACATTTCTAACCCATCCGGGTCCCGTTTAATATCGCCTCCGCCCTTGCCAGTCTTTCCAAAGCCTCCCAAATTAGCATCATCTGAGAATTTAATTAACTTGCTGTTTACTAACCCTCTCCTTTCAAGATAATTAATGAGGATGTTAAGTGACACTGGGCCTGACACCACTCCCTGTGGCACCTGAGCAGGCACCGACCCAAGTGGGGCCTGGCAGGTTGAAACCAGCCCACCCCCACACCCGCTTCAGCCCCTTGGGTGCAGGGATGGAGGGCAAACCTTTGCTTCAAATCCGGCTTCCATGACTCGCCTTTTATCCACTCGTTTTCTGCTTTGTTAATTAAAAAGCCTCATTTTACTTAGAGTGGAATGCTGATTTTTTTGTTATTCCCTAGACAGAGTCTACATTACCAGGCTTGAAATTAACCTAGCTGAGAACGTCCGTCTGGTGTTACAAGTCCCTTTTGTTTCCGTGGCAGTGCCAGCGTAGGTCTCCCTCAGGTTCCCCCCCCCCCCCCCCGGCTGTGCGCCTGCTTCGGGTAACCAGAGGTCACTGGTCTTGAATTCAGCACCATGCACTGGGATTTTCTGCAGTGACGGAGGAGTTCCGTGTCGGGCTCACCGTGGTGACCACGCCCCATAGGTGGCTGTTGAGCCCCTGGGTTGTGGTTTGTAGGGTCCAGGACCTGAACTTTGTGTTGTCTTCAAGGTCAGACGTCACAGGGGCTATGGTGGCTCCGTTGGCCCCTGTGATGTTCGTGGCCTTTGATCTGCCTTAGTGGGGTGGTCCGTGGCAGGACGTGAGCCCTGGCAGCTGCCACTCTGTGCCCGGCAGCTTCGTTCTCCCGGCGAGCAGGTAAACGGATGGCCTTGCCATACTCAGTGAGCTGTAATTAGGAAGGTAAGTTTTCTGAAGGAAGAAGATGTTACTCTCCAAATCCAAATGTAAATGACTTGGATTATCCGTGTCACTGAGCGCTTCATTCAAGCAGATAATTGAGAATTGACAGTGTCCTTTTCCCTCAATTACTTCCTGATAGTTCCATGTGCTGCAAAGGGAGGAACATGGGACTGCTCTTCAATAGCTGTGTTAATGTCCTCGTTCATTCTACCTGTTTCTACCAATTAGCAAACACGAACTCCTGTGGCAGCACCAGGTTGGCCTCCCCTGGCAAGCTGTGTGTGTTCCTGACTCCTCTCCCGCCTCAGGCCGGCCGAGCTCAGCTTCTCGCCTTTGCTTGTGCCGCGGGCAGGCTGCCCCAGGGCTGGGAGACCTGCAGTTGACGGCTGGGACCCTGGCTTGCTGGGGCCGCCCTGTGCATGCGTGAGGGAGTGTGGAGTGAGAAGAGCCAGCTCTTCCCCCAGCTCCCTGGGCCTCGAAAATCTCAGCTGTGTGGGGAAGGGACAGATTTTAGAATGTGTGACGTTAATTAAGACATCTACCCTCCGAGGGTGGCACAGCTAATACGCACAGCCCTGCTGCTTGCTACCGATGTGCGTCTCTGACTTCCCGCCCTCCTCTGTCCACTGAACTGCCGAGAATGGCATCTGGCCACTCCCCGTCCTCCCACCCCAGCGGTCACAGGTGGTTGTGAGAATCGGTTGAACCCCTGAGTGGCCCAACCCTTTGAAATCTTCAGGACTTGGTGTGTGTAAGATTGTGTTTATTTCCAAGTCCAGGCTGCCTGATCGCTCATTCTTCAACGGGAACATCATTTATGGCCTCCTGCTTTTAAGAGCAGCTTCGGAGGTGGAGCATGGGGCTTCGGGAGACACCCGGGGTGACAGTGACCCTAACTCTTCACCTGTTTGGTTTTGTTCCCTGGCTGTTGAAACCTGGATTGTTTTCAGCTACCGGAGGGCATAGAAGAAGCCGAGATTTTGTTGTTGTTAGTAATTCCATCATTTGGTTAGGTAAACGTGGGGTCCCTTACAGGTATTGTTACGCCCTGGGTGAATGTTTAACCCTGGTTCACCGGCCTTAGTCACCACGGTTGCAGGGTGAGATGCAGAACTTGAGACACAGCATGCCACGTGATCCAGACTGCTTGGGACACAGTTCTTAGGTTTGGAAGCAGGAAAACAAGGGAGAAGTTAAGCTTAATTATCATGGAATCATTGGGTAATTTACAGTAAGCAGGTTCTTTTTTTTTTTTTTTTTTAAAGAAAGGATTTATTTATTTATTTAAAAGGCGGAGTTACAGAGAGGGGGAGAAACAGCGACAGGATCTTCAATACACTGGTTCACTCCCCAAGTGCCTGCAACAGACAGGGCTGGGTTAGGCCAAAACCAACAGCCAGGAACTTCTTCTGGATCTCCCACGAGGTGACAGGTGCCCAAGCACTTGAGCCAGCTTCTGCTGCTTTCCCAGGTGCAGTAGCAAGGACCTGGATCAGAAGTGGAGCAGCTGGGATTTGAACCAGCACACATGTGGCATGCCGGTGTCACACAAGGCTTTACCTGTTGTGCCACAGCACCGGCCCCAAATGGTTTTTGAGTAACCACTGACCTTCTGTTTGAAACAGCTAATTATTACATCCAAAGTTCGCAAGCCTGGCTTTTATTTTTGAAAGTTGTGAGTGACTTAGTTTGCTTAGAAGAGAAAGAAAGAGGGTGAAAGTGACAGAGGAGGGGGGAGTATTTCTCTACTCTTCATTGCATTTCTGGATAAAGTTTTTTGCAGCTTTAGATCAGGCGCAGCATATCATTGCCAGAGGAAGAGAATCTGGCTGACTGCTTGTTTTTATAAATAAAGTTTTATTAAAACACAGTTACGCCTACTCTTACACATACCTGTTACTACTGTTCTGTTGATGGCACAGTGTAATTGATGTCATGGGGTGGTGTGGGCCCCAAAGCCTGAGGTGTGTGCTGTTGGGACATTCATAGAAGAGTGTGCCAGCCCCTGGTCTCAGTAACAGACGTGCCCCTTCCCAGGGCTTGTGTTGCCGTGAATCCCAGGGAGACCGGACTGACCCACGCATCTGCCTTACACACGCCATTATTGGCAGCTTGGTTGGTGCTGGTGTATTTCTGTGAGCCTGAGGATTTGCTTATTAGTTCTGGAATGCAGTGCCCCCAGTTTCACGGTAACTAAACCTGCATCGGCCTCACGCTCCCGGGCCGTCTCCCTGTGTCCGCGGCAAGGACACTGCCGCTGGTGGCTGAGGTGCAGGTGCTTTCGCCCCGAGGCGGGGCTGTGGCTCCACAATCAAGGCAGTCCCCTCTCCTCGTAGACAAGTGCTTCCCAGGCGCTGTCCGCTGGGCGCCCCCAGCCTTCCGGGAAGCCGGTTCTTCGCTTTGCCGTCCACATCTCAGTCCTTGTCGGGGACGGAAGGGTGAATCGCTGAAGGTCACGTCATAGCAGAGCCCTCTGGCAACGTGTGTCATTGTGTGAGTCATGTTGGCGCTGGGGCGCTCAGCTGGCACCAGCGGGATGCACACCCAGAGGCAAGCCCGGCCTCCTAACAGCTCTCTCCACACAAACTCTGATGATTTCATTAGTGAGGTAAGTGGACGGGCCATCAAGTAATTAATTTGCCTCTGTGTGGACGCAGGACCCCAGTGAGAGCTGATGGTGGGACGGCGCTCGGAGCCTTGGGGATCCCTTTCCCCCGAAGCTCATCGCCCAGCAGCTGTTCACTTCTAAGCTGCCTGTGCCTTCCAGGAAGCACAGACACCCTGATTAGCTCCAGGAGGCTCAGGGCCCCTGCACGAGGGCTGTGTTACTTCCTGTCCTGCAACCTTGGAGGACGGCATAGTGGCCAAATCCACTCTGCTCCACGTGGCTCCTTGTCCCCATCCCCCGGGGGCCTGGCTCTCAAGTGTCCAGCGCCAAGCAGAGGGCACACGGTCCCTGCTTTTAGGAACTTTCCCTTTGAGTTGAGGAAGGTGCCACTTTCATAAAGCTGGTAACTGGTGCTCAGGGCAGAAGGAGGAGATGAGTGAGCAAGACTCGGAGCCCAGAGGAGGACCACTCAGTGCAGAAGGAAATGGGCGCTGGCGTGCGGTGCTGAATGGGAGGATCGCGTCTGGCTGGGCTGGCGTGGAGAAGCATACTGGAGGGATACCACCAGCCAGTGCATGTCCTGACACGCCTGACACACACACATGCATCTTCCCCACATGCACATGTGTCCACACCCATCCCCCCCACATGCCTGCACACCCATACACATGTTCACATACACCATCCCACCACATCCACACACATGCCCACACACACATGCGTGTACACCCACACACGTGTTCACATACACCATCCCACCACATCCACACACATGCCCACACACACACATGCGTGTACACCCATACACATGTTTACATACACCATCCTACCACATCCACACACATGTCCACACATCCCCCCATGTGCATGTGTGTCCACACACACCTGTGCACCCCGTGACGCATGTATATGCACATCCACACACATGCCAACATGCCAGTGTTCACATGCACACACGTACACAATTCACATGCACATGTGTGCCATATCCATGACATGCATACACATGACATGCGTGTGTATACACATACTCATGTATACAGGCATGCACTTGCGCTTCGGCAGTAGACACAGTCACAGGCGCTTGACCACACGTGTCCCCATACAGACGCGTGGGCATATTCACACACACATGAGCATACGTGCACTCATTCGTGCACAGAGGAGACAGTTGAGGGAGGTGGAGTCGGTCACTCCGCAGGAGACAGGCTGGTGCGGGGGAAGTGGGGGATCTGCCTCTAGAGTGGAGGGCCTTCCCACGGACAGGGAGTGAGGACAGCATGGAAGAGGTACTCTGGCTCTGCTGTGTCCTGGGGGCGAAGTGTGAGGACGCGGGCAAATGAAAGCCGCAGGAGAGCCCAGCGGGGAAGCACAGGTGCTGCCCAACGCCGCCCTGGCCGCTCTTGGCCCTGGGCTTCCCTAGGGTCATCTGGAAGGGTCACTGGGGGATTTCTGGTTTAAGAGAAGAAAAGCTCCCCAGCTGTGTCGCTTCTGCAGAGCAGGCTACTGGCTTGTGTTTCCAGGGAGATGCCCCCCGCCCACGGGTGTGGCTGCATATCCGAGAGCAGGCACAGCCAGGTCCCTGTCCAAACGTCCCGGGTCCTCTCTACCCCCAACCTCCCCTACTCCATCCCAAACTCTGCTGCTTTGTGCAAAGATTTTCCCAGTTGCTGGTATTTTTAGAAGCAGGTTCTCTTGTAGAGAGAGTCCCCAGCCAGTCACGCTGGTCTTTCAGGAATGGAGAGGCCTGTGGGTGGGTGTCATGGCAGGCACGGGCGTGGGGGCACTGCCCTTGCTGAGCCCTGCCAGCCGGTTCGTGGTGCTGTGGAGGCCCAGCCGGGAGACGGCAGAGTTGTAGCTCCGGTGTGGAGGGGAACGTCTTCCAGATGGAGGTGTTGTCAGCCCTCCCTGGGAGTTATGTGTCGTTTCTGCCTGTGCAGGAGGTGTTAGGGAAGGTTTCTGAGTGGGAAAAGGCCTCAAGACCAGGGAGAGCAGGGTGGGTGCCTGATGTGGGAGCTGCCACGGGGCTCACTTCCTCATGGGGTGGGGGGTGGAGTGGAGGATGGAAGCTGGGCACGGGGGAGGGGTTGGGCCTGAGATGGGATGGGTCTTGAACATCAAGCTGAAGCCCAGGAAGGGCCCCAGCATGCTAGAGGACTTGCCTCAATGGGCAGCCTTTGGCTCCGTGAGAACCATGCCGAATCCTGGGGATGCAGGGATCTGACGTGGGCCCACCTTGAGATGCTGCTCATGGGTGGCAGGGAGTGAGAGGCTGAACCTGGGAGGTGGGGAGCCCCTGGAGGAGATGGGGCCTTTGCATGAGGGAGGGGCCGGTCTCTGTAGTGGTCTGTTTGCTTCTAGTGTGCTGACCCACCAGACCTGTGCTGAGACCTGCATTCTCAGTGTAATGTAGTCACGATACGAGATTGCTGACTTTGGAATTTCAGAGGTGAGACCCCCCCGTCATGGTCTGCTCAGCGACCTCAGGGGCCTATCACGGGGGCTGTAGGTTCTTTGGTTTCCTGAGACTCATTCCCGAAGGCCTTTGTGGGGAGGTAGATGGGCCAGAATCTGTAGTCCTTCCTCCGAGGCAGAAGTTCGTGGAAATAGTTTTCTGGATCTATCTTTGTACACTGAACTATTCCTCATCAACTCCGTAGTAAGCGGCCAGCGTGCCCCTCCTGGAAGCCTGCCATGGGGAACCCATCCCGCACCCCGAGTCTGGGGGCGGCAAAGCCTGCGTCGGGGTCACTTGGGCAGCTTGGTCTCACCCAGGCTTCTGGGCCTCGCTTGCAGGGTTTGTGCAGACGCAGGGCCCAAGAGCCGGCAAGCCTGCCATTCCTGGGGGTGCTGCTGCTCCCCGCCCTGTGATGGCCGCCTCTGGGAGCAGGAGCTGCTGGATTCTCACGAGGACCTTGCTGTGGCGAGGCCTCTTCCCAAGGGCTTCCCCAGCGGGCGGCCTTCCCAGGCTGTCAGGAGCAAGTGCAGAGACCCACGGCGGCCTCGGGAGAGGGGGAGAGGGAGGAGGCTCTCCAGACTCCCCAGGGAGCCCTCCCTTTCAGCCTGGGGAGAATTCGGACTCTAGCCATTCTTGTGGTGCTGCAGGGTGCTGGGCTGTGAGCAGTGACAGGCGGGACCCCTGACGTCCCACCTCCCCAGCTATGAGGGAGCAGCTGTCATCCAGACGACAACTTGGTCTCGGCCTCAAGACGGAGCAGCACGTTCTCATCCATGCTCAGTGCCCACCCGGCTGCCGGCCTTTCAGGGTTTATCCTTGTGCACCGCTCCACCTCCTGCCCAGTGCCCTGGAATGTGGAGACAAGGGTGCTGATGTTGAGCGAGGGCCGGAGGAAGCTGAGCAGACACCCAGAGGTCTCCCTGCCCGAGTCTGCGCTCAGTCTTGGCGTTCACGCCCACTGGAATGATTAATTGATGTCCTCCATTCTGCTGGACAATTAAGGAAAGCAGGAGAAGGAGGGAAAAGTCTTCAGTTAGACCTAATTTGGCACCATATTGTTTTCTGTTAATCTATTTTGTTTTCTGTCCGTCCGTCCCGTGGGACAAGTGCCTTGCTGCTTGCTGAAGCATGCATAACTAATGTCCTCATTAAGGCCTGATCTGTTTATCACGGCCATGCTAGGAAGCCAGCCTGCCAAACCTAGGCGCAAGCTGGGGGCTGTTCCCTCCCTCTGGGCCTCTGCCCCACCTCATTAAGCTGGTCCGGGCTATTGATTGGGAGCCTGTGTTTGGAAGAGTCTCCCTCACTCCATGCATTATCTTGACAGATTGATCAGACCTGATTGAGAACCTCTTAAAGGAACGAACAGCTGTAATGGGAAAGTTGGAGTCTGTCATCCGTTAGGATGATTCTGGGAGCCAGAAGAGCAAGGCTGACATCTTGGAGCAATTGTATTTACAATTAACATGGCTGAAAACGATTGCCTCTATTGATCCCCCCTTCCTGCAATTACAGCCCCATTGTTTACATTCCAGCACTTCAGTTATAAAAAGGAAATTCAATAATTATTGCATTATTTAAAGTTAAAGTGCCAGAGTTTGCTGGCTGCGCTTGCTGGTTGATTTAACGTTCGGTAAAATCCATGCTGAGCTCTCCATCTTGAGGCCGAACAATATCGGCTTTTAATGAGACTTCAAAAGGGTAGGGGGGGAAGGAGAGCAAGACCCAGGGCGCAGGGTGTTTGTCTGGGTTATTTATGGGGGGAGCCCAAAAGCAGAGTGAAGAAACCAGCCGCGTCCACACCGGCGAAGTTGTCCCTCTCGCACGTGCGGGTCCCTCCTGCCATTGGCTGTCTGCTGGCGTCTGCTCAGGGAAGCATGCTTCTCTGTTTGCTCTGTGGGTCCCTTGTCGCCCTCCTACCTGTGTAACTGTCTCCTTCCACCTTCATCAACACCCAGGGAACTGGAGGAGAAAGGCCGAGGTGTCGGCAGTGGCCGGAGTGGTCCACGCCAAAGGCGTTTGTTTAGAGAAATTCCCTCCCCTGCCCCATCGCTTTTCCATTTTCTCTTTCAAGGGAAAAATGAAATAAGATTTAAAAATATATTCAGCCCCTCTTGAGAGAGAGCAGCCAGCCCTGGGGGTGCTCAGTCTCCCCAGTCCCTGGCACGCCCCCTGCCCCCGTCTTCTCTTTGGTCAGGGAGCTCTGGGTGCCCAGAGGAGCCTCTGGCTTCGGGCACTAAAGCCGTGCTCTCCACAGCAGCGACCAGAAAGTTCAAGAGATTGGGAGGAATTTTAAAGACTGTTTTATTTTCCTTGTGTTGGGTTGAAAGTCTTCCGTGGGCTCGGTTCCAGCAAGGCGTCTGGACAGGTGCACTCAGCAGGAGGCAGAGCAAGGAACGGAAAAATGATGCCTCATGCTTCGCCATCAAGAGTCATGCTTCCAGCCGCAGCCCCGGGCTGCTGCAGACTGCAGGTGTGAGAGAGGGGGAGCGAGATGAATAGAGCCAGCTCTGACTTTTATGGAGTATGTGGAGCAGGCTGGTGGCGGGCAGCTGCTTCCGTGCGACTTTTTCATTAAGGAGGTGAATTCTCCTGTGCAGGTGTTGCGTGATTTATCTGGTGTAGTGTGCTGGACTCTGACAGTGTCTTTGGGAAAAGGCACACACAGATTTTTAGGTCCAGGAAGCCAAGTCTTCAGACTCGGGTCTCTCTTCCATGGCAGCTTCTGGCTGGTCCATAGCAGTGGTTCTCAAAGTGTGGTCCCAGGCCTGCGGTGGCAGTGTGACCTGGGAATGGTTAGAAATGCCAATTCCTGGGCCCAGCCCAGACCCGCTGAATCGGAGCTCCTGGGGTGGGCCGTGATCTGTGGCGTCACAAGGCGCACAGGTGCTTCTGATGCGTGCCCGAGTTAGAGAACCGCTGAGCTAGAACGCGGTTGCGTCATGAACCACCAGGCCCGCGGCGTCGTACCTGCCTGTCCGCGATGACGAAGCCAGATGCGGTCTCGCGGCACAAAGACTGTGACGGTGCACAATGTTTGGGTAGTCGGTCACGTCTTGCCAAGGATTTTTACGTAAATGTGCCCATGTGGTTTCAAAACCTGTCTGTGAGGAAGGCAGGGCAAGCGTCAGTGTCTCTGGTTTGCACATGAGGTAATGCACCTGTTTTGACCACCAGGCGAGTTGTGGTTTGTGTGTGTGTGTGTGTGTGTGTGTGTGTTGTTGTTGTTGTTGTTTTGTTTGTTTTTTGTTCCTGCTCTGTGGACCCTCATGTGCTTGGAGATAAAAATCAGCAGATCCTTGGGAGTGGATTTGGGGAGTCAGGGGAGTGTGTGTCAGCCGTTTGAGCTGAGTTCCCCTCCCCCCCCTTAGTCCTCATCTGGGATGTTGGCCAACAGGATGAAGTGCAGGGGCCGCATTTTCATCATGGTGGAGCTCTGATCCAGTAAACAGATACGGTTTGGTGGCAAGGCCATGGACTTGAGGCTTGGATCCCGCTCTACCAGCCGCTGACTTTGGCTGAGCTACTGAAATAGGAGGAAGAAGGCAACCCTGTGTGTGCTGCCCCCGCTCTGTGTTATAATTTCTGTGGATCACAATTTCTTTGCTACCAAACACGGGGTTGAAGGCGTGATGAGAGGGGACAGCACGTCAAGGAGATATGTGAATGAGGTCTTCCCTTCTCTGCTTAATGCCAAACGCAAACTAATTGGAAAAATTACAAAAGTAATAAATCACACCAGCCCTATTTATTGGAAAGGCGGTCGGTCCGTCAGGTGTTGGGTGTTTTAGGTGGGGTCCCACCAGTGGTGCTATGTGGGGGTTCAGTTACCGTCCCAACGCTGCACCGCAGGAAACCGAGGCACACCACTGTGGCTGACCTGCGTGAGGGCGCACAGCTAGTGGATCGTGAGGGAAGGTTGTCCACCGGGCTCCTCCAGGGCACACCCTGCCCCAGCGCTGCCGGGAACTAGCCTAAGCACGCACCGGGCGGCCTTCACACCGGCTCACAGGGGCTCGCAAGTAGCGCCAGGCACAAAGCACACCTCAGGGAAGGTGGGAGGGGCTCGTGTGGGGCGCTGGGAGTTGCAGGAAGTTTTTGGCGGGAGAGTTGGGTATTTTCCTCCCACATACACAGGTCAGCTTCTGAGCTCCTCACGTGCTCGCTTGACCCTCCTGGAAACCAGCCCTCACTCAGCTGGCTTCGGGGTGCTCTGATGGGCGCCTTCCTTAGGGAGGACCGAGCCCCGCTCCCCGTGTGTCAGCAGGGACTGCTTCCTGGGGTTCTCTGAGCAGGGGTCAGTGAAGGCTGTGGCGTGCGGGTGCGGCGTGCCCCAGGGTTCCGGGTTCGTGTTCTCGCATGAAGACTCGTAGCCAAGCGGGCATCGCCCATCCGTTCTTGCAGATTGAGAGTGCTGTTTTTCCTTCCAGGGCCAGGAGCGCTGAGACTTGAGAATCAGGCAGTGTCATACACTTACGGGAGAAGACGCAGGAATGGGCCATCTCAGCGGTGGCCTCAGAGCCAGCAGCTGTGGCTTGTTCCGGGGCCTTGAGGAGCCTGGCCTAGAAACCAGAAAATAGGTCGGAGCAACCCAAACGGATGGATCTAAAGGAACGTTTTTGCTTCCTTTGACTTTTTTCTTATAAACCGTGGTTGGGGCTCGTATCTTAGAGTGTCGGCAGGGCTCCTACGGTGCAGCAGGACTAAATTAGCATGTGCCAAGGACGAGGGCATGAGTATATGAAAAGCCAACATTTAACAGAAAATACGTAGATATATTTAGGTTGATCTTTCATGTGTCTTCCTGAAAATGTGCCGTTAAATTTGAAACTGTAGCACTGATGAGAAAGTTCGCCACCCTCACTCACGCCTGGTCGCATGGTACCCAAAAGGAACGTGTGTAGGTGTTCGAGGGACGTTCCTGAGCCTGGGAAGTCTGGTGTTGCAAAACGTCCCTGAAGCCCGGGTAGCGCAGGTTGATGGCTGTCACTTCGAACGCAGCTCCAGGTCCCAGTCCTGTTTCTCCCATGCTCTGTGAGACCCTGGGGGTCCACGTGACCTCTTGGAGCATCGCCTTCCTCCAAGGACCTGACCCCACGCTGTCTGCCTCATGGAGCTGTTAGGAGAAAACTCTGAACACGTGTGTCTTCGCTGCACCAGCAGTCAGTGCTGTGTCACGGAGGGTGGAGAGTGAACACTCGCTTAGGTGTTCCTTGTGTTCCGTGGGCTGATGCTGGGGAACCGGCAGGCTCACCTGGATCCTCCTCTTCCCGTTCCTTCCCGCCAGATCTGCTGTTCTGTAGCCATGTGGTCTGCTCCCATGGTTTTTAGCATCCTCTCCCCTGCCTCAGCCGGCACCTGCTGTGGGGAGCGGTTTTACCCTCCACGTGCCCTCTGCTGTGGGAGACCTCCGGTGTCGTGGCCTGGCAAGGGTTGGAGACAGGCTCTTCCACCTGCTTTTGCCCGGAAGCCTGTCAATGCCCTGAGGGGGGCCTTCCAGAATGTTCCATGGGAGGAGCGGGGAGAGTTTTTCCCCTCATTGGGAAGCGTTTCGGGGACAGCCCCTCTCTGCCAGAGAGCTTTGCCGTCTTCCTGTGCTCTCCGCCGATGAGGGCTGGGTTAGGGCTGCCTCGCGCTGGGAGAGGGTGGGCTGAGTGTCGATGGTAACAGGTGTTGCTCCCCGAGGAGGCTGCCTCGGTGGCTCGTGTGCGCGCACCCACGTGTGCGTATCAGAATGTACTTTGTCCATTTCCACTTTAAAGGGGAGGCTCTGACAAAAGCTGATCAATACTTTGCATTCCATGCATGAAGAACAGACGTTAGAAGTTTCCTCTGGCCAGGGAGGAGGGGGGAGCCGGGGCCCCTCCAGATTTATAGAAATCGATGTTCTCTGACAGAAGTTGGTTAGCTTTCCTGGGAAACAAGTAACAGGAACACATTTTTTTGATTTTCACGATGAATTATTTTCTAACAAGAGCCCTCTTTGACTCTCGGTGTTTGGCCGGGGTGAACGAGCGCCACATATTAATGGGATAGAGTCCCACAAAGCAGCGCAGCCCGGCCGCTCTGCCTTCTTCTCTGTTTTAATTATTAATTTGCTTTTTGCACTTGGCTTTATGTGCCAGGCTCATCGTGGGAGGTGCCTCAGCGCAGTGAGCGCTTTCCTTTGCTGAGTTCATCTCCCTGAACCAGATCTGGAGAAGTGGCGGAGATGGACGCGAGACCTGGATGCTCCCACATCGGGGGCCTCTGGGTGCCATGTTGAGCTGCCCCAGGATGCGAGGGGCATTTTAGCATGCAAATAGTCATCCTGGGATTGGCAGGAGGCACACACCAGGGACTCTGGCCTGCCCCAGTGAGCCCACCCCGGCTGCGGTTCCAGCAGCTGGCACTGACCACCTGACGTGTGTCCATCGTCTTCCTCGTTACTTGAGGTGCACACGGTCTGGAATCTGCTGCCCAGTGGCCATGTGGAGGGCGTGACATTGTTGCACTCTTGTTTTGCTTCCATTTAAGAGTCAAATTGGGCACTCCCTCCCTTCTCAGAGGTGCCTCTGTGAACATTCGGAAAGCAGGTCCTGTAGCCAAGCCCAGAAGTTTCTTTCCCTGGAGACCACTATACCTTTTAGCTCATCTTTTCTGTTCCTGTGCAGGTGCATTAAAAACCAGTCATGGCCATGGTGGGGTGGGGGTGGGAGGCGATCAGGGAAAACTGAAGTCCAGTTCAAGGTCATCCACAGAGCTGCCTGACGGGTGCTTTCGGGGACCTCCGTGGCCACTCTCGTTGTTCAGCATGGTTGGTCTGCCCATCCTGATTGACGGGCTGGTGGTGTTTCCTCATGAGCAGTTTGTAGGCAGCTGCTAAGTTTTGCTGAGTCAGCCAGGGGCCCTGTGATGTTCAGTGTCCAGGTGGTCTGCTCCCATGGTGGTGTCAAAGTGGAAGGGCACCTGCCGTCCTCACACGCCCATGGTGTGTCCTCTGCATTGCCTCCGTCTGTGTCTGAGTCACCTGCAGGCCAAGCCCCTAGGGATGGGCATATTCTCTGTGTTTACATCTGTGTGTGTGTTTGCATGGTGTCTCCCTTGTGTGTGTATGTGCGTGCGTGTTTGCGTGGTATGTCCTGTGTGTATGGGTTTGCATGGTCTCTCCTAAGTGTGTGTGTGTGTGTATTTGCATGGTGTCTCCTATGTGTATGTATGTGTATGGTCTCTGTGTGTGTGTGTGTGTGTGTGTGGTGTATGTATGGATTTACACGGTCTCTGCTATGTCTGTGTGTATGTGTATGTGGGTTTGCATGGGGTGTGTGTGTGTGTGTGGATTTGCACTGTCTCTCCCGTGTGTGTGTGGGGTGTATGTATGGATTTGCATGGTGTGTGTGTGTACTTGCACTGTGTGTGTGTGTGTGTGTGAGAGAGTGTGTGGTATATGTATGGATTTGCATGGTCTCTCCTGTGTGTGGGGTTGGCATGGTACCTGTGTGTGTGTGTGTGTATTTCATGGTCTCTCCTGTGTGTGTGTTGTGTGTGTGTGTGTCTGTCTGAGGCAGGCATTTACATAGCATCTCTAGTGTTGCAGATACTTAGAATCAAACTGAAACCAAGCCCCGCCAGCCGGGCTCAGCAGCCAGTTTTCTTTGGATCCCTGGGGAGCACGCGTCACAGTGTACTAACCACAGTTGAAGTTGTTGTTCTGTGTTCTTTCAAAAGTACCGTGATGACCTAGTGGAGGACCGTGGTTAGGAGTCATGAACACAGTCAAGACAAGAAAAATACGCAAAACACAATGCGGCCCCCTCCGCCCCTGTCGGGGGGCAGAGGCAGAAGGCTTGGGGAATTCGGCGTTTGCATGGGAGAAGATTTCCTGCCTGGCGAGGAGAGCGGGAGCTCCGGACGGAGGCAGTGCCTTTCCTGAGTGTACCCCTGGGACCTGCGCCTTGGTGGATTCTTCATATATTCCAGTGAATTTAATTAAATACATTGTGAGCCCAATTGAGGGTATTCTAATTAGCTGGGTCAGGAACAAATTATTCTCCTTCCTTCTCCAAATGAAAACATCTCTCTTCTGCAGCCTGCCCTTAGGTGCCCCGCCCCCGCCGCTGCTTCCCATTGCGTGGGTTCTCAGGCTGCAATTCAGTGGATGTGGCCAGGGTGTTGCTGGGAAGGAAGAGAGGGTGGGCGTTCTGGCCAGCAGGGTCATGAATGGACCCACCCTGTCGGTCTGTTGCCTGTTGCTGTAACCAGGTACCCATGTAGTTAGCATGTAGTTAGCTCACGGTTGTGGTTACTGGATGTCCAAGATCAAGTGGCCCCATCTGTCAGCCTCTGAGTGGCAACGTGATGGATGGCTTCACCGCGAGAGAGCGTTTGACCGGGAGAGACCAGGAGCCAGACAGAGGAGGGGTTTGGGGCCAGGCTTGGTCTTCTGCACCATCCTGCTGTTCTGAGAATTCACGCACTCTGTGAGACCAGTGTTAGTCCAAGGCTAGCACCCGCAGTAACCACAACACTAGGCTCTGTCTCTTAGAGCTGCACCACCTCTCACGTCCCCACCCTGGGGACCAAGCTTCCAGCAGGTGAGCCTCGTGGGACACACTCAAACCACATCCATACTGTGGCACCCGCTCAGTGCCTGGAACATGAGCAGAGGGTATGGCAAGGGTCAGAGGTTAGGACGCTGCCGACAGCTGGGGGTCCTTCTTGAACTGTAGATGGGGCAGCCTGCAGAGCAACAAGAAACTTAGAACAGCTTTTGTTGCATGCGGGTAGCAGTTGGGAGGCCCAGGCGGTGAGTAGAAGTTTGGAGTTGTGATGTGGACAGTAGAAGCAGGTGTCTCCTAGAGCAGTCCAGACAGAATGTGTGCTGGTTTGATTTTTGAGTGTCTTGCAGAATGAACTCAGAGTGGAAAGCAAGCCTTGAAGATTGAGTTAAGCTTTCATACATGTCTAAGAACAGACCCTTCACGTCCCCGTGTACCGTTGCTGCTGGACAAAGCTTTGTCTTAGCTGTTGTGTTTTATTTTAAGCAGGGGTTCCCACGGGGGTGCCTGTGTCCGTTCAGGACTCACACAGCCCTGTCACCCAGGAGCCCCTGGATTCGAGGACAGGAGGCTTCCGGCGTCTCAGTACCCATCTGACTCTTTGTGGTGACATCATCCTCTTCACTCGGATGGGAGAGACCCCGGCATCGGGGATGGCTGTTTAGAAATCAGGGCATTAATGCAAGGAAATGGTTTTCCATGAGCAGGTCAAGGGGGTTTGGCAGTATGGCCTGCCTGGTTTGCTCTGATTTCATGGTTCAGGGTGCCTCCATGCTCCCTTGGTGGGTCTCACCGCTTTGAATTCCACGGTTCTGTTCCGAGTCTCACTCTGGTCTCAGTGACCCTCAGCCGCAGCCCCCGGCTCTTGTGTGTTCCTTGCTCTTCACTGCCAGGCAGAACTCTTGCTCTGGTTTTTGGCTTTTGAGGGGCTTTGTGGAGATGATGGTGGGGTGCACATGGGCAGCTCATCCTTTACCTTGACGTCTGCCCCATCAGACCCGCCATTGACCCTGTGTTGAAGCCTCCAGGAAGCCCTGTGTTGGTGCGTTCCATCCCCCTGAAGTTCCCTGCAAGCAGCAATATTGCTGGGCAGACAAACTGCAGATAAATCTTTAAAGGCAAGAGAGTTCAAGTTGATTCAAGAAAACAGCCTGTTGCTGTCGGTGTCGTCTGTTCAGCAGGAGCGTTGAGCTCTCTGGTCTTCCAGCTCCCTGAGGTCGGGAAGCTGTTCTGGGGCAGCCATTCCTTGCAGGGAGGTGACTTTGCCCCAGGGCTCTGCACCTGACTGTTGAGTCACCTGTGGCAGAGGACAGAGGCGACCGCTCTCTCGTCGCCTTCGAAGCCCTTGGCGTCGCACCTGCTGGCGGGCACGGCCTCCTGCGGAAGCACTTGGGCTGCTTCACACGGCTGAGGGCCTGCGCCCGTCTCTAGCGACATGACCCTGGCAGTTGGTGCAGTCCCAGTTGTTCTTCCAGTAGGGTGCAAGCGTGGATTCTTCACGCCTTTTCAGCGAACGTAGGATGTGCGCTTACGCACGTGCACGTGTCATCAGACAGGAAGCACCCCAAAGGCAGCGCTCCCAGTGTGCCAGCTTCAATGTCCTCCGTGGGAAGCTGGACGGGAATGTGCAAGCAGGCTAAGAAATGGCGGACGTGGAACAGAACCAGTGTGGCCCAAAAAGCAGGCGAGCCACCCACCGCGGTCCCAGGATGCTCACCGTGTATTGAGTCTGGGGCCTCGGCAGAGGCGCCGGTGACGGGCCGGGTGGGAGTTGGTGGGGAACAAGGCAGAAGGAGCAATGCCCAGGCTTCCTAGAACCCCTGCAGGCCCGAAAGATGTGCGAGAGATGAGCCCCGGTCCCAGCGCTCGCTCTCCCACTGACTTGCCGGGTGCTCTGGGGCAGGTTACTTAAGCTTTCTGGGGATTGTTCCCCCTACTTCCTGGGCACCCAAAAGAATTGCTTCTCGCCCTACGAGGGTCGTTTAGAACGAAGGGTTAAGCCTCTGTACACCCAGAGTGTGCAGTTCCCCGTGACGGAAAAGGGTCACTGTGTCCATCGCATTCTCCCCGAGGGTGGGTGAGTGCCGATCTACCGTCACCTCCGAGTCTCCTGCACACAGGAGTCCCGGGCCTGCTGCCCGCCTCGAGGACTCCTGCCATTTGTCCATTCTGAACTTGAATCCCACGTGTGTCTGCTTCCCGCCAGCCCAGATGACCTGTGATAAGTCAGGTGTCCTAGAGATACTGACACAGAACTGATTTGGAGAAATGCAATTCTCTATCTTTTTTTTTTTTTAATGCGGAGGGGAAACATTTGGGGTTCTCTCAGTAGATTGTAGTTTTAAATAGGAAAACTTGAGTTTCTTTCTCGTGAAAAGCCAGACAGTAGCTTTGGCTGTGTGGGACTGAGCTGGGCCGCTGTGCAGGTGCGGTGACTGAAAGCTTTTCCCGAAGGAGGGTCGGCCGGGTGCTCACCCGCTAGTCCCTACCGCCCTCCTGTCTCTTTCACAGCGGTTCTACTCCCATGTCCTGATGGCAGCCTAGACGGGCCATAAATCAGTGAGCGTAGCTGTGTTCCAATAAAACTTTGTTTATAGAAACAGAGGGTCAGATTCGGCTTGTGGGCTGTAGCTTGCCAACCGCTGATCTAAATAAAGCAGGACACTTTGGCGAGCCTTTCATAATTGTGGCAGAAAATTCAGTGTGTTTTTTAACTCAGAGTCCATGGGTCGGGACCAGAGAAGTGCCCAGGCCTGACTGTGAGGCATCTGGCAACACTGGAACATCAGCGCTTCAGGTGCTCGGGAGCTGGGGACCGCCAGGAGGGGCCCTTTGGTTGGCAGACTACCAGCCCTGCAGAGCCCCCACGGAGGGACGTTTGGGGGACGGAGGAATGAGGACTCAGTGCTTACCCTCTAAGCTGCTAGAGGAGGGAGCCTTGGGGAGCATGGCAGCCACACACACACACACACACACACACACGCAGTGCCTGACGATCGGCAGCCGTCCCCTTGGCCGTGGAGCTGTGTCTCTCGGCCGCATGCCTCTGACTGCCACCAGGACAGGGCAGGCTCCAAGCGGCTGACCCAAGGCGTGTCCCCTCTTCTTTGTCCCTCGCAGCACCTGCAGCAGCACGAGAGCGGCGTGGAGGGCGAGAGCTGCTACTACCACTGCGTCCTGTGCAACTATTCCACCAAGGCCAAGCTCAACCTCATCCAGCACGTGCGCTCCATGAAGCACCAGCGCAGCGAGAGCCTGCGCAAGCTGCAGCGGCTGCAGAAGGGGCTCCCGGAGGAGGACGAGGACCTGGGGCAGATCTTCACCATCCGCAGGTGCCCCTCGACCGACCCAGGTGAGTGGGAGGCCCAGGGCTCCTCTTTGAGGGAGACGTTGCGGGTACGTCTGGCGGTGACGGGCCTTGGGGGTGTTCAGGAGGGATTCTCATGGATCCGTGCTTGTTGTTGGCACCTCTTTTCTTTGGCTCCTGCTTCCCAGGGAGCAGGCTGACAGCAGGTGCTCTGTCTTGTCCCAGAATTCCTCCAGCACGTCCCGGAGGCCGGATTTACTGGCTCAGGCCCCCCAGAGCGGATGCTGGCTTGTGCATCCCAGTAGGGAAAGAGTTGGCCGCCGTCAGGTCTGGTCTGTACAAATGAACTTCGGAGATCAACGCCGTAATTACTCTGAAAATTATGTTGGTTGCTGGGAGGCCTGGGCCGGCTCCTCAGCGTCCAGGCTCTCTGGGGGAACTCGCCCCTCCTGCCACCTCCTCTGCGGTCCCCCTCGTCTCTGCCTCCCTGGCTCGGCCTTGCTACCCTGGATCCCAGTGGGACCTCATTTGGTAGAACCCCTTCTTCTCTTCTGCTTCTTCAGCCTTCCCGTTGCTTTCTCTGACCTTGGAAGCACAAGACAGTTGCTTGCCTCTTTGTAAACAGGATCTCTCCCGTATCCTACGACCCTGTTCTCTCCCCAGCAGTGTCTTCGGGATTCTACTGAAAGACTGCTCTGTGTTGCCTTCTTATCCACCCCTGAGCCCACCAGGGCCTGTCTCTGGCCAGCACACCCCACCTGGACAGGGCACCGCCGGCCGTCGATGTCCCCAGCCCAGAACCCCCCACCGCTGCTGGTTCTTTGCTTGTTGACCCGTTTGAGGTGCTTGCCTGGACCCTTCCCTTGGCTGGCACGACATGTTTCCCTCTCTTCCCTTTGCTGCTCTGACTGGCCCCTGTGTTTGGCCCCCGTCCTCTGCCTGCAAGACCTATGCTGTCACCGTGCATCGGGCCCCGGTCATTGGTCCCGAGCCAGGGGAAGCTTTGGTTTCCTGTGGTTGCCGGCTGCCCTCGCAGGCATGCTCGCTCCTGTGCCTGGTCCTGCCGTGTGGCTGACAAGCCCCTGGCTCCCCACACAGGCTGTGCTCCTCTGGCTACATCTTGGGGCTCCATCTCCCCAGCACCTGCTCAGCCCTTGGGCTACCGTGGCTGTGCCAGTTTTCAATTTTCATGTCAAGGGAGATGAAGAGCTGCACATGCCTTCTTTGTTTTTCTTTTTCCTAAGATTTATGTTATTTATTTATTTATTTTAAAAGATTTATTTATTTGAAAGACAGAGTTACACAGAGAGGAGAGGCAGAGAGAGAGAGAGAGAGAGAGAAGAAGGGAGGGAGGGAGGGAGGTCCTCCATCTGATGGTTCACTCCTCAATTGGCCGCAATGGCCAGAACTGCTCCGATCCGAAGCCAGGAGCCAGGAGCTTCTTCTGGGTCTCCCATGCGGGTGCAGGAGCCCAAGGAATTGGGCCATCTTCTACTACTTTCTGAGGCCACAGCAGAGAGCTGGATCGGAAGTGGAGCAGTCGTATCTCAAACGGGCGCCCATATGGGATGCCGGCACTGCAGGCCAGGGCATTAACCCACTATGCCACAGTGCCAGCCCCTATTTTATTTTTTTTGAAAGGCAGAGTTACATAGAGGCAGAGGCAGAGCCAGGAGCTTCTTCCAGGTCTCCCCCATGGGTGCAGGGGCCGTAGGACTTGGGCCATCTTCTACTGCTTTTCTCGATCCATAGCAGAGAGCTGGATGGGAAGTGGAGCAGCCAGGACTAGAACCTGCACGCATATGGGATGTCGGTACTGCAGGTAGCAGCTTTACCTGCTGCACCACAGCGCTGGCCCCTGTGCATGCCTTCTAAGAACCGGCGCATCCTCCCACAGGCCCCTCTGCCTGGGTCTGGCCTGGGTCTGGCCTGGGTCTGCCTGGGTCTGGCCTGGGTCTGGGCCTGGGTCTGGCCTGGGTCTGCCTGAGTCTGGCCTGGGTCTGGCCTGGGTCTGCCTGGGTCTGCCTGGGTCTGGCCTGGGTCTGGCCTGGGTCTGCCTGGGTCTGGCCTGGGTCTGCCTGGGTCTGCCTGGGTCTGCCTGGGTCTGCCTGGGTCTGGCCTGGGTCTGCCTGGGTCTGCCTGGGTCTGGCCTGGGTCTGGCCTGGGTCTGGCCTGGGTCTGCCTGGGTCTGGCCTGGGTCTGGCCTGGGTCTGCCTGGGTCTGGCCTGGGTCTGCCTGGGTCTGCCTGGGTCTGCCTGGGTCTGGCCTGGGTCTGCCTGGGTCTGCCTGGGTCTGCCTGGGTCTGCCTGGGTCTGGGCCTGAGCCTCTCCCACGCTGCTTCAGTTGCCTCCATCTCTCACAGCCCCTTCCGGGACTGTTTGTTGCTGTCCTCGTGTTTCAGTCATTGTCGGTCAACTTTTAGCTCTGGAAGGAGAGGATGTTACTGCCTGCTCCTCCTCTTCAGACCCACCCCCTCGTGGCCACTTGCACACATGTGCCGTCCACAGAACCCAGGCACCACGCACACCAGCACGCCACATGACCACAAGCATGGACGCTGCACACCCCACAAATGCGCAGGACGCCATCCCCACGTACCCATACCCTGCACGGGCTCACAGCCCCACTGCAAACACAGGTACGGCACACACTCTGCCCCACATACACTCACTCACACACACACAGCCGCGTCCACACGCTCCCGTGCCCCCTCCCACACCCTCCAGCCCTCCCTCTGCCCTCCGCCTTCCCTTCCCTCTGTCTTCCATTAGGATGAAATAATAATTTGGGGTTATATTAATATTCAGTGTTTTCATTATTATAACTCTATAAATATTAATCACAGCTGAGCCATGTAGAGTTTTATAATTTCGTTTACCTTCTTGTACAACTTTTTGTTTTCCCTGGTTTTCCTGGTGCCATGATTAATTCATGCTAACCTTGCTGCGACAGCTCTTGTCTTGTCAGCTTTTGCTGCCTCTGGGAGGCGCCCCTCCCTGGCCCGCCCACCCCGCCTCTGCAGGCTGTCCCACCCCTGCCCTGCTCTTCTTGCCACCCCCCTCTGCATCTCTTCCCTTGCCCTCTGTGGGCTGTCTCTGTGCCCTTGTCTGGGTCATCCCACCATCCCTGTCCAGGTCACTCAGTGTCCCTGTCTGCGTCTTTTCAAGACCCCCGTGCCGGTCGACCTGCTCCCTCTGTCCAGGTCACCCGCTGCCCTGTGCAGTGAGTCGGCCACACACAGAGGTGAGGCCGCACCATGGTTTCCCAGTAGCTCCCGTGGGAGGAGCTGAGGTCTTCCCACAGCACCCAGGCCGGTTCTCCAGGTCAACCTGTCTCTTCTGGAACGTGCTGTTGGGCCCATTTTAGTTTCTGTCACCCCTAGGTCGCTGTGATGCTGTCCCTTCCGTCCCAGCCTTTCTCAGTGCCTTTTCTGGTCACAGTTCTGTGCCTTCCTCGGTGGGGCCTCCACATCGTCCTGGAGCCCGTCCCTGGGTGGTGGTCAGGGGCGCCACAGACTCATGGCCACGCCCGGGGACTGAGCGCAGCGCCGCCTGCAGCCGGGGACCCTGCTGTGCACCCAGTGTCCGCACCACCCCTGATGCTGCCGCCTCCCGAGTGGTTCCTGGGGTCCTCCTGCCTTCTGGCAGCTGTAGACCGATTTCTTCAGGGTCTGCAGGGTGTTTCTTTGGCCAGCTCTGTACGCATCCTTGTTCTGATGGTCCGCGTAAAGTGTGTGTCTTCCACTCTCGAGTCTGATTGGCTCTCCCGAGAGCTCCCTTTCTGTGAGCGAGGCTCTCCCAACCAGAAGGGGCACGGCTGCCGCGGCTGTGGGTCCCGGTCGTGTGCGCTGATGCTGCCCGGGAACCACGGCCCACGCCCCTGCCTGTGGCTTTCCCTCATTTGACGCCTGTTGGGGTGCTTCCCCCTTGTGTGTGGGAGCAGCCCCAGTGGCGATGGCCGACTTCCTCTCTGGCGTTGTCTTTGGCCTGGAGTCCTGTATGTGACTTGTTCCTCCCTGCCCAACCCCTGCTCCCCTCCCCCACAGGCACGCCAGGGAAGTGCGTGCTGTGCAGATGACAAAGGTGATAGGGTGACGGGCACAGGAAACCCCTGAAAGAAAACTCAGGTTGAAATTCAGCCTCCTGTGCCCAGGAATGGGCTCTCGAAGACGTGGGCGAATCCTTGGGAAAACGGGCACCCTGGGCCTGGCGGGCTTGAGCCGGTTAAGGTGGTCGGTGCCACAGCTGCTCACCAGGGCCCCAATTCCCTCCTCTCTGATGTCATGATCGAGACGTTAGGCTTTATGCTTGCAGTGTGGGGAGTTAGGATGCCTCCGTGTGCTTTCCCGGGCCCCTGCACTTGGACCCCACACTGCACGTCTGGGGTTGGGCCATCTGGAGCTTGCCGTTCTGGAGTTTGGTTGTTACCTGCTTAGATGCCGGTGTATTTTCCCCTCCTAAATTTCCTTTTCTCCTCTGAGCTCTGTGCACCACCAGGTTGTCAGCTAACGCCACCAGACGTCACTTCCTCTCCTTGCCTCGCTCTGACCCTCTTAGGGCCTTCCATGGTATCAAGATTTTTTCCTCGCTGGGGCTGCTGGAGTGAGCTGTTTTCTTCCCTGGGAATGGCAAAGATAGGATCTCTTCTGACTCTGTCTGCAGCTTAAGTCACGTGTCTGCTGGTCGGTCAAGTTCACGAGGACGTGTCAGTCTGGGGGAGGGTGTCCAGAGACAGGAAGTTGCAAAGGCTGCCTCTGGCCTTCAGAACACTGTGACGCTGGCTGAGGTTTCTGTCTGCCTCCACTGGCTGCGTAACCCCTTAACAGGTCTCGTGGCCTGATGTGTGACATCTGGGCCCTGGCCGCCATGTGCTGATGGTGAGGCCCTGTCCCTGGGTGCCCTGTGGTGGTGGAGCATTGCCTCGAGGTCCCTGGGCTGCCTGAGTGTCGTCCTCTGTTTTCATGGGGACGTGTTCTACCCTCACCCTGTGGTACACGTGCACGGTGGTGGCCATTCCTAATGGACAAATGACATTCTAACACACAGCTCAGAGGAAAGAAAGTGATGTCTCCGGTGAAGCCCTCCCCCACCCCCAACATTGTTCTCTTTTGACTTGTATTGGTTTTTTAAGTTTTTAATTAACTTATTTAGAAGGCAAAGAGAGAGAGAGATCTTCTATCTTTTGGTCCGCTTTCTGAATGCCTGCAAGAGCAAGGCTTGGGCCAGGTGGAAGCCAGGGACCTGGAATTCAGTTCAGATCTCCCATGTAGAGTCCAACTACTTGAGCCAGCACCTGTTGCCTGCCAGGGTGCACATTAGCAAGAGGCAGAATTGGGAGTGGAACCGAAACGGGAACCCAGGCGCTCCAGGGTGGGGTACAGTTTAGCTGCTGCACCCAGCGCCTGCCTCTTGACCTTGATGTTGGGTTGTTGCCCTGGCTTGGTTAGAATTCGGCCTTTCCTTTTATTTTTTTTTTTTGACAGGCAGAGTGGACAGTGAGAGAGAGAGACAGAAAGGTCTTTCTTTTTGCCGTTGGTTCATCCTCCAATGGCCGCCGTGGCCGGCGTGCTGCAGCCAGCGCACCGCGCCGATTCGATGGCAGGAGCCAGGCACTCCTCCTGGTCTCCCATGGGGTGCAGGGCCCAAGCACCCGGGCCATCCTCCACTGCCTTCCTGGGCCACAGCAGAGAGCTGGCCAGGAAGAGGGGCAACCGGGACAGAATCCGGCGCCCCGACTGGGACTAGAACCCGGTGTGCCGGCGCCGCAAGGCGGAGGATTAGCCTAGTGAGCCGCGGCGCTGGCCGGCCTTTCCTTTCATTCCTACCTGCACAACAGGCTTCGTGGCCTCATGTCCTGGCATATGTCCCTTAGTGGCCAGCACCAGCTGTTTGGTTCCCCTGAGTTGAGCAGAACCTCTGGGAAGATGGAAGGTGTACATGGGCAGCTGGTGTGTGGCATCAACTTCCCAGTTACCTTAGTGAAAAGTCGTTCCCAGCTCCCAGGTGAAACTGTCATTAATTTCACTCTCAGTGCCCTGGGCTCTAAGAACACAGACCTTCCGTCGCCTTCGCTGGCCTTTCTCGCCCTCTTCGTTTTGTCCATGCCTCATCCTCCACACGGCTGTTCCATGTGGCTGGTGACCTACACACGCTTCACATGCGTGCAGTTAAGTGTCATGTTCCCTGTGGAGGATCTATTGCATTCCAGACTCGGTGTGGGTTGGGGGACAGCTCGTGTTGCCTTGGCTTTCAGCACAGAGCCCCTGGTGAGTGCACTGGCCACCCATTCAAGGTACCCGGCAGTGGTCGGTCAGTCCCTTTGAGGGGGCGCCATCCTTCAGGGTGGAGGGAAAGATGGTGTCCGCTGTGACTGACCCATCTTGCCATTTAGGGTGCTGGCTGCTTGGGGTCAAGGAAGTGGATGCCGCTGGCAGAGAGATGTGGTGTGGGGGCCTGCCTTTCCTGAAATGCCCCCCGGCTTCCCTGAATAGATCACTTCTCAGAAATGAAGTTTGGGGAGTTCTCCTGAACTCACACAGCTTAAGCTGAACAGAAAATACATCATTTTCTGCTTTCTTATCTGCCTTTGTTTTTATTTTTCAGAATTGGCATAAGCTATCCTCTAAATGAAGTTCATCTTTTTTTACGAACAGCTAAATTACATACAATTTCAGCATAATTTTCCTCATAAGCCTAAAATATGCTGTGGTCAGTTCTGTGATTCTCAGTGTTGTTTCTGTAAAACCAGCCATGCCCCACCCCCTTTTTGCTCCGCGTCTTGCTGACAGGGCTCGGGGAAGGCATGGGGGTGCAGTGTCGCTCACTAGTGAGGTTGAAGGTCAAAGTGCATCAGAACAAATTGGGATAATGGACATTTTGAGCATCAGTGGAGGAATGGAGAAAATAAGACTTCGTTGTAATAAAAGACTACTTGGACAAGGATTGTAAGTTTCACAGGGCTTTTTAGAAACAAAGCTGTACCTTGCAGAGATACAGAGAAATCATCCTGTGTCTATGAAGAGAAAGAATACAATGTTTGCAAAAGAAGAATAGAGTTTGCAGAATACAGGGAGCTCCTTTTTTAAAAAAAAAAGATGTTTATCTTTCTTCTTTTGAAAAAAAATTATTTGTTTATTTTAAAGGCAGAATGTGGGGGTGGGGAGACAGAGATCTTAAATCCACTGGTTCACCCTGCAAATGGCCACAACAGTTGGGACTGGGCCAGGCCAAAGCCAGGAACCAGCAGCTCTGTCCAGGTCTCCCACTTGGGTGTAGGGGCCCAGGTACTTGGCCATATTGTGCTGCTCTCCCGTGTACGTTAGCAGGGAGCTGGCTCCAAAGGGGAGCAGCCTGCACTAGCACTGCAGATAGGATGGCAGTGTGGCAGGAGTGGCTTCACGGCCAGCCCCACTGGTGTTTTCCTAACAACTAAGAACGGCCGCTCTGAGCGAAGCGTGAGGTGTCCCGGGTGGAATCCGTAGAAACCAGGAGTTTCTTTCTGATATATATATATATATATTTTTTTTTTTTGACAGAGTTAGACAGTGAGAGAGAGAGACACAGAGAGAGAGGTCTTCCTTCCGTTGGTTCACCCCCCAAATGGTTGCTGTGGCCGGCGCACTGTGCTGATCCGAAGCCAGGAGCCAGGTGCTTCCTCCTGGTCTCCCATGGGGTGCAGGGCCCAAGCACTTGGCCATCCTCCACTGCCTTCCCGGGCCACAGCAGAGAGCTGGACTAGACGAGGAGCAACCAGGACAGAATCCAGCACCCCAACTGGGACTAGAACCTAGGGTGCCGGCGCTGCAGGCGGAGGATTAGCCTAGTGAGCCGCGGCGCCGGTAAGACCAGGAGTCCCAAGCACACCGCCGGCGTTGGCGTAGTGGTGGTGTGCTACTTGATAGAGATCCCAGCAGCCTTGCCGACAACATACCCAGGAAGTAAACCTCCGTTGTCTGGTTTTCTGTTTGTGAGTGTGAAGCGTGCGTGGTTTAGTTGCCGAGTCTCCTGCATTCTGCATTCATGTGGAGAGGCCAGGAGTGGTTCTTGGGGTGTACCCTGTCTTGTTTTTCTGTGGGAGCAGAGTCCCTGATTTGCCTTAATTAGTCCTCTAACAATCTGCAAAGGTCAGTGCCAATTGCCTGTTCATTTACATTTGTAATTGTGATGGCTTCTGATTACCTGTTCCTCATCCCATCCCTCTAAGTACATGCTAGTATGTCCTCCCTCCTCCTCCACACACACACACACACACACACACACACACAGTCATGAAAGCTGCAGACCTGAGCTGCGTGGTTCCAGAAGGCCGTCTTGGAGAAGCTCTTGCTTCTAAGTTGGGAATATGATGAAGCCACATCTACCAGCAAGAATCCATCACTACCAGCAAGAAACCCGAGAGCCATTGTCTAGGAGCCTTCTTGACCTGGGTAATTAAGGGCAATTCAGCTTTTCTGCTGCCTCTCTGCAAGATATGCGGATGCGTGGGCCTGCAGGAAGGTGGACACATGCAGAGTGCCTGTTCGCTGCAGTTGGCTGCTGCAGGCTTTCAAGGGTCCATCTGGAGGGGACGTGACATAGCCAGGTGCCGGTCTTGGCACTGGGTCCGGAGTCTGCAGCCTCCTGCCTCCCCTGAGCGTCTTACCTGTCTGTCTGCTGTGGGAGAGACCAGCACCTGCACTTCCTTAGCAGTCACCGGTGACCCTGGGTTGCTGGGGTTCCATTCATGTTCAAGATCCACCATGCATGCTTGTCGCGGTTTTCTGGGCTGGTCAAAGGCACTGGGGTGTTTGTGTTGCTCAGTGTCTAATACTAAGCACTGGCTCTCGGCTGCCCTCTGATTAGCCTTGATGGGGACACCAGCGTGTCTTCCGTGCTGTCCCCTGAGTCATACTGGTGTGTGTCCTCGTGGGCAGATGTGGCCCCCTCGGAGAGGCGCAGCACTGTGGCCAATCCCTAGTGGTCAGGGGGCAGGGGATCATGCCAGGTGGCACAGCAAAGAGATAAAAAGGAAGAAAGATTCCTGCTGATGGTTACTGGGATTAGGTGAGATCCTGTAGGGCGTGTGTGTGTTGAGGAGTGAGCAATGGGGAGGGGTCCACTAACCAGAGCCTAGAGACACTGGGACTGCCGATCTGCAGCCAGGAGCCAGGTGCTTCTTCCTGGTCTCCCATGTGAGTGCAGGGCCCAAGGACTTGGACCATCCTCCACTGCCCTTCTGGGCCACAGCAGAGAGCTGGACTGGTAGAGGAGCAACCGGGACTAGAATCCAGTGCCCATGTGGGATGCTGGTGCCGCAGGTGGAGGATTAACCAAGTGAGCCACAGTGCCGGCCCCCCAGATGTCATTTTGAAGAGCTGCAATGACAGGTGCTCCTGTGACCTTCAGGAATGTCCCGGGAATCCACTTCTGGGCTATTTCCAGCCTACCTGCAAGTCGCTCCTGTCCTTGGAAGGGTCTGTAAGGGATTGTAAAGAAATAGCTCAAAGACTTGCACATGTTCAGGGACCCCCTTCACACTGTGACCCTGTTGTAAGCATTACAGTCCCAGGTGACACCCTTGAAACGCTGGTGGTGGAAAGTTGCATGGCCTTGCTTGTCACCGTCGGCCCTGCCCCACTCCATGACTCCTGGGCTTCCAGCTCCTTTGAAAGCTACGGGAAGTTTTTCCAGCTTTCCCATATGTGAATATGTTAAAAACAGTTTCTAAGGAGTTATTTATTTATTTGAAATGCAGAGTTAAGAGAGAGTGAGCGAGTGAGCAGCAAGATCTTTCATCTTGTGGCTTACTTTCCTAATGACCACAGCACTACAGAGCAGGGCCAGGCTGAAGCCAGGAGCAGGAGCTTCATATGGGTCTCCCACATGGGTACAGGGGCCCAAGGACTTGAAGTATCCCCTGCTGTCTCCTAGGGTGCACATTAACAGGATGCTGGACTAGAAGAGGAGCATCCAGGACTCAAACCAGCGCCCATCTGGGATGCTAGTTTCACAGGCGGTGGATTTCCCGCTGCACCACAGAGCTGGCTCCATGAATAACATTCTGAGTTCAGTTTCTCTGTCATTCCTGTACTAGAGCGATTTGAAGCACTTACTGGTGCCATTGGGTTCCTGGCTACCTCTGTGGCCAGTAAAGGTTTGTAGGATCATTTAGGATGTGCTGTTGGCCAGCACTGGATTCCTCGCTGGTTGCCCTTAGGTTTTCACTGGCTTGGGCAATTTTTTTTTAAATTTACTTTTTAAGGAGTATGAATTTTATGTACAACTTTAGGAATACAGGTATTCTTCCCGCCATACCCGCCCTCCCGCCCACACTCCTACCCCTCCTCCTCCTCCCTCTCCCCGTGCCAGTCCCATTCTCCATTAAGATTCATTTTCAATTAACTTTGTACACAGAAGACCAACTCTTGACCAAGTAAAGATTTCAACAATTTTTGTGCGTACACACTCACACACACACACACACACACACACACACACAGAGTTTGAGAACTGGTTTTACAATTAACTCTGAATATAGCTCATTGAGGACAGATATCCTGCATGGGGAGCATGTGCACAGTGACTCCTGTTGTTAATTTAACAATGAACACTCTTAAGTATGACATCACAGACCACCCGAGGCTATTGACATGAGCTTCCCAGGCTCATGAGGCCTTTGGAGTCCACAATCTCCATCAGTGTTTGGACAAGGCCATAAGCAAAGTGATAAAGTTTTCTGCTCCCTTTAGAGAAAAGTACATCCTTCTTGGATGGTCGGACGAGTTTTGTGCTGCATCCCCATAATATGCTTTGGCTGTGTTCTGACCTGAGAGTTATTTATTTATGTAATTTATCTATTTGAAGTACAGAGATCTCCCTTTCACTAGTTCACTCCCCACATGCCTGCAACATCCGAGTCCAGGATTCAGGAACTTTAAAAGTGTCTCCTGTGAGGGTGGCAGGGACCCAGGTACTCAAGGCGTCAGCAGCTGCCTTCCAGGGTGTGCATTAGCAGGAAGCTAGAGTCGGGAAACTCAAGTCCAGGCACTCCGATATGGGATGGAGTATCTTAGCTGCCCACATGCCCACTACCCCTGGCTTGAAATACGGGACCCATGGGGCCACCTGCTTTTTGCTGACCTGAATTGGGGACGGGGGTATAACATTTCTTGCTTTCTCTTTCTGCTTCTGTTTTTCAGTTTGAGAAAAATGTGTCTTTAAATAGGCATTTAATTTCGGCTTTGCCACTCACATATTATTCCATTAGCAGTTTTGAGGGACTTTGAATGAACTTTGTAAAGATGTGGTTTTCAGAATGCATGCTAAGGGCTTTGTACAGTTCTATACCTTAGAATGGTCTTGAAGCCTTCTGTGTATATGTTAATCAAAGGAGCTATTTATTGTTCTGAAAAGATCCTGACCTCTGCTCTACTTAGAATACTAAAAACTGGACAGTATGTGAGTTTTTTGTTTTAACCCAAGATTTTATCCAGAATAACCATTTTTGTTATGAAGCCACAGAAGAACGGGTCCCTTTTTCCTGTCACCCCTGTCCCTGGTTTTCAGCCGTGTGCTCAGAATAGGGTGCTTCCTGGTGGGTTGTGTTGGGTGCTGGGACTGCCATAACACTACTGCGCACACCTGGTGGTATCAATAGCAGAAATTATTGTCCTGCAGTCTTAGAGGCGAGAACTTTGAGATCAAGGTGTTGGCAGATTTGGTGGCTCCTGAGGCTTCCCTCGTTGGCCTGCCGAGTGTCCCGTCCCGTGGCCCCTTGTCTGTGTGTGAGCAGTGTGGTGCTTCTGGGAGGGGCCAGCCACCCCGTGGAGTAGGGCCCATCCTATTTTAGCTTAATTGATTCTTTGAAAGCCATGTCTCCAAAATAAAGCCACGTTTTAAAGGACTGGGTGGGTGGATCTTCCTTCCTTCCTTCCTTCCTTCCTTCCTTCCTTCCTTCCTTCCTTCCTTCCTTCCTTCTTGTTTGTTTGTTTGTTTGTTTGTTTGTTTTAAAGGCAGAGTTAACGGGAGAGAGCTCTTTCATCTGCTGGTTACTCCCCCAAATGGCTGCAGTGGCCGGGGCTCGGTCAGGCTGAAGCCAGGAGCTTCATCCCGGTCTCCCATGTGAGTGCAGGCACCCAAGCACTTGAGCCATCCTCTGCTGCTTTGGCCAGGTGTGGGTAACAGGGAGCTGGATCAGAAGTAGAGCAGCTAGGACTCGAACTGACCCTATGAGATGCCGGTCTCGCAGGCGGCAGCTTTACCCTCTGTGCCACGGTGCCAGCCCCCCAGAATAATTTTTCAATTTAGTGTTTCCATATACTTTTTGGAATACCCTTGTGAAAGCAGGCTGGTGTTAGGTTCATGTGGATGGCATCTACAGAAATAGGACCCCTCTCTGCTGCCCGCAGGCACTTCTCAGGGTGAAGCAGCGTGCAGTGGACGTGTGCGTGGGCTCCGATGGCCTTGGCTTCGGCTCCGGCTGGGGTAAATGCCCCCCCCCCCCCCCGGAGCCTTGCGTGCTCTGTGACCTGTCAAGGTGCACAATTCTGTATGGTGTCGGTTGTCTGGGCTGCCGTGCGAACACTTCCTGTTGCTGGAGGTATCGGAAGACTTAGCTCTCCTTGGATTTACCCTGCTCCGTGTCAGAAGCTCCGTGGTGAAGGTTATATCGAGGCCCCAGGGCGTCAGTTTTCACCCGAGTAACGCTGAGTGGAGGGGGGCCCAGCCCCTGCTTTGTCCCTGGGGATTTTGTGTCTGTCTTCATCCCCAGTGCTCATCTTTCCTCAGGGCAAGCCTTGGGTGTGGGCATCACAGCGAGCAGGAAGCCGCAGTGCCGTCGCCGGGTGCCCAGCAGCGGCAGGTGCCTCGGGCGTCCAGTCTCCCACTGGTGCTGTGTGTCTCTGCGCCACGTGGGGTCATTTCTTCGCTGCCCCAAGTTCCCAGGCTGGGTCTCGGAGCAGAGGCCCAGGCTCAGGGGCCGCGTGCCTTTCCCGCCGCATCCCAGTTCCTTGTCCTGGTGCACAGGCCACACTCGGGTCTGCAAAGCAGTGTGTGTGGCCCCTTGCTCAGTTCTCTGAGGACAGAAAGGAAGAACTCCTAAGGCAGCAGCGTGGACAGGGGGAGCTGTTGTCCGTGATTCCGCACACATCCAGACGGCAGCCCCCGTCTCTGAGAAGCGGGGATGGCTTGCGTGGTTTCCCTGACACCCCAGGCCCTTCTGTGGTTTTCTTGAGAGAATCGATTCCAGAAGAATGGGGAACCCAGCAGGGGGAGAGGGGAGCCTCGGTCTGGCCGCTGCGGGCAGAGCTCCTCTCTCGCGTGGTCTCCGGTCGGGCACCAGCACCAGAACCCTGTAATGAGGATGTGGCGTCGGGCCACCTGGTCCGACCTGGCGTGTTCCTAGGGTGTTACTGGGATTCGGTGGTGGGTGTTAGCTGGACTTCAGGTTGAATGATTCAGAAAGCAGCAACAGCGGCTTCATGGGCAGTACAAGAAGGGAGAAAATCAAAATCAGGGGCCAAGACTTTTGGAAAAGAGGGAGAAGGAAGGTATGAGGAGCGCAGGGAGTGCTGCAGAGTTGGGGGGTGACGGGACCAAGATGAGGCGCCCAGCGGGGAAGAGGACAGTATTTGATTTTCCTCGCTGCTTTTGGAAAAGAGTCAGGCTGAGCAGGATGTGACTGATGGGAGCGTAGAGGAGTTCTTTAATCCTCAGCCCACGGGCCGTGGCCCTAGCGTGGCCAGGCGTAGCTCTAGGATCAGGGGGATCTGCCTGCAGGAAGAAAGCGCAGAGTCTGGACTTCTCCCTCCTAGCTGAGGGGAGGCAGACTCCAGTGAACAGATAGAGCATGTCAGGTGTGCATCCTGCTGTAAAAATAGAGCAGGGAGCAGACTGGGGGTGGGGGCAGGGCCCTGCAGAGTTCTCCCCTGCAGAGGTGACATTGGAGCTGGCCAGGGAGGAGGTGAAGGATGCAGAAAGTGCAGACAGCCTGGGCTGGTTGCAGGGCCAGGAAGGGGGGCAGAGGGTGGAGGGGAAGCTGTTGTCCCAGCAGCCTGGTCCTGTGGTCCTGGCAAAGGTGGGCGGAGACTTGCACTGTGCTACCATCAAGATGGAACGTCACCGAGAAGGTCTAAGCCAGGCAGAGCGCAGCGTGATTGACGTGTTCAGATGGCTCTGGACGCTTGGACATCCCTGTGGCTCAGTGAATTGTCTTTCCACTCCTCTTGTGGTCACTCGCAGGCCAGGGAGCGGGTGTGGGCCTGGAGGAGGACTGAGTCACCACGTCTCCAGAGTGATGACAGGGGCACCTGCATGTGAGAGGGGACTCGGGTCAACCCTGGGCCCCAAGGAAGTCAGGTGCAGGTTTACCTGGGATCGGCGGAGCTCCGTGGGCTTGTCCTTTAGCCCAGGGGTCGGCAAATTTTTGTGCCAAAGGAAATCGGTCCAGTGACTCATTGCTCAAGTGTCAAAACCAGGAGATGTCTGTCCTTGTGCCATGAGGAGGAGCTGTCCCCACCACAGTAGAAACACCCGACACAGATGGTGAGAAACCAGGCGTGGGCAGGTGTGCTAGGCGATGACTGAAGCCAGGTGGAGCATCACCGCCTACCCCCCACGCCCTGCAGGGGTCACGTCCTGCACAACATCTTGGCGTAGCAGATGGACAGCATTCATAGCCAGGACAGTGTTTCATGTCAGCATTTGCTGCTGTAGCCCCACAAAAGCGCATCTCTGTTCTTGGGCGACCCAAGGGCTGCGAGTCTTGGGGAGGGCTCATGACCTGCCTCTGACAGACAGACCTGAGCTGGTTTTGCCGCCATTCTCCTCTCTGCACACCCCAGGTGGGTCTGTAGATTTCCTTAGAACACTTACGACCTGGAGGCTTTGTGCGTTCTGTGCTATTTTTTAAAGATTTATTTATTTGAAAGACGGTTACAGAGTGGTAAAGACACACACAGAGAGGGTTTCCATCTGCTAGTTCACTCCCCAAATGCCTGCAATGGCCAGAGCTCAGCTGATCTGAAGCCAGGAGCCAGGAGCTTCTTCCGGGTCTCCCACGTGGGTGCAGGGGCCCAAGGACTTGAGTCATTCTCCTGCCTTTCCAGGCCATTAGCAGGGAGCTGGATGGGAAATGGAGCAGCCGGGACTTGAACCTGCACCCATACGAGATACCAGCACTACAAGCAGAGGCTTTAACCCGCTGCACCACAGCGCTGGCCCCTGGGCTTTAATCAGGAATCTAGACTGGTTCTTTGTTTTGGACTTTGGGGGGGGGGGTAGATGATGTGCGGAGGTACCAGCACCTTCCTTGACACACAGGCACGGGGGTCATTGCCTTGTGATCTTTTTCACCAGCTGTTTTCAAGGAAGCACCCCCACCTCCAGGGCTCCTGTCCCTGTGGGATTGTCAGGCTGCTGTTGGAAGACCCTGGAGGAGGGAGAATGTTGGCAGCTTTTGTGGATGTTTGGAAAGAATGTTTTAACTACACCTGGATGCCGTGTGTTGTGAGGACAAATTTAATTTGTTTTAAATATGTGGCCCTGGGCAGCCTTTTCTGTTTGTTTCTTCAGGGAGGAGAGGAGAAGATTGAAAAGCAGCAGCAAGCGGTAGTTTGCATTCGCTTTCTTGCAGGTTGGACCAGCCAGCGGAATGGAGATCATCTCTAAAGGATATGAAAGGCTTAATCATTTTAATTTTGTTTTTATTAAAGTTTATCGTAACGTTTTTTCCCCCAATGTGCCCTGGTAGAACTGAGGGAGAGACGAGGAGGTAATATAAATATACAGAAACCCCCAAGCAGTTGGTTAATGGAACTCCCCGGTGGGAGGCCCTGTCGGGCGGGTGGCCGGGAAGGGTAGGCCGACCGGCGTGGGCTGTGACAGCGCTGGATCGTGGCCACATCTCAGGAGGCTCCATTCCCCTTCTGCAGATGCTCCTTGTGCGAGCTCGGAGCTTTCAGTGAATGGAAGGAGAGGACCTGCCGCGGGTTCTCAGAGATGGTGCCTGAGCCGCTGGTAGCTGACGAAGTCTGGATGCAGAGCACGGCAGAAGGCACTTGTGTCGGTGCTCCCGCCCCTCCTCGCCGGAAGCGTTGGAAACAGTGCTGTAGCCACAGCCCAGGAGCTGCAGGCAGACGTGTGATGGTGTTTATATGAAATAACACCGTGGGAAGCAAGGAGATGGAAACGCCATCCTGTTAATCGGGGTGAAGCGTGCGTAACTGGGGTGGGAGGTGGGCAGGACTTCGGACTTGTTTTCTCTTTAGAAAAGGAAAAAAAGGGGCTTATTCCCAAAGTTGATTCATTTGTCAAAAATCACAGGAGTGGAGACTGGATGGTGCCACGTCCTCTCGCCTCTGCGGCCGTGAGGCCCTGGGAGCAGACGGGGTGCTGCATCGCTAGAGAGCGCTGATGTTGGCTTCCCCATTCTGTTTGCCCAGAGGCTGCAGATTGGACTTAGACGGTTGAGAGATTGTCTCAAGCAGTGGCATGAAAGCACTGTCGTCTGGTTAAGCCCGACTTAAACTGGCAGTTCGCCTAACCCTGATCCATGCCGGTCTTTAAGTTTTTGGTTGGGCTAGGGCTTTCCAGCGCATTGTCTGCTGTTTCTGGGGGCAGCGTGGTTTGTGTATCAGAGGAGAAGCAGCTTCGACTCCAGTTCCTCAAATCAAGGAGGGACTGCACTGGGCAGCTGTATAATGTAATAAGCTCTATAATATATATATGTACATATATGTAATATATATGTATGTACATAATGATGTAATAAGCTGTATAAAATAATAAGCTGTATAATGCCACTGCGTGGCACCTGTATAAGCGACAGTCATGGCCCTGGTAGGCAGATTGTCTACACAGTCACATGTTCCATCAAGGCCCCCTTGGGACCGGAGGACCCTTGGGATGCCTGGGCTGTGGCTGCCGGAAGTGAGGGCTTCCAGGAGGAGCTATGTTGGATCTGAGGCCTCCCTGAGGGCTGGACCCAGAACCATGCCAGGTCTCCCCTCTGAGAAGAGGGCCCAGCTTACAGGCATCTGCACGCCCTGCTGGCTGCGGTCCAGGCTGAGGGGTGTGCCAAGGGCCCCAGTGGCCTGTAATTTGGGCATTCTTGTAGGGAGTCACCTGAGCCAACAAGGGGCTGTTTGCTTGGCTCCTCGCAGCTGGTGCTCTGTGAACACTGAACGTGAGCAAACACGAGTCCATCTGGTTCTCTGCGGGCTTCCCAGTGGGAGCCCATCACCAGCGGACGAGGCAGCTCTCAGGGTGAGGAAGAGAGACCCAGCCCCGCTGCTGTCCAGGGCTTCTGTGTGCAGACAGTGTGCTGTCTGGTAAAAGGGCGTGGGCTCGTGCTCGTGAGGCTTCAGAGACGGCGAAGGCAGAAGCGGGCGCAAGAATGCAAGAGGAGTCTTGCGTGTGGTAGCTTCAGCTGTGGATGAAAGACACGCGTGAGGAATTTCATTTCTCTGCATTCCTGGGGACTTGACAGAGGGCTGTTAGGTCCAGAGAGGAAGCCCCTGCTGGGTGAGCAGGCGCCCGGTCTCCGTCCGTCTTTCCGGGTGACCTTGTCACTAAGGGCCTCTCACCTCCTCCTGGTCTCAGGATGGCTGTTCCAACGAGCGCCTGTTGGGAAGACATGGGGCAGAGGCCAGGGCGCCACCTGACTCTGCCTCTTTAAAGAGCCTCCCCTCAAAGCCCCACCCACTTACCTCCTGTCCAGCTCATTGGCTGGGACTTGGTCATGTGACCATTCCTTGGGCGTACCAGGTGGAGTTTTTAGCTGAGGCTGTTGCACCCTCAATGAACACTCTTGTCTGTTACCAAGGAAGAGCAGTTACTAGGAGGGCAGTGACAAGTCTCAGCCACAGGTGACTTCCAAGGTAAGGAGAGGTTCAGAGAACTGTGCTGCGATTATGGAGTGGAAGAGGGAGTAGCCATTAAGAATAGTCTTGATTAATATTTTAGCGTGTGGAAGAAAGCTCCATCAAATGGGGTGGAGAGAGCAAGATACAAAACCGTATATTATAGGATTGTCGTCGTGGCCTGAAAAAGGCATGTCTCGGTGCACGGAGATGTTGTCCCTGACGGTGGATGGCTTTATCTCCTTTGTACTTTTCTCTGTTTTCAAGATTTTCAACAAGAAGGCACTTAATGGTTTTATGATCAGAAAAAAAAAATTTCGCAAACTTGAAGTGTAAGGAGCAGAGAACCTGGTAATTATGACTTCATATATGAAATACACTCGATGGGCGAAATAGGATGAGCAGTAAAGGGAAAGTCTATAAACGCGAGGCAGTAATGGGTGCTGATGAGTGGCCGCGGCGCCGTGGATTGTCCGAGAACAGATCGCATCGTGCTAATGAGAGGCTGAAATGACGTCTGCCGGTTCTCACCGAAGAGGGAGGGTATCCAGGTGCGAACTTCTGCCCGGGGGGCTCCTTGGGGGCTTCCTTTGCCTTCTTGTGCAGGCTGTTGAGTGGCAGTTGCCCCCTCACTTTGGCATTGGAAACCTGGGGGACTTGCATGGATCTTTGTAGCTGTTCATTAGACCTTGTTTGTTGTAAACACTGCTTGTTGTGGGGGAATGTGGTACCGTGGAAGAGGTGACCTGTCCTTGTGAAAGACACACACACACACACACACACACACGTGCACGCACACAGCAGGTTTTGAGGTGGTAGGTAGGAAGTACCAGATGGTGGAGCAAGACAGTCGGTGTCTTGGCCTCTGCAGATGTGAGGAATGTACCCACACCTGGTGGGATGGGCGAGTGGAGATGAGTGAAGGAAGCCAGCCCAGGGGTGGGAAGGACCCGCCTGGTTTGGTCAGGGGCCAGTGAGCAGGCCCCTGTGGCTGGAGAGAGGACCTTGAGCAGGGACCAGACATCACAGTCCCGTTTTCTTCCCTCTCTCAAATCCAGTTTTTCCCCCCACTCCCCTAATAAAAGAAAAACAGGATTGAAAGTATGAGCATCATAGATTTATTAAAAACAAATACATAAAACCTCCTTTCCCATAATCTTCTAAACAGATTCAGAATCTAGAGAGAAATGTTCACGTGTAAACCCTGAATAAAAGAAAGAAATAGGAATAATGTATTGATTTTTTTTTTCACTATTTGTGTTTAGGGAAAGTGCAGGTGCTGGTAAGAGCTCTGTTTTTATTAACATTTTCATTAATAACACAATAAATAGTAAATGAAATTTGCATGTAATCTAAAATATTTATGCATGATATGTATAATTGCAAATACTTAATAGAAAAATTACATAATTAGACTAGAGATGTCAGAAATCTTACTTTCAATTTGTTCTTCTTTTAAATTTTTTATATAATTTCAGACTTATAGAAAAGTAATGAACATGGTAAAAAATTTTTACCCAGATTTCCCAAGTGTTAGCATTTGGCACTTGATTGATTGCATTCGCGTTTCACATTCTCATTCTCTATGTGCAGATGAGGACGAGAACCCAGATATAGATATATTCAGTGGTTTTTTTGAACTGTTTCTGTGTAAACTTCAAACAGAGTGCACCTTGATCTCTAAATACTTTAGTGTGTGTTTTCTAAAAGTAAGGACACTTTTACCTAACTGCAGGGCATTAGCATCAACACGAAACTGTTGGGTAAGCTACAGACCTTCTTCACGTTTCCCCAGTAGCGGCCTTTATTTGAAAAGAATATTCTAGATCACAAGTTCGATCCAGCCGTCCTGGCTCATTAGTGGCTGTGATCGAGGATAGCTCCTCTGTCTTTGCTTTGTCTTTTTGTGACCTTGACATATCTGAAGAGGCCGGATCACTTATTTTGTAAAGTAGCCATCGGTGTGGGTTTCTCCGCCATTTCCTGGTTATTAGAACCAGCTACGTGCTTTGGCAGGAATTCTAATGAGTCGGTGGTTTGTTCTCCCAGTCTGTGATACAGAGAGGTCCCTGGTACCGGCTTGTCTGTCTCTTCATGGGTGGGGTCAGCTTCCGTGTGACGATTCCTTCTAGGGTTATCTGTTATAAAGTTACGCTTCTCCCCTTTGTCATTAATGAGACTTTAGGAAAGAGATTCTTTGAGACTACTTAATGAGGAATTGAATTTTTAAATGAGATTATTTTGGAAACATAGAACTTAATAAAAATCAATAGGGAGACATAGTTGGCAAATGAAAGTGGTGGCCTTAGGTTTGTTCTCTCGTGTGCTTTTTGCTGCCTTTTCATTGATTGGGAAGTTCAGCAGACCAGAACGTCAGGAGAGCGGCAAGAACTTTTTAGAGCGCCGCTGCTCTCTGACGGCGCGGAGGCGGCGCGGTGGATTTGGGAGGCTGTGGCGCTGTGAGGAGCAAGAACATGCCTTCTCTGGGCCAGAGCAGGGTCTGGGGCATGTGCAAGTTGGTACTGTGATAAATCTGCGTCTCTTCCTAATTCTGTTGTTTAAGGAAAACCAGCCACCTTTACCGTCGGCTAGAGACGGCTCTGGTGGGCTGGGCCGTGGCGCACGCGGAGACGTTGCCAGCTGTCTAGCGGCACAGAGGGAAGTGAGGGCCCTGGGACCAGGCTCCCTGCTCAGGGTCACTGGTTCCTCAGTAGGTTTCTTCTTTAATGTGGAACTTATATTGTTGTTTTTTCCCCCAAGAATTGCTTATGTATTTGTAAGTCGGGGAAAGGGTGAGTTGGACAGAAAGAGGGAGGCCTTCCATCTGCTGGTTCCCTCCCCCAATGCCACAATGGCTAAGGCTGGGCCAGGCCAAAGCCAGGAGCCAGGAGCTTCTCCAGGTCTCCCACATGGATGGCGGGGGCCCAGGCACTTAGGCCATCCTCTGCTGCTTTCCCAGGTGCATTATTGGAGAGCTGGACTGGAAGCAGATCAACTGGTTCATGAACCAGGGCCCAAATGGGGTGTTGGTGTTGCAGGCAGCTTTACAGCCACGCCACAATCTCGCCCACTGTTTTTAGATGTAAAACCTGGTAATAGTATTTGATTACCTTTCCACGTTCTCTGCCAAATCTGGGAAGAATTTGAAGTCCTTATTCCCCAACCATCCGTCTCCCTCCTCTTTCTCCGGAGGGAGCAGTGAGAATGCAGATCTCTGGGCTGGGACGACTCGGGAAATCCGGGCTCAGTCTCTCTCGGCTGCCAGCTTTTCTGTCCCTTTGTCTCTTAGAAACACAGCTTTCTGATTTCCCTTGTTGCACAGAATCGTTGCCAGCTGTGTTGGTTCTCCGTGCTTGGAATCCCCCATTCTTCCCTCTTTTCCTCCCTGGAGGAACGTGTCTCTCCTTGGCTCTGGAAGCTGTACCCATAGAAGGGCCCATCTCTGATCCCCAGGGGGAACTGAGTCCTTGAGCCTGGTGAAACCATCGAGGTAGAGGATTCGAAGGGGAAGGCAACCTGCCTTGTGCCCGAGGAGTTCAGGCATTCAATAGGAAGACATTGCTAAAGATGCCGTCGGCACAGACTTGGAAAACCTCGCATCGACCCAAGTGTGGGGACCAATGGACTCTCTCTGTGGCCACGGTAGATCAGTAGAGGGGCAGAAGAAAGATCCTGGTGATGTTAGGAGGGGAGGGACCGTGTTGTCTGAGAAGGAGAGCATACATCCGCCTGTCCAGGGGCTGGGGGCTGCTGGATACTGGTACCTGGCCAAGTCATGTGATCACTGCTTGTTTAAATGCAGCCTGCCCAGCGGAACATGGAAAAATTTGAAGGTGAATGTCACGTAAAGAAACCGGAGTGTCTGGGGTGGTGGAACGGAAGGTGTTAAGGATGAGACACTTGGTACCATGTACGGGGTTTCTTCTGGGAGACGTGGGGAGCGAGCAGTCGAGGGTGATGCAAGGGATTGGGCTGGGGTCCTGGGTGGGAGGGAACACAACAGGAGTGACACCGGCGAGAAAGGAGGAGGAGGAGGAGGAGGAGGTGTACTTTGAAACCCCTCCCTGCCCACTTTTCTAAATGAATAGAACACTTAATCTGGACCACGGAGTCAGGTACATAGCAATAATTAGGCACTGTTTGTGTATCTCACATTGTTCCAAGAAGATCCGACTGTCCTGTTGAGCTGATTATTTAATAGACACTCACTGTTCCTCCCTGAAATAACAGCCCTCTATGGGGCAGGGCTCGCTGTGTGCCCCACTGACAGCAGCTCAGCCAGTCTCGGCTTCCTGGACGCCATCTTGCCGGACTCCCGTGGCTTCCCTCGTGGCCCCTGCGCACCTGAGCCACGCGTTTCCCGTGGTGTGTTTCCATTACTGCTGCTTCAGTCCGCAAGCTCCCTTCTCGCCGGTGAGTGAGAAGTGCCCGGAGCAGCTGGCTCTGCAGGTGCGTGCAGGGAGCCAGGAGTGTTAGCTGTCTGGTCCCACACAGCAGTCACTTCCTTTTCTTTCTGGAAGCAGACTGATCAGCTTGGCAGGCAATGACTGCATGAGCAAAAGCAGATGGGCCACCCCCAATAAATGTGGGTCACGCGTGTAAACCATGTCGCACGTGAGTGGAAGCCGAGTGTAGCCACTCGAGACTCCCCCGGGCCCCCGCTCCTCCTCCCGGACTTTGGACCTGGCTTTGTTCGGTTCTCTGCATTCTCGGGGTTCAGGGGCGCCACGCTAAAGACAAGGCCCTGGTTTTCCTCCTCAGGAACAGGCAGGATGCATGGGTCCAGCACTCTGTCGTCTGGGCGATGCCGTTCTAGACTCTGCCCTGCCCCCGTTACAAGGTGCTGGTTTGTCTGAACTTCACGTGGCTCCCCAGAGCCGTCGCATAGCATGCTAGGGGCAGTGTCCTGGGTGCTGCTGAGGGCGCGCCAGATCTCCCTTGAGGCCCCCGAGGCTTCACTGTGGACCCAACTGGCCGCCAGCGGGGAGCATTCGTGGCTGTGAGATGCTTTCTTAAGTGCTAGATAGGCCGTCCCTCCTCCAGAATAAGAATAGCAGCCCTCTGGTGCCTGTTTTCAAAACTTCACTGTGGGTGTGGTGGGTTGGCCATGGGGCTGAGACCCGCTCCTCCCACCACCAGCGGTGCCAGTGGTTCCTGTCCATAGAGCTTCCTTTCAGACAGGCCGTAGATCAGGGTGTTCGCTGCCTGTCCTCTGCCTCCCCGGTTTTTATGTGACTTGAGACAAAGCCAGGGTTGTGCCTGGGTTGTGCCTGTGTGGGTGATGGGCCGGGGGAGGGTGGGTGCTGGGGGGTAGGTTCCGTGAAAAGCTGGCACTGTGTGTACTGAGCTCAAAGTGCACTCGCTCTGAAGACCCTTTAGGGTGGCAAGAAAGTGCCTTGGAAGTGACCTCTGTCCTGCTCGGACCCAGAACCCATCTCAACTTAAGTCCCTGTGGCTGTCCTCTTGCCACACGCCATGAGCGTGGGGGGCCCTGCCTGTCCTCCCTGGCTGGGAGAGCTTCTCACGGTCACCTGGGAACTCAGACCCCAGCCTCTCTGAGCTCAGGGACCTCCCTCAGGTTCTGTAACCTGGGCGTCCCTGACCTTCTCGAACAATCTGATCAAAGAAAGGATCCCTGACCCCAGAAAAGGGTGTGCTCCCCCAAAACTCAGGCCGCTTATCTCATGGGCTGCCAAGTGCACAGAGCTGCGGTCCTATTACTTGTGGGAGGGGATGCGAAGGCCCACTGCGGGGATCTGCCCGTTCCCCCTCCCGCAGTGACAAAGGGAGACGGCGCCTGGCCTGGAGAGTGTGGCCCAGGTCAGCACACGCTCTTCTCTGCCGTGCACTCTGCGGCCCGACCCCCCCTCCCTCTGTTCCTCTGCCAGGGCAGAAAAGTGAGTCCCATTTCATTTTGGATCCTTTGATAGGACAGAGCCCTGGCAGGTTTTCAGTCTGTCCACAGTGATGGCTTTGTTGCTTTCCCCCCTGCCTGCGCTGGGGCGGCCCTCAGCTGTATCACGTTGTCTTTCTGTTCTGCAACCCCTGTGCCCCCCGGTCCTGCCTGGGGGCGGGGTCTGGGGGCTTGAGCCCGGAGCAGCTGGCGGCCATGCTGGTGTTGGGCAGCCCGGTCAGCTTGCCGTTTACCCCACCCTCGAGCACAAGAGGAGCCCTCTCCAGACGTGAGCGTCACGTGAGTGGGTGGCATAAGAGTGCCCTCAGCCCATGGGGAGCGCAGCCCCATGAAGGGCTTCCTGAGCAGGACGGGACCTTGGCCAGCGCTGGGACTGAGAGGAGCCAGCCCTGTTGCTCGACCCTCGTGGCTGTTGCCTGTGGAGGTGACCTTGACCCCTCTGGGATCAAGGTTGACCCCTCTGCTACTTCATCCAAGTAGCAGCATCGCTTTTGCTGGAGCTGCCCACTAGACTGCAGACCGAGGCTGCTGCCCTGGGATGGGAACACTGGGCGAGGGCCAGGTCCTGGCTCATCCTTGGAGCTCCCGGGAGGGTGAGGTGAATGCTGGGGTTTACACAGCCCATGTGCCCCTTCTGGCCCAACACAGAGCCACCATGCAGGCGAAGGCAGCAGCACTTGTAGTCTACCAGGGGACCGAGTGGGCTTGTCTGTTGGGTGAGGGTCACTTGGGTCTCAGAGGGATCCCAGCTACAATTACCTTATCCCATGGCCTCTGCCCCTTCTGATCTGCCTGGCCTCAGCCAGGTTCTCATTCTTGTGATTCCAGCTCTGCCTGCACAGGACAGTTCTGTAACTGAAGATACTTGTTGCTGGGACTCTGGGACTCATTCTGGTCCCAGGTTCGCTGCAAGAATATAAATGCACCTCTTTTAGATTCTTGTGCTAATGTCTTCTATTTAAAATAATTAAGATGGTTCAGCTGTCTGTCACTAGCCTGAAAGTAGGAAGGAATACACAATCACTTGTTGAAATAGTCTTATGGGGAGACCACTGTTTAATGTCTGCTCAGGCTGTCCCGGCTGCAAGTGCATCGGCACACATCTTTATTTGTGTCTTCTAGAATTCTGGGAGGGTCTGTCACTTTTCAGTTGGCATCATCACGACTCGTAAATTGAACACCACTTCCCCTCAATTGCCCTAGGCTCCATCTTCAAAACGGTAACATCTGGATGTCTCCAAATAGCCTCCCATGGGAATGATAGATGGCTTTCATTCCTGACTCAGACTCTGAGTTGGGCCATAGCTCTTGGAGCAGGGATGGGGGACCCTGATGTGTGTCCCCCATGTGTCCTGGTAGCATGGGTGACCATGCAGTGAGGCCCTGGGGCATGGGCCATCTTAGAGGTCACCTCACCTGCCCTCCTGCCAGCATCACTTGGGGCTGTATTCACAAGTTGCTAGAAAGATGGCAAAGCCTCAGGTGCATGCCTTGTGGTGCCTGATGGTCTGGAGTGGCACGGGAATGAAGGCTTTGATTCCTGGGGTGGGACGGACACTCCCTCCAGAGGCCACGCCGGTACAAGGACCACAGCACTTTGAGCCTCTGCTCTGTGCCTGGTGTGGCCGTGTTTGCCTGTGTGTCTGTATGTCTTCTAAGTGTATACAAGGAAGCTTCCTGCATGCTGGCACCTTCAGAGCCTCCAGGGACGTGGTGGTAAATGTGGGTGGCCAGGCTGCAGCTCCCAGGGGGCTTACAGGCAGGCAATAGGAAATCAATGTTAGGCAAAGCATTAAAATTGAGTATCAGGTGGGATGACCAGCGGCTGACTGGGTGCAGATTACAGAGTGGTGGCAAGAAATGGAGTTCAAAAAACCTTGTTATTCGACAGTTCCAAACACACACGCAGGTAGAGAGAACCACCCTGTGGGCCCATCCCTAGTGGATACCAACTAAGGGCCAGCCCTGTTTTACCTGTCATGCCCACTCTCTTCTCCAGATCGTTTCTCTGCTATGTCATTTCAGTCGTATTTCATTTTTGTCACTGTTTTAAAACACAGCTATAATAACATTATCAGACTTGTAACAAATATCAGTACATAAAGTCCTCAAAGACTCGGTCAGGAATACGTCTTCCCGCAGCAGTGGGTTTATCTAGACCCAGGTGCAAGCACAGTTGTGCGTTATCAGCGATGGGGTTGCCTCTCAGATCTCTTTGATGTCGAGGTTTCTTTTCAGACTTTCTCTTTTCTCCCTGCAGCTTTTGTTGAAGTAACCGACCCCTGTGTCTGGTGGAAATTCTTGCAGCCTGGATTTTGATGAATGCAGTTCCTTGATGTTGTTTAACATGTTCTTCTGTCCCTGCATTTCCTGGGACGAGACCATCGCAACTGGCGACTGGATTTGAACCTGGGCCGCTGGTACTTGGGTCCCCAAGGTGGCTTTCCGGGTGGCCGTGTGTCTTCTCGGGAGTGTTGGTGATGTTAGCAGCTGCCAGTGGTCATCGCCCAAATCTCCTGTTTGATTTGGAGTTAGCCCGGTGGTAATGTGCTCCTTCTGTCGCTCCTTTATTTATTAGCGGAGAATGTTGGTCACCAACTGTTCGGTAACCTTGAATCCTGCAGAGGCAGGTGAAGAGCCGGGTCCCTCGCCTGTGTTTAAGGTTGTAACTTTTAGATTGAGACCTGATTAGACTCTGTGAGGAACACTGGAGGCTGAGGCCCGAGGTGGTGCAAAGGCCCTGAGGCAGAGGAAGACCAGCAGAGTGGGCGTGTCCTGGGGAGGGGTGAGGCAGGTGGCACCAACTGCTGGGTGTGCCTTGAGGACCCTCAGTGACCTCATGTGTCTGAGCTTACCTTTTGGGTGCACAGTACACAGTTGTTCACACGTGGGAGATCTCAGGGAATGGACATCATAAAATTCCACAGGAAATTGTCGTATCTGTTCTTGTGTGGCAGTTGAAAAACACATGGTCGTGGATGAAGCCCCTGCCTCTGATGCTGACATGCCATATGACCACCAGTTTGAGTCCCCGATGTTCCACTTCTGGTCCAGCTCCTTGCTAACGTGCCTGGGAAAGCAGCAGATGGCCCGTGTGCTTGGGCCCCTGCCACCCATGTGGGAAACCCAAAGGGAGTTCCAGGCTCCTGGCTTCAGCCTTGCCAAGCCCTGGCCGTTGCAGCCATTTGGGGAATAAACCAGCAGATGGAAGGTAGTGCACACTTGCTCGCTCTCTCACTCTCTCCGGCTCGCCCTCCCTCCGGCTCGCCCTCCCTCCGTCTCTCCCTCTCTCCCTCTCTCCCTCTCTCCCTCTCTCCCTCTCTCCCTCTCTCCCTCTCTCCCTCTCTCCCTCTCTCCCTCTCTCCCTCTCTCCCTCTCTCCCTCTCTCCCTCTCTCCCTCTCTCCCTTTCTCCCTAAGTCTGCCTTTCAAATAAATAATTTGTTTAAAAATGCATGGTCTTTGCTGTTAGATTTTCTGGTTATGGAATCTTTTATATCTTAGGGATTTCATTTTTTTTCCTTTTTAAATATTTTATTTATTTAAAAGGCATGGTTGGTGACAGGGAACGAGAGAGAGATTTTTCCATCTGCTGGTTCACTCCCCAAATGGCTGCAATAGCCAGGGCTGGGCCCGCATGAAGCCAGGAGCCAGGAACTCCATCCAGGTCTCCCACGTGGGTGGCAGGGGCCCAAGCACATGGCCCATTTGCCACTGCTGTCCCAGGTGCATTAGCAGGGAGCAGAATTGGAAGTGGAGCTGCTGGCAGTGGAATGTGTGCCCTTACAGGATGCTGCCGTCTAAAGTGGCGGCTTTACCCACTGTGCCACAACACCAGCCTCAGGGATTTCACTTTCGTAGGTAGAACTTTGCTCTGGATTTCAGCTTTCAGGGTTTCCTTTAGGGGGTGACGTTGTTCTCTTGCGCTCATAAGACTGACACGCTGAGGTGTAGGGGTTCGTCGGTGTAGTGAAATGTGTGTGAGGGGAGGGAAATCCTCTCTCCCTACGGGCTGTGGGGAGCAGCGGGCTGCAGGGCAGGGCTTGCCTTGGTCTGCTCTGTGTGGAGGCCCACACGGCACCTTCACCCCGTGTGCCGCTTAGTTGCTGTCTGCTCCATCCTGGAGGTTGGGTTCACCTCCAGTGGTTACTGTTGTGAGATTTTCTTTTCTTTCTTCTTTTATTTTTTTTTTAAAGATTTATTTATTCATTTGAAAGAGTTAGAGAAAGAGAAGGAGAGACAGAGAAATCTTGCATCCACTGGTTCACTCCCCAAATGGCTGCAGCAGCTGGGGCTGGATCAGGCCGAAGCCAGCAGCTTCTTCTGAGTCTCCCACATGAGTGCAGGGCCTCAAGCACTTGGGCCGTCCTCTGCTGTTTTCCCAGGCGCGTTAGCAGGGAGCTGGATTGGAAGAGGAGCAGCTGGGACTCGAACCAGTGCCCATATAGGATGCCAGTGCTACTGGCAGTGGTTTCACCCACTTCGCATATCGCTGGGCCCTGTTGTGAGCTTTTCTATGACATGCTCACCGGAGAGATCTAATGCCCCTTTGTGCTCGCTGACAGTTTTTACAGAGATGGAAACATGCAGAAAGTGGGCGTGTCATGTGTCAGTCTGGAACAAGACAGCCCTGTGGGTGTGCAGGCAGTTTGTCCCAAGAGTTCCAGAAGAGCCGTGTAGACATATCTCAGCACGAAGGACCAGGTGCCTGCCCACTGGTCAGCACACTCTGCACAGGCACGGGCTGGTGCGGGCAACCTGCAGAAGCCAGGTAGTGGCTGTCAGCCAGTGAGTGGACAGACGGAGGGAGGCAGCAGCTGCTGGGCGTTGGGACGTGAGAAAGCCCAGGCTGTAAAGTCAGCCTTGCGGTCGCTCACACAGATGCATACGTGTGTGCGCGTGCACGCACAAGAACTCACCCTTTGGTGGTGTTAGACAAGGGGACCATCCCCGAGCGTTGTCAGCGCGGCAGCCAGGCTCACTCAGAGGCGGGAGGCGAGGGGGTGTGTCCTTGTGCGGAGGCCTGCAGTGTGGCAACCCCAAGGCGGCATTTACAAGTCTTTGAGTTCTGAAGGAGGCAGGTTTGCTGCGCAGTTATGTGTGAGCATGTTCATCTTGCTGTGTGAACCGGGATGTTCGGAAGGCCCTTGGTCATATCGGCACGAGACAAGACGCTATCCATGGGCTCCGTGTGCCTCCCTGCTCAGAACAGAGGGTAGGTTTTCTCAGTGGGAGCTGGAATCGGGTTTAAAGAGTGGGTGACAGGCGTCGTGTCACAATTTCAGCGTGGATGACCTGGGCTGGAACGAGGGGCGTGAAACGACTGGGCTGTGGAGAGTGTTCTCGGGACTCGCCACCCCTGGCGACGCACGATCTCTTCCTTTAAAATGAGCCTCCCCGGGCCAGTGATGGACAGCAAGCTAAGTCACCACCTGGGGTGACGGCTTGCTTTTTGGAGGACCAGTTCACATCCCTGGTGCTCTGCTTCTGATCCAACTTCCTGCTGATAACGTGCCTGGGGAAGCAGCAAATGGTAGCCCCGGTGCTTGGGCCCACGTGGGAGGGGACTGGCCCAGCCCTAGCAGTTGTGGCCATTTCAGGAGTGAACCGGCAGATGGCCGATCTCTCTCTGTCTCTCCCTCTCTTTCTGTGTCACTCTGATTTTCAAATAAATAAAATCTCTTGTTAGAAAGTGGGCTTCCCTTCCTCTTGCTGCTGCAGCCTCTGCTGTTCCTCACTGTTGTCAGCGGACGCGCGTGTGCCCCTGTGCCAGGTGGCCAGGCTCCCGGCCCCAGCGCCCTTGGAGCTAACTCGGCTGTGCAGACGGCTGCATTCCCTCTGATGGAGAGCCTGCCCCAGTCCTTGAGGACAAGGAGCTCAGGCCTGCGGCTTCTTCCGTGGTGGTGTCTGTGAAATTCAAGCTGCAGTTTGAATTCTCGAATGTCTTTATTTCCCTCCATGGGAGGCAGAAAAAAGTGGGGCCCTGGGCACGGGCCACCAGCCGTGCATAGCTGTGAAGGAGGTTGGGGGAGGAACACTGGGGCAGCCTTGGGCTGTGGAGTTTCGGCTCTTGCCCCAAAGTGGCCTCCCTGGGATGATGATGGTTGTCATGGAGATCCACACCCACGGACTGCCCTTTGCCCCATTTCTGCCCACAAAGAGTGGAATCCAGAGAACTTTCCTGCCTCCTGGACACGTGGGGAGGGGCGGGGCTGGTGAGAGCGAAGATGGTGAGCTGTGGCCCCACTGTGTGTTTCAGGCAGTCGTCAGTGTCATCCTGTTGATGGCAGTGCCCATCTGGGGGTTGCTTAAAAAAAAAAAAAAAAAAGCAACTTAAAGTAGACAAGTCTGTGTTCTCAGAAGCTGCAGTCACGTTGCATGGCTGCCTGGGTCCAGTTGACATGGCGAGGGCTATCAGAAGCCCAGACAGGGAGCCAGAGATGCGAGAGGGGGAGCGAGGTGGCCTGGGAAAGCCTGCTGCTGGCCAGCCCGGAGTGTGCGCCTGCTCGGTGGGCTCGGGAGCTGAGCATGAGAAGCAGATGGGCGCGGAAGTGGCCCGGACATGGCTATCTAGAGGAGCTCCCCGCAGCTGCGGTGTTTGGAGCGGCCTGAAGCAGACCTGGAAGGGAGGCGGACTCCGCGGGGCCCAGGGCTGAGCCGCCTCTGTTGCCCGGGTCGTGGCAGCCCCGGCACATCTGGGGCCGCTGGGGCCACATCTCTCCTGCGCTCTGTGCAAATTGGAAATGACTAACCTTGCCATATTTAGTGCAGCGCTAACGGCTGCTCGCCTCCAAGGGGTAATCACGCAGGCATAAATTCGGAAAGTTGCTAAGCTATGAGCAGTCTTACGAGCATTAAAAGTGTCCTCTTTGCCAGAGAGGTCATTCATAACTTGGCTACCCTGCTGATGGACAGTCAGTGATATTGATTGATTAATGTATAAAAGCACCAGATCCATTTGCTTCTATGAGGGAGAATAAAGTGCAGTCGACTCTCTCTTTATTTTCACCTCATCCTTTTGTTTGAAGGACGCTTCCCCCCTCTTTTTTGTTTTGCTGGCTAGGTTTAAGGGGGTTACAAAAAGCCGTTTTCTGCCAAGTAATGTGTTCACAAAGGGAACATTGATTCACATCAGTGTCGCTTGAATTACCCTTAAAGGTTTGCCAAGGAGTTGCTCTTATATTAACCTTCTGTGTGCGAAGGAAGAAAGAAATAAATAAGTCATAAAGTCAGCCTCGTAACTTTGGATTTAGTCTTGGACTTGATCTGAAATCCCCTCCACCGTGGCCGGTTGCGCGAAGGGCTTTGAGCAGAAGGGCCTCTGTTGCAGGGGCATGGGATGGGGGTGGGGTGGGTGCCCTGGCCGCCAGCTCCCAGAACAGGAGGCAGAGTGTGCGTCCCAGGCAGAGATAGTTCTGATTGGCTGCCCGTCTTGGCGTCCCCTTCCCTACGCTGTGGCAGTTTGCAGGATCAGCTCGGGGAGGCCGCAAGGAATCCCTTCCTTTGTCAGCAGGAGGAAGGGTTTGGGTGTGGAAGGCACCTTGGCTTCTCAGAGCCCGGGGAACCAAGCAGCCAGCCTCCTGCACCCTCCCGAAGTTGCCTTGTGCTTTGTCAGCGTGGCGGGATGGCGGTCTGAGGTTGAGAGGGAAACAGAACTCCTTTGCTTCTGTTCACTCCAACTTACTGTTGCTCAAAACAAAACAAAACAAAGCCACCCCATTATCCAGGCCGTCGGAGGAATTTCCTGTTCTTGAAAAACCCACGTGGGGCGGTGGTGTCTGAGACCTGAAGCGTGCTGCGCCCCCTGGAACTTGGCAGGCCGCAGGGACCCAGCGTCTGCCAGCCGTGCAGCCCCTGGAACTTGGCAGGCCGCTCGGAATCGTGCATCCGCCAGCTGACGAGCTCTGTCGCTGAGGTTTTTCTTTCAGGGACTTGATGAGAAATGGCCGGGGGGAGAGGCCGGTGCTAGATGTGCATGAAGCCGTCGGTCGGTGCTCGCCGGCTGGCTGGCGTGGGTTCTTCATGATTTCTTGTTGCTGTCGGCAGGGTCGGGAGGATTTTAAGGAGGCTGGCAAGCAGGGGGATGTGGACTTGAGGATCTGCAGGCTGCCTTTAACCCTTGGGGAAGTGCAGTCCGAAGCCTTGCTCCCAGGCGTCAGTGTGGAGGTCTTGCTAAGTGCCCTAGTGGCAGAATGACCTTCTCTTTTGGGCATCTGTATGCCATCTTTTTTTTTTTTTTTTTTTTACAGGCAGAGTTAGACAGTGACAGAGACACAGAGACAAAGGTCTTCCTTCCACTGGTTCACCCCCCAAATGGCCGCTATGGCTGGCGCGCTGTGCCAATCTGAAGCCAGGAGCCAGGTACTTCTCCTGGTCTCCCATGGGGTGCAGGGCCCAAGCACTTGGGCCATCCTCCACTGCACTCCCTGGCCACAGCAGAGAGCTGGCCTGGAAGAGGAGCAACCAGGACAGAATCCGGCGCCCCAATCAGGACTAGAACCCGGGGTGCCGGCGCCGCAGGCGGAGGACTAACCTAGTGAGCTGCGGCTCCGGCCCATCTGTGTGCTTGTGATGGCAGCCAGGGAGGGAAGGAGGGAGGGAGAGAGAGAGAGAGAGAGATCATCCATCTGAGAGGTAGCTTCCATGTGCTAGTTCACTCCTCCGATGGCTGCAACATCCAGTGCTATACTGCATGCAGGAGCCCAGAGCTCCATCCGTGTCTCCCACGTGGGTGGCAAGAGGCCCAAGCATTGGGCCATCATCTGCTGTTTTCCCAGGTGCATCAGCAGGGAGTTGGACGGGAAGTGGAGCAGCCAGGACTTGAACCAGTCCTCTGATATGGGCTGTAGTGTCACAAGAGGTGGCTCATCTTGCTGTACCACAACACAGGCCCCCTGTCTTTTTTTTTTTTTTTTTAAGCCAGGCCCACTTTCATGGCAATGCCTACCTTCCAAAGGGTGAAGGTGCCTCCTTCTGTGTTCCTTCTGAGGCCGATGTGGGTAGGGAAGGAATGACTGCTCATCACTTTGCCACTCTAACATCAGTGGTCACTGTGGGTGGCCGGAGCCCCAGAGGCGTGTGCCCTGTGCTCGGGTAGTGTTGGAGTCAGATTTCACTGGGAGTCTGGGCCCTTGGACGTGGGCAGCCGCCAGTCAAGTGATGGGAAAAAATAGATGGTTTTCCACCTCTCCTGGATGTGGCTTGGTTGGTTGAAGATCTCTAAGCTCTTCAGAATCTCTCCCAGTTGCTGAGTGAGCCGGCTGCACCTGGCCTGTGCTTTGCTAGGGATGTAGCTCTTCACTTGGAAGCCGGGGAAGCCCCCCGCAGCTGCCTGGGCTTAGCGTGACACCCCGAGTAGTCTCCTGTGCAGACCCAGGGAGCGCAGGGTCCGTGATGGTTTAGGACAGGTAGTTGCTTCAGTCTCATTGGCTTTTTTTTTTTTTTTTTAAAGATTTATTTATTCATTTGAAAGGCAGAATTACAAAGAGGCAGAGGCAGAGAGAGAGAGAGAGAGAGGTCTTCATTCCGCTGGTTCACTCCCCAGATGGCTACAACGGCCAGAGCTGCGCTGATCCGAAGCCAGGAGCCAGGTGCTTCCTCCAGGTCTCCCATGTAGTTGCAGTGGCCCAAGGACTTGGGCCATCTTCCACTGCTTTCCCAGGCCATAGCAGAGAGCTGGATTGGAAGAGGAGCAGCCGGGACTCAAACTACAGGCTTACCCACTATGCCACAGCGCCGGCCCCTCATTGGCTTCTCCTTTGTTCCGCAGTGCGGTAGGGGAACCACAGACAGACAGGTACAGCATCTAGGTTTATAGGTACATGCACACTTGCCATCAGTTTTCTTTCTCTCCCTAACAGCCAGAGTTCTAAATGCTCATTGCTAAGCTAAACCCAAGATGCAGGTGAAATGCTGGACCATATGGGGAGTCAAACTAACTTTACATAATTGTTTCATTAAAACCTTGGTTTTCTAATTGTGGTCTAAACACACGGGCCTCTTGCTAATGAAAGGCAACCTGTGTGCTTGGAGTTCTAATGCACAGCATTTCGTTTCCATTTTTTCTTTTTTTCTAACTTGAAAATCAGCATTTAAGTTGCCACCCTAAGGAAGGTGGCAGGTGGTATTTTTGCTATTGGGAGAGAAGTTACACAGTTCCTTTTGTCCATCCTTGTTGGAGACTTATCTAGGCCACAGTTGCTTTTCTTATTTCAAATTGCAATGAATCAGGGGCTGGCACTGTGGCACAGCAGGTTAAGCCACCACCTGGGAGCCTGGCATCCCATATTGGAGCACTGGTTCATGTCCCGGCTGCTCTGCTTCCAGTCCAGCTCCCTATGAATGTGCCTGGGAGGGCAGCAGAGGATGGCCCAGGTACTTGGACCCTCACACCCATGTGGGATACATGGATGGAGCTCCTGGCTTTGGCCTGACCAGTCTCACCCAGTGTGGCCATTTGGGGAGTGCACCAGTGGATGGAAGATATGTCTCTCACGCTCTCTGTCACTCTGCATTTCAAATAAATAAATCTTTGTTAAAAATTGCAACGAATGAGGTTTGTAAACCCTTCCTCTCCTAAAATGACCAGAAAGCCAGAGAAATGCCCATACCCTAAGTTTCTTTCGTGTGAGCATTGTTTTCCAGGGTCCTGATGTGGGAGCTGGAATGGGTATGTTTGAATGCTTGCTTTTTAAAGGGTGGGGTCTGATCCTTTATCGGCAGGTGAATCTTGGAACGCCTTTTTCCTCCTGCCCTCTGCTGAGATAAGAGGAGCTGGCTCAGAGGCTAGACTGATCCTGAACTCATTCTCTTTCCTCTATCTCTGAAAGACGAGTTAGGATTTGCTGTAGTAAAAATGACTGCTTCACCCGCCGTCTGTCCCTGTCCCAAGTGTTTCTGCCTTAGTGGCCGGTCTCTCTGTGCAGGGTCTCGACTCCGTGGCTCCTTTTTAGGAGCGGCTGCTGTCACCTGGAGTGCCTCCCCTCTGCGCTCAGGCACACAGTTTGCACACGCGTCCGCGCGCCCCAGCAGCGGGCGATCCTGACGGTGGAAAATGTGGAGATTTATCACCAGGTCTCGTTTTCCCCATTGTCTGCCATGACGGTTGTGACTGATGCGGAGGTGGAGCCGTTTGCTGTCCGTCTGCAGTGAACCCCGCCTCCCGGGGTTGATGTGACCGCAGTGTGGAATGTGTTCTGGGGCGGGGGGAGGTTGAACATGGCAAATTACAGCATAAATCTTACCCCTGGGCCCCAGCCCTTGCTCTTGAATTGGAGCATTTCTGTCTGTCGTCGGAAGGTTTTGCTGGCTCCGTCAGCCTTGGGTGGACCCATGATGGGAGGTTGTTGTTGGCATTGGCAATGGTTTTTCCATTTGAACTTGTCCCCCTCCCTCCGCCCCTCCAAATTTGTGTTTTAATTTTCTATTTCCTAGGTTGACTTTTTTCCCCCCTTTTCATTCTGACACTAATTATGCCAGCCGCATTGGGAGCGCTCACTGCTGGGAGGGACCCGGCTAAGTGTTCAGAAGGGCTTTAAAAACAGGCTGAACTCTTTCTTAATGAGGCTCAATCGGGCTCTCCTCCGGGTGGTTTTGTTTTGCTGATGTGTCAGTTTTTCGAGGATTTAATTGCGCTTTTTTTAGTATTAGTCTTTGAAATTGGCCTATACAATCTTGCTATAAAATAAGGTGTTTTCTTTATTTTTTTTTTTTTAAAAAGCAAAGAGTGAGTCATTTTTGTTTCCTCCCTTTTACTGTTGTTCGAGGATTGCACTGTTCGTCGCCCCAGCCGTCTCGTGAGCGGCGCGGCGCCGGAGGGGCAGGTGTGGCTGTGTGGACTTGGCTGATCTGGAGGCCTCAGAGGCAGTGCCCACCCGTCTCAGGCCTTGCATCTGCAGGGCCGCTCTGAGCACGTGGCTTTTGCCTCCCCTTCTGGCTTTGCTCCGGATGGAGAGCAGGGAGAGACAGGTGCACAGCTGCCCTTTCTTCAGGTGTGGAAGTGCTGCGTTCCCCCCGAGCACCTGGAGTCCTCAGTCTGGGGTGGGGACGGGTGAGGAACAGAAGAATCCCAGAGACTGAGGCAGGAGGCGGCAGGCAGGGCCGGGGAGAGGAGCAAGGCCGTGTTCTTGATGCTGTTATGGTTATGCAGTAGGAAAACATGCTTGAAGCAATCAGCGTGAAACTCTTAATTGCTCTGCTTGCTTCTTCTCTCCTCGTGGGACAGATCGTGCGAAAGCTGGAGCTGCCAGGGCCCCGCGTGTTAGCACACTGTCCCTGCTGCACACAACTATTTTTAACTGGTGCTTTGTTTCGCGAAGATGCACAAAGCTTTTTCTTCCCTCCTTGCCGTCTTCCCAAGGATGCCAGTGAACAGCAGAGGCAGGGGAGAGCAGTTCACTTCACTCGCCGGGTGCCTGGCTCTCCCCTGCTGCCCTGCCTCACACTCTTTGGGTTTCTTCATTCCCTGCCTTCAGCATGAGCACCCCCACCCCCCCGCCCCATGCATCTCGGGAACAAACCAACTTCCGGTTCCCACTTGCCCACCCGCTGCAGCGTGGCAGCTTCCCTCCGCGCCTCACCCTTCTTATGTGTGTCTTCCTCCTGGAGATTTTCAGTCCCCTCTCACGAGGGCGTAAAATCCAAGAACCAGATCTCAGAGATTTCAAAATAAAATAAAAGTAAACTCTGCTTAAAAAACACTTTAGCAGGAAAGCCAGGCTAATTGTAAATCAATGGGTCTTAAAATGCAGCATCGATCCCCAGTTAGCAGTTTGAAGGGGAGAGCGGTAATTACTGCACCAGAAGGTAGGTACTTTTTCCTCTTAGTAAGTTCTGGGCAGAAGGAAGGCTCATTAGGGCAGCACTTCGGAATCCGAGTAATTAGTTTAAAAAGTACTTTTGTGGTGTTATTCCCTTGGCCGGAAATTATTGGCGTCTTCGCAGATTTGTAGGTCAATTCTGATAAGATTTGATTTATTACTGTGATTGGTGTGGAAGAACCCTGATGGCTGCTCATGCAGGTGAGAGGGTCCAGGGAGGCGTGGCTCAGAGTCTCAGGAAGGAAGCCTGGTCTTGGCGTGGGTGGAGTTTGGTTCTGTCATGATTCCTGTTGGTGACCCCTAGAGTTGTGGAGCCAGGGCCCAGTGAGCACCCCAGTGTGCCGTTCCTGTTAGACCACTCAGGGCCAACCTTGCCGTCCCTCAGCTGAGCGAACCGAGTTAAAGAGGTGACGTTTTTGTCCAGGCACATGTTGACGAGATGGTTCGGTGACAGAGTTGGGATGTCACACAGCCGTTTCGCATTGGCCGAGACTGCTGTCCCAGAGGGGTACGTTCCGGGAAGATGTGGCTGGAACCTAGCAGGCACACACCAAGAGATGTGTGTAGCTTTGGAGAGGTTGCTTCTACGCTCTTGTCTTAGTGCGGGAAGCAAACTACCATGAAGGCGTCATGCCTGGCCGGGGACAGCCGCCACTTGGAGTCTTCACTGTTGCAGAGAAAGCAGGAGCCCTCTTGAGAGGCCTTGGCCTTGCTTCCGTGGGGTTGCCATCAAGAGATCCGTGTCTTTCCTCATTTTGTGTTGAGAGGACAGTGCAGGACACAAGGCAGGACTTTGAAGTCGTCGGTAACCTGAGTGCCGTTGTGCGGCTATTTGCATGTTGGAACATCATCTTTCCACGCCGGGGAGCATTAAGAGCTGGTTAACTGCACGGGAGAGTGTGCTGTCGTCTTCGAGCTGCGAGGCTTTCGCATTCTTAGGAGAAGCCGTGGTTCTCTCCGTCGTCTCTCGAGGGAGGCTCTCCGAAGAGCGCGCTCCACTTCCACTCCAGAGCATCAGAGGGAACCGCGGCCGCTCCGCTTCCCCCGTGGGACTCTCTTTCCCAAAAAATGAAAAGTTGGAACACAGCGTATACAGGCTTTTTTATTATTTACTATAGTTACTTTAGGAGTTGGTGTGGGTAGCGTTTATTTATTAAGTCAAAAAGCGAGAACAGAATCGATCAACATTTTGACAAAAACTAGAGTTGTGGAAGCCATTAGGTAATACTGTTTCTGTTTTGTGTATACATTTTGTTTTGGTTCGTGTTTATAGAAAATCCTCACTCCCACGGAAGTAGTTCTAGTCGGCGGCTTTGAGTAGCGCGCCCTGCGGTCCCGGAGGAGTTGTCGATCAAGCAGAGACCGCACAGGTTTTGTGCTAAGGTCTACGCAGAGACCCGTCAGCGTGGCCGTGCAGCTGGTCTGGCCCCCATTGCGTTATGTCGTGGCATATTCCGTACTTGGTCATACTTTCGTATTTCAGGATTTAAAATGAAGTTGGAGTCAAACTTTGCAGGACCCCTGCCGTAGTTCGGGGTTCCCCAGAGAGTACTGCAGACTACACTGTGCTCTGGGAACTCTGCTCTGGGGGACGCCACACCTGCTCCCGGCGGAATCCCCGAGCGGCTGCCGGGAAACCGCCTTGTGCCGAGAGCCTGATGAGGGCCGCGTCTGGTGTCGCCCTGTCCCCCTGCAGAGCGTGTGCAGCCTTCCTTGGCCCAGGAGGAGTGACCGTGTGGGGTGAAGAGGCCTTCGCCGTCCTCCTGGGCCTCTTGCCCGTCTTCTCTCTGCTGCCCGTCCGCCTCCGCCCTGAGTGGGTGGCCCCTGCCCAAGCCATCCTGTCCTGTTCAGGACCCTTCTCTCCTGTCCTGGGACTACGCAAGTGCTGATGTTCCACATGGAAAAATGGCCCGTTCCTTTTATAAATGAGGACTGACACTTCTGCTGCTCATCCTGGGAGCTCCGGGCTGTGCGTTCAGATGCTGAGAGTTACGTCCCCGAGCCGGGTCCCGTCAGGGCCTGTGCTGTCACTGCGTGGCCACCGAGGCCAGCTTCCTTTGCGGTACTTGTACTCTGTCTCCGCAAATTCAGTGTTCCTGCTTACAGGGCTTGTTAGTAGCATATGCACTGCTGAGCTGAATAGTGGGTTTTGCTCCTTTTTAAATTTCAAATTAATTTTTTTCCTTTTAGAAGCATTTAATATTTTAGCTACTGCCTTTTGGGGCAAATTCTGTCCTCCCTCCCACCCCCTGCCTTTAAGATGTATTTATTTGAAAGGCTGGGCCAAGCCAAAGCCAGCAGTCTAGAACTCCATCTGGGTCTGCTATGTGAGTGCCAGGGGCCTAAGCATTTGGGCCATCTTCCGCTGCTTTCCCAGGCACCTTAGCAGGGAGCTTGGATTGGAAGTAGAGCCCCCGGGACTTGAACTGGCACCTCTGATAACGATGCCAGCGTAGGACGCATTGGCTTAACCTGCTGTGTGTACCACAATGCCGGCCCTGCAGTGAATCTTTTTAAAGAGTGTCTTGGGGGTTAGGCCAGAACTGTGGGCACACCTATCTGCGGTGTCAGTGCCCTGCCGTCCCCTGGCCACGGGCACCGTGCTGCTCTAGAGGCCTGGTTCTGCGGATGCAGCCTGTCCCCTGAGCCTTTCCTAAAACAACCTGAAGACTCATTGCTGCCCAAAGACATTTTGTTCCCCAGCTACGATTTTACATTGATACAGACATGGCTGAAGTGATTTATTGCCTGCATTTCAGCAGACTCTGGACTGTCACTCTGTGCAGGGACTCACCTTGTATGGTGATGGGGGAGTGCCCTTTTCCATCCTGGAACTTGGGATTTAAGATGGGCAGTGGTGTTTCCATTCAGAGCCTGTGGTGGAGGCTCTGAGTGAGGTGGATGCCTTCAAGTGTGGTCAGTAGGGACTGGCGTTGTGGCGTAGTGAGTGAAGCCACCATGTATGTCGCCAGCATCCCATACGGGCACCGGTTCATGTCCTGGCTGCTCCACTTCTGATCCAGTTCTCTGCTATGGATTGAGAAAGCAATGGAAGATGGCCCAAGTCCTTGGGCCCCTGTACCCATGTGGGAGACCCAGAAGAAGCTCCTGGCTCCTGGCTGTTGCAGCCATTTGGAGAGTGAGCCCGCAGATGGAAGCTCTCTCTCACCCTCTCTTTCTTTCCCATTCTCTTTGTAACTTTGCCTTTCAAATAAATAAATATTTAAAAGCGTGGTGAACAGATATGACCATGTCCCTGGGAAGCAGCGATCTGGGATGGCCTCCCGGGATGGGCACAGGCCTGTTGAGGGTGGTTTGTGTTTTCTGGCTGGGCCTGCTGTGGCCTGGGGAGTTGTCCAGAGCCCGATCTGGGGACCAAGCTCTTTCCATCGGTGCCCACTGCAGAACCAGCTGACCTGGGGGCTCCTCCTGGTTGCCCTGACAGTCTCCACACCCCTCCCCACTGTCCTTGTAGCCCGTGCCCTTGCAGGGCATGGTGCGTTTGTTTCTCTGCAGCATGGAGAGGTGATTGTCACATGGGCGTGTGTGTGTGATTTTTTTTTTTTTTCGATTGATGAGCCCCAAGTGGCAGAGAGACCATCTGGAGGTCAGCAGAGAGCTGGGGATGGTAAGTACAGGCGTGCTTGGTGTGGTTCTGTCTTCTACCCCTGAACAACCAAGGAACCGAATGGCAGCCGCTGGCCAGGAATTGATTGCATTAATTGATTTGCCAATAAGAGAGCTTGTTACGTCCGCCATTGGCTAGGAGGCCAGCTGACAAGTCCGCTGATCAATGGCGCCAATGAAGATTTCATCCATTAATGAGCAACATGGTAATTAATGTTATCCGTAAACCAGTTAGTCTGGGGAGCTGTCGCACCAGGGAGTACAGTGAGTGGCAGCGCCCGAGGGTGGGCAGGCAGCCACCCCGTCTGGCCTGGATTGGGGTCTTCTGGCAGGGTCAGGAGGAGAGAACAAGGCCTTCCACTCTGGAGGGTGCATTTCAAGTGGAGAAAGTCAAGTTCAGAGCCCTGGGCAGGGCTGCAAGGAGACTGAGCCTGCCGGGCCCCATACGCAAGTGTGCTGAGCCCCCTCTGGTCCCCATACCTGCTGGGAGGACCGCAGGGCGTGCCTGTCTCTCCCAGCTCCGCTAACAGCACAGCTTTCCCACGCGAGTCTCTGCGGGGCTTTTAGGGGCGTAATGGAATGGCTGAGGCCCCAGTTACTCTGGTCCCCGCTGGGCATGCTGTCCCCAGGGACACTCCCATCCGTGGCTCACATGCACTGCCCTGTGTTCTGGAGGGAGGGCCAGGGCCTCTTCTGGGAACCATGAGCCAGTGGTAAAGTAATTAACATCCCCACCCCACCCCCACCCCCCCAACCCCACCCCTGGGTTTCAGTAGGAAGAAAGATTTTGCTGGAAGAAAGAAAGAAGGAGAAGCAGACGATGGAAAGCTGTGCCCTTTTCCTTCCCCCCTGGTTTTGTGAAATGACATCAGTGGGTTGTTTGCCAAGCATAACCTGGCAGCCTGGTGGCTCTGCCTGACTGCCTGAGATTTCTGGGGACCGTGCGGCTCGCCAGCTCCAGCCGTGGCAGCGTGCCAAGGTGACGTTCCGTGACTAAGCAGAAACGAGGGCGAGGGAGAGAGGGAGGAAAAAGGTATGTGTGGTGGGGGAGCTGGGAGAAACAGTGGTCCCGGGGTTGGGGGTGGCAGGGGAGACCAGGAGGCATGGCAGGGGGCCTCTGTGCAGGCAGGCGGCTGCCCGGAGTGCACCCTGGCGGGCCGGGGAGGGCTCCTGTGACACTGGGGCGTGAGTGAGTGCGTGTGTGTGTGTGTGTGTGTGTGTGTGTTGTAGGGAGCTCCAGGGCAACAGCCAGAAACAGAGCCTGGGAGGCGCTCAAGGGGTCCAACTTGGGAGGGAACCAAATGAGCCCAAGGGAAGGTGACAGCCCAGAGGGCCTGGCACCATTGAGAAGGAGGCTTAGGGAAGCTTTTATCTGCACCAGGCCCAGTGGATACTCCACAGCGGAGTTTCCTTTCCATTGTTAGGTATTGACCCTCAGAGACCCCTTGTGGATTCCCTAATTGAAAATTAATACTAGATCAATGCCACGGGCAATTTGCATATTGATCATAAACAACTTTGAAGGCACCGAGTGTGCGGCAGATCAATAGGGCTCCTGAACAGGCTGCAGAGCGAGCACCTCCCAGTACAGTGCACTCCGAAGAAAGGTTAATGATTTGGGAAGTTCCTAACTGCTCAGCCCAGGCCCCGCCCCGCCCCGCCCCACGCCGCACCGCGCCAGGCCTGTGCTGCCTGCCTGCCATTGCCACTGTGCCCTCCCCCACGTGAGCAGAGGGAGGATGACTGTGCTGGAGTGAGGGAGGGGCCGGCCGTGCGTGTTTTACAGTTGCCTTTTTTGGTGCTGGATGAAGTCTTGGGGCAGTTTATTCTGGGAAGCGCACTGTAAAAGGCAGCACAGCCAAGTCCGCAAAACACCGTTCTGCAGATGCTTTGCGTGGCATGACGTGGAGGGGAGGAGCCCGCCGTGCCCGGCCTCTCCCCAGGCTTCTGAGCAATGTGGAAATCCACCTGACTTCGACCCTCACCTGCGCTGAGTGTGGCCCGTTTTGCTTCCTGTTCACATGGCCTCTGTGGCTGGCTTTTCCCTCCTCGCTCGTCACCACCTCCTCCCTGCTTTGCACCTTCTCGTTTCTGTCTGGCTTGCGACCTCACCTTTCCCAGTGTCCCCAGCAAGCTGCCTTGGGGCTCCTCCCTGTGTTCCCCTTCCCGACTCTCTGGGCCCCACCTGTGTTTTCCTCTCTGCCTCCAACCTGGCCCAGATCCAGCTCCTCCTTCCTGCTGGCCATGGAAACAGTGTGTGGCCCAGCCGCCCCATGAGTACCCGGAACTTGCCCAGTCCTGTCCAGCAGCACAGCCCAGGATGTCCTGAGATTTTGAGCCCTCGAGGGTGGTGGCTCTCATGGCAGAGAGATGTGTGTGTCTCAGTGTGGGGAGACAGCTCTTGGGTGGGGGTGAGTCAGCCTGACTTCCCTCCAGGAGAGCAGCCTGAGGACTGTGCAGCCCCCTCCCCCACTCCCCCTGCACCCCGTGTCGGAGGAGTGAAGGGGCGGTGCAGCTGCAGAGGAGGGAGGGTGGCGCCTGGTATCCAGGTGGGAGGTTCTTTGCAGTACGCCAACCCCTGGGTTTCTGGGAGTCAGGACTGTCCTCACGCTGGCCAGTGGCGGGGAGCGGGCGGCGACCCCCTTTCACTGTGCATTTCTGCACCTCAACTCAGCCCTCCCAGCCCCCAGCCCAGGGAGCAGAGGTTATGTCTTGTCGCCGTCTATGTCTGTGTTTTACGTGCACAAGTGTGTGCACACAGACTAGACGCATCCCACATGCGGCTTCCGGAGCAAAGAGGGGGTGGGTCTGGGGTCCAACCTGCCCCGGGCGAGAGGTAGTGAGGGTGAGTGCCTCATTCTGATGCTCACGAAGTGCTGCAGGTGTGAGCCGAGCCTTGGCCCTGCGGTGACCCCAGGCCTCCAAGAACCTGTCCCTAAGAGCTGCCATGGTTGGTCTCGCACCTGCTCCCTCTCCCTACACCCACGGCTCCTCCCGCCCCAGGCCTTTGGCCACTGTTCCTGTCTGCCTGGGAGGCCTCCTACTCCGGCGGCCCCCATACCCTGCACCCTTCGGGTCTGCGTTCACTACCCCATCCCTGAGCGTCCCACACCAGTGCTGTCGGCCTTGCTTCTGTCCCTTTCCCCGCTGCGCCCAACTTACACCCGGTTCCCTTGATCTGTCTGACATACTGGCCCCCGGCACAGCGGCAGCTCCTGCTGTGTTCACGGCTGTGCCGTCAGCAAGGCTCTGAAGAGGGGCTCTGTGGACAGGTGGGTGAGTGTGACTCTGGCACAAGCAGTGGTGTGTGCCCTCCCCGGCATAGCCGTTGAGCAAGCACCTTGGCGTCATCGCTGTCACTTCCAAGCTCCGTGACCTTTGCCAGTGGTTTCCTTCTCCTCTGAGCCAAGCCTTTGCTTGCTCATCTGTGCAGTGGGAGTGCTGGTATTTTCAGTTGAATGGTGATTGTGTTGTTAAGGCTGCGTTGACCTGTGGTCCTGGTTTTCCTGGGTAGGCTCTGCGCGGGGAGACTGCACAGGCAGGAGGAAAGGGAGGCAGCTGGTGTTTGGCTCAGCTGGGTCCTGCTTGCTTAGTCCTTTCCTTTCTCTGTTTGCCGTTCGGGAGTTGAGATTGGGTTAAAAATGGCAGCCAGAGCGCAGGCTCCTAGGGCAGGGTAGGGGCTGCCTGGCATGGAGCATGGGGGCCTTGGGGGTGGGGTCGGACAGCCCGAGTGGCTTGATCCAGGGCCAGGCGTGGCCGCAGCCCTGCCAGTCCATCGAATGGTCCCGTGCATGTGATTCCTTCATTATGGAGCCTTTCATTGACTTGGCTGCGCTGTGCTGATGAACTGAGACTGGGGACAAGAGCACGTAATTGAGGGAAATAAATTCCCATCACAGGCCTGGCTGCAGCCTGGAGGAAGCACTCCCTGCTCCTGGGCACCGGCGGGGGCGGGAGGTGTTCCCAGATCCTGCTGCTGCCCCCTGTGCGTCTCCCCCTCTTTCTTTCCTTCCTGGACCCCTCGCAGGCAGGGAGGGCAGGGGTGGGGAGGAGTGAGCACATCTCTCCAGTCCTGCCTGTTTTGCCCTGTCTTGTTCCCCAGGCACACCTGCGCTCTCACGGGGCCTGTGCCCCTGTCTGTCTGCCCCGGCTCTGCCTGCCATCCTCGTAGCTCTGTGAGGACAGAGGAGGGAAGCACTCGTGCTGCCGTCACCTTTCATTCAGCCGGGAAACGAGGCAGGGAGGGCAGCGCGGAGGTTTCTGGGGCTACGCACTTGGGTCTGACTCGACAACAAGTCAGGCCTGGGATCCCAACACCACCCTGACGCAGCTCGCTCGGCCTGAAGGAGCTTGAAATCGAAGCCATTCGCATACAGCTAAACCAGAAATCACACAGCCGGCCACGTGGTGTAGCCAGCGTGCGGGCGCACACGTCTATGTGATGCATTTTCTAAAAACCTGAAAATTAGCAGCGTGGGTCACCCGAGCCTCTGAAGTTGCTTGTTCCTCATCATTGTTTAGAGCAGAGGGGAACCCACACACCCCCACCCCCGCCTCCCGAAACCCTGCCAGTATTTTCTGGGCCTTAAAAACCATTTCCTGGAATGCCGAGTCGTGTGTGCCATGGGCTGGCAAGGCACACAATGGCGGGGCTGGGTGGGGGGGGGGCGTTGCCTCAGCTACCGAGAAGCATGGGTGGCGTGGAGGCAGAGTAGAAAAGAGATGGAGAGCCCTCACTTGACACCCTCTGACCTCAGCCGGTGCGGCTGAATGCTGGAGAGCCAGTACTGAAATTGCAGTCACTTTAGATTATTTGGAGCGAAGAGAGGCAGGGAAAAAAGGGTCTGTTGACTCCAGGAAGCTGAATTCTTCCTCTGCTGAAAAGCTTATTAGTGGAAGGGGAAAAAGCAATTACTTGGCTTTTGCTAGTTCTCTGCGGCTGGGATCCGGGCTGTGACAGCAACCTGGTCACCAGCGCCTTGGGCCTCGCCCTGGATCCTGAATATCCTTGCTGGGCACTGCCCCACGCCGTGTGTGGGACCCTCCCCCTCGGGGAAGGAGCAGGAAGGAGAGGCGGGTGCCAGTGAGTGTGCAGGAGCGGAGGACAGAGCTGGGACTCGCACTGCCGCGGAAAGGGGCGCTGCTGTTTGGGGGGTACTGCATGGTCCCCGCGGAGGACGTTCACAGGAGCCCACCGGCCTGCAAAGCCGGACTCCGGGCTTCTCAGAGGCTGGTCTTATTTTTGTTGGGGAGGGCAGCTTTGTTTTTGTTTCTGGTGAGATCAATTTTTTTTTTTAATTATTTTTAATTCTCCCTACGCTGTTTGTCTCCACATGTAAAGACAAAGCAGACATTGCTTTGACCCACGGTGACACCACTGTTGGAATCCGTTTGCCTCGGCACCACAGTGTGGCCCGAGGACGAGTGCTGAAGAGCCAGCAGGCAGGGAGCAGCGCTCCGCCCGGAAGCCCGTGTGTCTGTCCTTGCTCATGTGACTGTGTCACTGTCACCTTGACCTCTGGCTCCCACCAGGGCTGCGTCCCTGCTGCAGCTGAAGAGCCCCCGCTGTAGGCTGCCTGCCTTAGCACAGGACCCTGGAGCCAGCCTCCCCGTCTCCGGTCCCCAGTCTCTTAGCGGTGGGCAGCCTCCCGCGGCCCCCCACACAAAGGCAGAGCTGCCCGGTGCCCAGGTTTCTGCAGGCAGCCAGCGTTCCCTCTGCTGGGTCTGTGGTGCTCATCTCCATCCTTTGTGCCCCCTCCTGCTTTGGAGACTTCCTCGAACACCAAATGAAATCCTGATTCCGCCGCCGAGCCGGGGTCTGCCCGCACTCGATCCGCTGCACCGTCAGCCCTTGACCCTTTTCATCTTGCCTGGCTTCTGTCTTCATTCTTCAAATGCTTTGTCTGGAAAGCTCGCTCCTCTGTCTCCGTTTCCATTCTCCTGGAACGTTTCTTGATCTTTCCAGCCCTTCACCAAATTTCTCTTGTACTTGAGTCAATTCACAAACTCCTGGCAGACAGAAATTGATCTTTTTTTTCCCCCTGCCGTAATATATAATTCATTTTAAGAAACAATTTTGCCTAGATTTTTAAGTTGCTAATTTGTTGCTGTCTGAATCCTTCTCCTCACCCTCCTCAGCCCTCTGATTCCATTTCAAGGTGGTGCTTGTTAAGCAGGGAGTCACTTACTTCACTTTCTCCTTCCTGGCCACTGGTCGTCTCATCCTGTAACACTGTGTTGCTCCTTGCCTGGCTCCCTTCCCACTGCAGGCTGCTTAGATCCTCTTCCTTTCTATAAATCTTGACCTTACAGAGTGAAGCCAGTTCTGTACTTGTTCTGGGTCTCCTTTCCTACTTCAGTCTCACCTCAGGGTCCATCTTCCCCTTGGAAAATGTTGCAACCTGTATCAACCAGGGGAGTATTTGCTACAGTGTAATTGGTTGCTCCAGGTTTCTATAAATCCAGGGTTGCTGCCAGGTGCCTGCTCCTGATCGCTGAGCTGTGATTTCTGCGCAGGTCTTGATGGCTTTCGCGTCCCAGGCTGTGCTTTCCCTCTCGTTGGCCTCACGCGTGTGTTGTATTCCAGCGTTCAGTCCATGAAGGAGTTCCGGTGTGAGTCTGGAATCTAAATTCTTCTTCCTGTGTTGTTTACCTTGAAGATCATCTTCCCTGTGTACAGCTGAGGTACAGATGTGGGAATGCACAGCTGCACATATCTGGCGGGGAGAGTCTGATGGGTGGTGTTGCTTTTCAGCGGTTGCTGGCCTTGTTAGGTCTACAAAACACCTTAGAGGAGGAGAAGCTGAACAGACACACGTGGTGTCCTGAGACCGAGTCAAAGACAGCATTAGGAGCTCTGCACGCTGGGAGGAGGGGGTGAAAGGGGTGTTGGGGTGGCACTGCTGTTAAACCTTAGAGAAAGGCCGTTTCATTGCGTCAAACCAAACCGTAAAACATAGAGAGGCTTTGGGACTGAACGGCTGCTGTCACTTTTCGAAGTTTCTAAAAAGGGGGAGGATCCAAGAATTTCCTCTGTCTCCAGGCAGAAGAACTGTGCAAGGTCCTGTTAAAAGCGACAACGAGCGAGCAGTTCTGTCGGCTTCCCCCGCCCCCACTGGTACAGGAACACTTTGGAACATGAACCTGTGGATTTTCTCCGTCGCTCAGCCTCACTTTCTTTGCACTTGCCCGGGAACCATCAGCCGAAACCCGCTGCGCTGACTGCCTGTTTGTTTCAGACTGAAGCGCGTTTAGGGACTTGATGGTTTTGGAGGATGGCCCAGTTTTTGACTTTACACGTGGAGATGCAGCCTCAACTGTCTCGGGTCTGACCATAAATGCTCCTGGAGGAGCCAGCCTCTTCTCCCCTCGCACCAGGCAATGCGGGGTGGGCCCCTGAAGGCTCCCCGGGATGATCGGAGATGGAAGAGTGTTTGCCGCGGCCTGCGGGATTTGTACACATTGCTAGCGTTGCACTCTTGGCCGTGCAGTGCTGTGCGTACACAGGTGACCTTTGTGCATGCTTGGGTCTGGTTGAGGGAGAACAGGTGTAGCTGACATTTTTCTGGGCGCCACATTGCCTGAAGCTGGCTCGATTTCTGTTCCCCAGATTTGGAAAGTGTCAGCCTTTGTGTGTGCTTTGTTTTTATGAATCAGCTTGTTTTTACCAGCTGTGCATGTAAGTGGCTTATGATCATGCAAAGTGAAGTACATTGGCAGGCATGCTCTGGCCCTGCAGCCCGCCGGTGGGAGGACCCTGAACTGCGTGCTGCACAGGGGTGCAGCTCTTTTCTGAACAGGTGAGAGCCTCTTCAGACACCGTGGACTTTAGAGTACGGCAGCAGACAGGCTGGGAATTCGAGGCCCACATTGGTATCGTCACGTGACTCAGACCTGGCAATCCTGTTTTTTTTTTTTTTTTTTTGCCATGGTGTGCTGTTTGTTTCAGTGGTCAGAAGCAAAATGTTTATACCTCCTTTTTCGGTGTGTTTGCTTGGCACGTCTTTACCTCCCGGATTCCATGCTTACCTGTAGCTGTCAGAGTGTCTCCCTCGCAGTGCCGTGTGTCTGGCCCGCGTCCATCACTGCTGATGTGCCCGTTAGGAGAGCTGTCCCACGGGGTTTCACTTACACCCATTAGGTTCTAATCACCATCATTTAATATCGCTTCTGCTACATCCTGCTCATTTCCCATACACCTTCATTTGTGTATAGATGCTTAAGTACATGTATAAGCGTTCCTCGGCTTTTTTTTTCTCATTCATGTATTTCCAATTAAGATAACTAATAAAGAAATATATGATTTTTTTTTTTTTGGCATTAAATGTGAAGTCTCTGACAAGCCACGTCAGCTTTGACTCAGGAGAGAGATCCCAGTCTTCTTTAATGGAAACTGTTAAATTTTCTGTTAATTGACTCTCTTCCTATCACTCATGTGTGTTTATCTGTCTTGTCTGCTCCCCTCCGACGGTGGACGCCTGGCAATGTTTATTTGCAGCTGGCTGTTATGGAAAGAGGGATGCGTGCGGGGACTGCTTCGGCCTCACACCTGGAATGTTAAAAAGCTTTCAGGCACATCTGTCCTGTTGAGAAATGTCCTTCTATAGAGGAGGGGGCCCGGAGGGAACCGGCACCCCCTCGGGGAGTTTCCGTCCTCCCTCCCTCCCACAACGGTGGGCTCCCATGACATCTGACCGCGTAGCTGGAAGACACCTTACTTGATACGGCCTCCTGCAAACAGCGTTTTGCTGAGAGCCAAGCCCAGAAACCTCTTTTTCACCCAGTGAGTCCTCCCTCTCCTTCCTTCTCCCCCAGGAGACCGTCTCCTAAGGCAGCTTTCTTGTCCTTGACCGCTGAGTTCCCGACTTTCAGATCTTGCCTTCTCCTCTTCCCCGGTCACGTGCTGGGTGAGAATCGTTCTTCCCTGCTACTCTGTCTCTAACAGAGGTGCGAGGACGCCCCCTCGGTCTCAGGGACCTTCTGTTTGGCATGCCTCTTCTTTTCCAGAACGTTCCAGTCTGGTGTGAGGTTAAACTGCACAAAGTACTGTTTGAAAGAAAGGAGGAAAAGAGAAAGGAACTTGTCAGGATGCATTTGTTAGATCACGTTTTAAATGAAGTACAATTGAAGGTAGTTTTTGTCCAAAGAAAGGAAAAACCCCTGCAAATCCGCTGAGCTCCCAGTGAGCGCGCCTCCTTTGTCGTGGAGCTGACATTGAAGTGTAATTTTTCATGGTTATTTGGACTGGAAAATGGGGGGGGGGTGTGGAGGGAGAGATGGGCCTGCGATTATTTCCCATAAATGACAACACAATCACATCACGCTCTGCTACAAACATGCTCGGGGAATTTGCCTTTTTGTTACATTTCATGTGTGAAAGGAGCAGCCCCGGCCAGGGCTCTGTGTGCACATCTAGGGCTGCTGTTCCCTGCTGGGTCCTGCACACCTCGGAGTTCGGGGGTGGACGGAGCGGGGCTGCTTCGGCCGCACCGACTCCCACCCCGTCGCGGGGCTGGGTTTGTGTTTCACACTCTGGAACTCACACCTTCCTGCTGTGTGCGTGTGTGCGTGTGTGCGTGTGTGCGTGTGTGTGTGTGTGTGTTTCCGGAATCTTCTGTGAATAGCCACCAGGCGAGTCAGCGACATATTTAGCTCCACTGAGCTTTGTCCCCGTACTTGGGCTTTCATCCTTTCTGGATGTCTGCAGGGGGCAGCCCAGGTGCTTCGGCTAAGAACACAGATAAATGGAACTTGTTGCAATGCTGGCTCTGGGCGTTTCCGCCCTTCTTCTCCTCTCTTGACCCCCACCCACCCCCTTAATTCTGCCGTGGTTTTGACAAACTGTTCCGGTGACCAAATGGCCTTGCCTGGGAGAAGAAAAATGGCAGGACCCGGCCCTCACTACCCCACGGCGGCGTTTGTCCCCCCACACCGCGTGCCGCTCTGTGCTCTTCCCGCAGGAGGGTGCGCTCCGAGAGGGGAGCTTGTCTCTGGGAGGCCCCAGCGGGCTGTGGGCACCCTGGACTCTCCAGGCACGCTTGCCTGCCAGTGCTGCAGTCAGAGGTGAAGTTCAGCACAGGGGTGCACGTGGAAACGCTCCCCCTGCCCTGGCTGGCGCTGCGGCCACGCCAGACCTCGCTTTACCCAGTGGGGGCTGAACTCGCACGGGCCGCAGCCCGGGGCCCAGGCTTCCCATTTTTCTTGTTTCTGTAAACAGTGGCGAGATCTTCAAATATACAAAAGCATAAATGGCCTCTATTCCCCAATTTGTCATTTTTAATAATACCCAGAGTTGCCTTCAGAGTGTTGATCCTTACAGCCTGGGTCGGCGGGTGGGGGGTGGTGGGGAGGCCCAGTCCCTCTACCCTGGGCCTTCCTCATGCTGGCTGGAAGCTGTTGGCGTTCAGCCCTAGGTGTGTGCGCTCAGTGTGGATCCCCAGTGGTCAAACCAAGTCCCGGGGCCCAGTGCTCCCCGAAAGGATCCATGGGAGAAGGAGTTTGTCCTGGGGAGGCTGCGTGGCCCTAGTCTTGCCCACGGCCCCTCCTGAGGTTGGCGGGGCTGCAGTGAGTCTGGGCGCAGGTTATCTAATAAAACAACTGCTGTGCGCTTCGGCCACTGTTTGTTAAACCATGGTGGGAAAATTACCTGCTGTGCGCTGGGCTGACCACTGCCTGGACTGGGAGAGAGATGCCCCCGGCAGGCCTAGCAGAGAGCCAAAGCAGGCGACAGAGGCCTGGAGCAGGAGACAGCCCCTGCCTTCCCCAGGCTCCGTGTCTCAGACTCAGACTGAGGAGTGGAGTTTGGAGGGACCCACACAAGCAGGGGCGCAGGAGGCCAGGTGGCCGTGTCCATGTGGACAGTGTGCTCTTGACCGAACGTCTGGAGTCTGTCATTGCCCTGCAAAGCGGGGATACAGACCCCTCAGGAGCAAATGCCTGCTGTCCCTCCCCCACCCCACGTGTCTCTTCCCCCACCCCATCGGCTTCCTGCCTGCACTCTGATGGCTTTATCTTGGCGCCCAGGCCCTCCCGCTTCGGCTTTGCCAGTCCCTCCAAGAATCCGTGCCCTGCTAAGACGACACAAAGTTGATGAGCAGTTTAAACAAACAACCAAAAATTCAGTGGTTATCCCCAAAGGACTTCTGGCATCTATGAGAATGGATAGGCCCCTGACTAAGATGCCCTGTATAAGGTTTATTAAGAGAACGCTGGAGCTGGGGGCATTGTCACCCTGAAAACCCAACCATCAGCTGGACGTGAATGCTCACCCAGGTTCCAGTCAGGTTGTTAGGGCTGGAGAAGCAGCGCGGCATAAAACCAGGGAGTGGGCATTTGGGAAGGTGTGCTTGGGAGTGTTGCTGGCAGCTTTTGACACTGAGGAGCTGGGTGCCACTGTGCAACAAGGATATAGCCCAGGGTGCCTGGAGAGGCACCTGCTGGTAGGGCCTTTGTCACCATGCAGTGAGATTTCATGTGGCAGAATGTCACAGGGGGAGGATGGCATGCTTAGCGTCCTAGCCTGCGTTTGCTGCCACAAACCTGGCTTGGAGATCGAACTCAGGACCGCAGTTGATGAGTTGGGAAAAACAAGGTGCCCATCCGGTTACTCGTTGCCGTCGGAGCAGAATGGCAAGGCACTGTGTTTCATTTGAAATAGGTCCCATCGGCCCTGGGAGTCATCTTTTACATGGTGGGGTTTGATGCAACCTGTCTTTGCAAAATAAAGCGCGTGCGTTCTCTGGGGTACCTGCAGCCAGTGGAGGTGTCCCGTGGAGGACAACATGCCGAGGAGACTGGACACACTAGAGACTCCTGCCCTGGTTTTTGCGTTGCACCAGCCAAGGCTGAGGGAGGACAGCTGATTGGCTGGAGCCTAGTGCGTCTCAGAGTCGGGTGCCCACACAGGTGGGGGTGGAGGGGAAACGCAGGGAGGGAGCACCTCCGTGAGTCCTCCCCTCTGCCCAGTGCAGGCGCCCCAGCACAGGCCACTTGATTCTGCCACCCTGTCTGTCACTCCTGGTGGCCAGGGTGTGCCTGGCCTTTCCTGCCTGCTTCAGTGGTCTCCCTGGGGTTAACTAGGTTGGAAATGGGGAAAGGAATGTCTCTAACCCTATCTTCAAAGTAAGCACATAGCTTGTTATTATTATTATTATTATTATTTTTCCCAAAGAAGAGGTCCTATATACACAATTAAAACTTGCTTCTGGTAAACCTCATTCCAGGAAAGATGAGCTTTTAACAAAAGGCTTTTGACAGCTGCAGGCTATTTCATTTTTTTAATGCCGAATGAAAAATCAATACATTTTTCTGGGTTATACATATTCAGAACAGGCCTGATATTTCCATTATAATGGAAAGTGGGTGTCTCTGCACATCTCGCCTGTCAGAGCTGCACCACCGCATTTTCCAAGCCACTGCTAAATATTTCAAACCTGATTTGATTGTGGTTCATGACAGCTAATGTTTCTCAGCTCTTGAGCGTGCCGACAGGCAAACGCACTTCTATTTCACCCCAACCCTGAAACACTGCCTCCCCCCCCCAAAAAAAAAAGGAAAAGGAAAGAATAATTTCATTCTTCGGGGATCACAGATTGGTGTACTATTTAAGTAACATGATCATGTGAGAGCCCTGGGTACAGACACCCTGATTCTTAGGAGAATTTCCACATTTCTGTCACATCGAGGCACTATGGGCGCTTTGTCAGGTTTGGGGAAGGTTTGAATTAATCGACATTATCCTGTTAAGAGTTGGGAACAGAGGGACTAGTCTTAATCATTGATTGACTCCCTTCCCTCCCTGCCTGTAAGTGATTTGTAAAACACCCCCAGCGGACACACCCCCCGACCCCCACTGTTGCGGGAACAGCACCGTTTTTGAACTGGAATGTGTTCTTGGGCGACACCTTCGGGGACTGTGTGCCACGGGCTGAATGCCGACCTCGTGCTGATGCCACCTCTCAATTTCTGGCGTCTGCCTGGTGCCCCTTCCACAAACCAATTTCCAGGATGTTTGTAAAATGCTTACAAATCCGCATGGGCTTGCCAGTTGGCACGTGTGCCTCCTCTGGGGGCAGACTTGACCGCAGATGGAGGAGACCTGCAGGCACCTTGACCCAGGTGAGCAGCAGACAGTGTATTCAGGGAACAATTTGCATTTGTGGTAAGCAAAACCACCTTGATGGAAGGGAAGTTTTCTGAGGCTGGGGGATGCCCCGCAGAACGCAGGCGCACCCTCGTAGGATGTGTTCATCTGCTGGAATTCTTACACCCAAGGCTCTGCCCTTCGCCAGAGACAGGAGTGCCGGAGCAGGCTGGGTCTGGCCCCGAGCTGGCGAGTGCTGTCTGGGAGATGGCGGTTGTAAAAAGGAGGTGGTAATGGAAACAGATGGTGTTACAGCCCCTCCGTCCCATTCCACATGGAAGTGAAAGGCGCAAGGGGCTCCAGCAAGACCTCATGGTTTTTCAAGATTTGTTTCAGTTTCCCTAGTGCTGCAGCATGCAAATGTGTGGGAAGCAGAGGGGACGCCCTGGCTGTCGAAATGGGACTCTGCAGGTGACAGAAGCGCCTTCCCCAGGCCTGGCTTGCGCTGGGCCTGCTGCCTCCTGCCAAGAACCAGGGTGGGGCAGGCGGCTGAGGTGACCTCTCTGCCCAGTTTCTGACCGCACACGTTCCTGGTGTGCTCTGCTCAGGCCTGAAATCCGTAATGCTTTAGGAGAGGATGGGTTTGATGTGTCTGTGTCAGCCTTGAACGTGGGATGGTGGCTGCAGTGTGTCTTGGTGTCTTGCTCTGAGTGACAGAATCTTCCAGATACAACCATACTTGTCCATCAAGTCTTCCCCTGTTCCTGCCAACTACGGGTAGCCAATATTACAGGCCAAAAAAAAGAAAAAGCCTGGCTTCTGTAATGACCCCAGCCAATTGCCACAGACTTCCATGGTCTGCGGGAGATACAGCTCCCTGAGCAGGCATGTCTCAAATGCACGTTCCTGGAGGGAACTGGCGCTGGACAGCAGCCCCGGGAGCTTGTCGTGGAGACGTGGATCTGAGCCCCTGCTTCCCACGTGTCTCCCATGCAGAGAGACCAAGGCGTTCCCCATGGGTGCCCAGGGCCGGGCCCTCGATGAGGGGACTTGCTTTTTGCTTTCAGGACCAATAAAACATTCCCTGCTTTCCAGGCCTCATGGGCCTGAGCTGTCCAGACAAATCCACAGTTTATTTCCCTGTGTTTTAATCATTTCTCTGCCTTTTTTGGTATTCAGAGCTCACAGTTTTCCGGTTACTGTCAGCTTGGGCTTTCATCCATTTTAAAGGGCTATTTTTCCTCTTGCTCTTGATGAGGATGGTATAAAGACAGATGGTGTAACTGCTTATGAATGTCCTATTTCTCCAGGAGCAGACAGTTCACTTGAAGACGTGTATTATTTCCACATGCTCAGGTTAGGCGGCCCAGACTTGCCTACCTCCTGCTGCCAGCTGCCCTTCCCGGCCTGGCCTTGCGGAGGGCGACACCTGTAGGTCAAAGGTGGAACTGCAGAGAGGCTCCTGCTTAGAGGAATGGGACCTGCTTTATGGCTGCGGGTGAGGTCACTGATCACTTTGTAAAGGGAGATGGCCGGTCCCCGGTTTCTTAATCATTTCTTCTTCCACCATGTTTATAATAGCCATTTAGTGAATGAGTCACAGATGATAACATTAAACCTAGGAATTCAGGAAGAGGCCTTGTTTTGTAGATCTTGAAAGAAAAAAAAAAAAAGCAAAGTAAGCTCCTGAAATAACCTCTTTCATTTATCCTCTCGTTGGAACTTAGCTGCTTCATTTTCTGCTTGCAGTGGGCCAGGGAGGGAGGAGAGCCAAGGCCCAGGTGAGCTTGCTGAATGAGGGCCCCGAGAGTATTCACCAAGCATCGTGAGGTCTCCTTGCTCCTGGTCCGTGATCTGTTCATTCTGTACGGTCTCTGTCTCCCACACAGATCTGCTTGAAAAGGCCCAAACACTGGATTAGTGCTGGGCGACCACAAGTTTTTCACCTTCTGTTTTGGTAACCACAGGCCACAAAATGCAGGAGAAAGGCGCTGGCCCCGGGCTGGCCGTGCCCTGGTAGTTTCCTCCCTTCTCTGTTGGCAGACACTGTTCGTCACCACCTCGGGGTGTCTCTGGTTTGTAGGTGTCAGGCTGTCTCCATCCAAGGTGGGGTGTGTGTGTGTGTGTGTGTGCGCACATGTGAGCTTGTGAGAGATTGGGGACATTAAGACATCTCTTTGCCAAATCAAATTTGAGTCATGATCAGCACTACAGATATTTTGTATTATAGCATGTCTTGGAACAAATGAGGCTGTTTTAGTGACCTAGCTGATTTGGATAGACCCAGTTTAGTACCAGTTGATTGACTGGATGCTGATATTACCAAAGATGAATTTTATAAATATAGCGTTGAACAGTTTTGTCAAAACCTTAAGCATGTGTATGGAGTATCTGCCTGGATATAATTAAGAGAGTCTGTGTATCATACTGTGTAGCTTGCTTGTTATCACTCAGCCAGTTCACGTGCATTGTCTCTACCAGATGTGAATGATGTTAGTATGGGGCTGTATATCTGACTGGGAGCTATGATTGCCTGACTTCTCACTATTAGGGTAGGGTCAGAGGCTTGCTGGTGACTTTACTTGGCAGTCAGACAAAAAGGAGACATAGAAATGATATGAGGAATACTTGTTTGGAGGTGAAAATAAGCTGTCCCAATGTCATCTGTGGTCCCAGTGCTGCCTCAGAAGCCCCCTTGTTGGTGGTAATGGAGAAGAAACGGCCCCTGACCTCTCGTTCAGTTGTCCAATTCTTGGAACTCCAGAATCTTCCTCCAGAGTTAGGAAAACTGTCTTCAGTTTTAGGAATCTTCTGAGATCAGTGTACTTTTCACTCTGTTTATATCCTTTTGGGGTAAAATTGAGAGATTATCATTTGGGGGTTCAGAGGCCCAGCGCCTGTGGGAACACTGACGAGTACAGGTGGGGTTGGAGAGCTCTTTGGTGGAGTTAGAGTCCCCCCCCCCCCCCCCAGTGCAGGGTTTTGGGTTGAACTCGATTTCCTGGCCCCTGCTGGGGCTGGCGTGGTGCTGGCCTTGGGTGTCAGACGTGGGCATGCTCTCAGAGTCTCCTAGTCATCGCGTTGGTATGAAAACGGTTCTCACCTTGGTCTGTCTGCTGTCTTCATTCCTTTAGCCCAGTTTTACTGAATGCAGGTTTGGATGATGTTCTGAAGGACCAGGAGAGCCTCAGTTTCTTTCCCCACGCATCTGGTGTGTCTTAACCCCTTCTCCACCTGGGCAGGCGGCATTGTACTTCATAAAATCCTACTTTGGGGAATGGCCATTTTGCCACCTTCATGACAACACCAGGGACTGAGCTGAGTTAGTTTTGAACAATTATTGGGTAAAGAATGGAATGACTTCAAAAAGAAAGTGTATGGCTCTGTCTCCCTGTCTCCCTTCTCATGCCTGGCTCCAGGAGGCATGCCTGTGAGATGCCATTTGGTTTGAAGAACTCTTTACATTGATAAACTCCTAGCAGGGATAGCCTGTGCCTCTTCAAGACATGATTGTCTGCAAAAAAAAAAAAAAAAACTTCATGCTGGTTGGACACATGCACTGGCCCTGTGGAGCTGACGAGGGGTCAGCAGTGGGGTCTGGTCTGGCCCGTTGGCTGGCCACCCGAGGGAGGGAGCTAGGCAGGAAGGTGAATAAGTAGCCACTTCCCTGCATTCTCAAGTCTGAGAGACCTGCCTGCTGCACCATCAGAGATTCGGATAGTGTTGCTGCCTCAATAGGGTAGATTTTCCAGTTAGAAAAGCTCAAGTGAGGCACTCAGAATCCATCTGGAAATGCCGTATGACCACACGTCTGGAGTGATCCTCAGCCTCATACCACCTGCTTCCGCACACCGTGCTGTCCGCTTACAGGCACAGTCAGGCTCGCAGGGGCCCTGGGAAGACAGGCAGGACAGAGGCACTGGAGACTGTGTTTTGTAGTTGGCGGTCCTTTGGAATAGAGGCCAGGAGTGCTTCGTCTTCTGGTTCTAATCCGTGACATTTGTGCTTTTCTTCTGTTTCAGAGGAAGCCATTGAAGATGTTGAAGGGCCCAGTGAGACGGCTGCTGATCCGGAGGCACTTGCTAAAGACCAGGAGAGTGGAGGCGAGAAAGACCAGAGCAAGTGGACAGGTAGTGCACGTGGCTGCCTCGGACCGCCCATGTCCCTGCCCTCCAGAACGAGGCCAGCGAGTCTGGAGCACATCCTTGCTTCATCTTCCCAGAACAAGTCTGGACTCCGAGCGAGTGGGAGAAGGGTTTTGTTTTGTTCTTCTTCAGTGGCCATCTTGATTCTTGATTGTCCTTTATCAAAGTATAGTAAGGAATTTTTAAGGTTTTTCAGTGGCTCTGAAGCCCACTTGTTTCCCGAGTATCCAGGTGTCGGGCCCTGTGCCTGGCACCTGCTGGGACTTCAAGGTCACCTCTCGTCTTCTTGGTGGTGTTGTAGGCCCAGGCCCCTGTCCTACCTGCTGCCACGGGCACCCCAGGGTTGGTTCTCTGCCCCCCCCCCCCCCGTCTCAGTCTCAGAATGGTCTGAGGGGATCAGCAGTGAGGGGTGGACCCCGTCTTGCAGCTGTTCTCAAGGCCTGCTCCTCGCCTGGGGCAGGCAGCCACACGTTGGAGTCCACCCAGAGGGGAGGCAGGCAGGCAGTGCAGCCGCGCAGGGAGCCGTCTTCCCCATGGTCAAAGAAATTAAAGAAGCCCAGACGGGAAGTGCTATTTCTGGAAAAGCTGCTGTTGAGAGAAGGGGAACAGCTATTTCTCAAGATGATAACATTTCCGTATTGAGGGAAGGAAGAGCTGAGACTCAGGAGAAAAGCTCGGATTTTTTGGAGGAGGAGGAAAATCATTTCTGAGAAGATTCATCAGCCCCAATAAGTCTCCCAGAAGCCACCACACTGATGAGTGGAAGTGATAGGGCAAGCGACAGAAATGCTTGCATTTGGCGAACCTGATTCTTGCTACTATTATTAATATTATAGCACTTGGATTTTTTTTTTCTTTTGAGAAAATATTTACCTTCTGGAGCCTGTATTGGTTGGGCCTTTGTTACTTTTCCAGGCACGACTGTTCTTAAATCATGTTCAGTGTTGGCCTTCGGTATTTAAACAAGATACAGAATCTTGGAGAGAGGCCAGAGGAGAGCAGTGAAAATGACTGAAGGTTGAGAATTACGGCCTCAGAGACGAGGCTGTAGAAATTGGGGCTGTCAGCCCAGAAAACAGAAATGTGGGAGGCAGCGAAACAGCTTCCAAATATCGGGGGGACCGGGTGGAGCTGGCAGTGTGGCGCTCCTTGGCGTCTCCCGGGAGAGGCGGACGGCACCTCCTTGCAGCTGAATGAGTGGACGGGCATGCCAGGCAGATTGCACTGTCCACACTGCCCAGGACTCTGCTTGGAATCGGGTTCTGTGGTGTCCAGTGGCCTGTACTCGAGAATAACGCTGAGGGCCCGGGCCAGGTTGCCAAGCAGGATCTACGAGGCAGGATCAGGGAGCAGTGGGTGCCTGTGTTCAGAGACCCTGGGAGGCAGGATCAGGGAGCAGTGGGTGCCTGTGTTCAGAGACCCTGGGTGTGGAGGGGGGAGGGTCACTGGCCTGTGGTGTCTGGACTAAGCTCCTGGTTTTCACTGTGACACTCGGGGCAAGCTACACAGACAGTGCAGGTGGCGGTGAACCGCAGCTGCCTAGAGGAGGTGAGCCGGGGAAGGGGCTTCACAGACACCCTGGGAGGACAGGCTGACCTTGTGGGCCACTGGGTGTTGACCTGATTTGCGTGCTCGTTTCTGGTCCTGGCTCTGCCGGCCTGAGCCATGTGACCTTGCTTGAGGCACCTGAACCTTTTTGTGCCTCAGTTACCTGCCGTGAGATGGGGGATTGGGAGCAGTGCCTCCTTCCACAGGACGGCTGTGAGGACTGTTGGACTGTGCCATGCCCAGGACAGTGCCTGGGATACGGTGAGCCCTGTAGGAGTGAGTTTCCGTGTCTCAGAGTTGAGTTAAGTGAGAGGAGAAGTAGTAGTGGGTTCCTACTGGGTCCTCCATTTGGATGTGACACTGTTTCCAGGCAGCATGTGGCTTCTGGGGGTTTTGAGAAACTGGGGATCACAGAGTAGAAGGCCTCAGTGAAACCGTTCCAGTGAGAAGTGGTTCCTGTCTTTGCTACATTCTGTGTGCCAAGGGCAGTATGAAAGCAGTAACAAGTAGCCACTGCTGGCAAAGCTCCTACTGTGTGTGCTGCCCGGGGCCAGGCAGTTGACAGGTGTTTCCCTAACCGCTGTGTGCAGTTGAAGGCAGGCTTTGTTGGGGCCGCAGGTCAGTCTAGTCTCTGAGTGAGCATCTAGTGTCCAGAGGGACTGTGTCTTCCTAGTGCTCGTGGGTGTGCTGGGCCACAGGGTGGCTACTCAAAGATGTGAAATGAGCACCCTTAAAGTGAATATCCTTTTTTATTTATTTATTTTATTTATTTTTTTGACAGGCAGAGTGGACAGTGAGAGAGAGAGAGACAGAGAGAAAGGTCTTCCTTTGCCGTTGGTTCACCCTCCAATGGCCGCCGTGGCCGGCACGCTGCAGCCGGCGCACCGCGCTGATCCGAAGCCAGGAGCCAGGTGCTTCTCCTGGTCTCCCATGGGGTGCGGGGCCCAAGCACTTGGGCCATCCTCCACTGCACTCCTGGGCCACAGCAGAGAGCTGGCCTGGAAGAGGGGCAACCGGGACAGAATCCGGCGCCCCGACTGGGACTAGAACCCAGGGTGCCGGCGCCGCAGGTGGAGGATTAGCCTATTGAGCTGTGGTGCTAGCCAAAGTGAATATCCTTAATCAGGCCTGGGTTTCTCATGCATTCAACCAACGGGCCTACTTCATCTTCACCTCCAAAAGACTAAGAAAGATGGACTGCAAGTAAAGGAATAACTCAGAGGTCACCTTGGCAGGCAGCAGCCCAGAGATAAGGGCAGGTTCTTTCTTGACCCTACGGGTGGCGCTCTTGTGCCCCGAAGCATGATTTTGCCTGTAGTGTGTGTGTGTAATCATAGGCTTTATTCAACTACTCGGGCCAGTTTCATCTTGGAATCAGTACAGGTGCCAGCAGCCTCTTCTGAGCTTTCTTTGAGCTGCTTCATATTTTCCAAAAACAAGCTGCGTTTCTTCCATTTATTCCCTAAATTGAGCTGTTCCTATCTGATTAAATGTGACAGGGAGTGCTTCCTCCTGGCAGATAAATAAATAGTGATTTCACAATTTGTTCTGTTGATTAGTGGCTGTTCATGATGCAGATTAGTAATATTTCAAATAGGCCTGCATAATTGGCATTTTCTCAGCTATTGATTATGTAGTTTTTCGGGTTTGTGCAGGAATGGCTAATCTTTACTAAAATGTTTTAGTTTCAGTGTGCTTTTACATTGAACTGGGACTTTCGATTTCCTCTCCTGGTGTTCCTCCTCAGGAATCTTATTTGGACAAGAGGCCTTTTACCTTGGGTGCCAGCAAGACAGGCAAGATAGTGATATGAATCCCGGCAGGTCAATACTGTGGTCACTGCCTGCATCCCTGCCCTGTGCAGGGTCCTGGGCAGAGTTCCACTGCTCACAAGCTCAGTGAGATGACAGGCCTCGTCTCCTGGGGATCCAGCCCTCTACTGGGGACTCCAGGAATGCCCGTAGTCATAAGAATGATGTTCCTGTAGGTCAGTGCTGTCCCGTGGACGTCTCTGGGCCCACAGAAATGTCCCACACCTATCCTGTGCAGTACAGGAGCCGCTAGCCACATGTGGCTCTTGAGCATTTAAAATGCGGCTGGTATCACCACCGAGGACTCGATGTTTAAGTTCCGTAGAATTCAAGTAAATATAAATTTAAATAGCCACATGTGCAGCTGCAGATAATCAAAAAGAACAAAACTATCGCTGAACAAAAGGCACCCTTGGTATCCTAACTTCGAGGTTAACCCTGTGCTTCCCACCTGTCCTTGCCAGCAGGCATGGCTCGCAGGGGCTCCTCTCCACAGCCCCTGGGGAGGCCAGGTGGGCAGGGGGCGGCCGATGCCAAGGACACTTGTGTGTGCCGTGATCGGGGGTGGGGGCAGGAAGCACAGATTTGTGTCTGACCTCATCTGACCCTTGCCCACTCTCTGAATCACCTGCTGTAAATAACCACCCTCCCCCCAACAGCGTTTTGCACGTCAGGAAGCTGAGCGCCCGAGTGCTCTAGCAAGTTGCCAGAAGGCAAAGTCAGGTTTGGCAGTGCGTTCTGGCTTACCAAAACTGAGGCCGGAGCGAAGCCTCTTCATGGTGTGCCATACCGCCTCTCTGCCCATGAGCTCTTCCCACCTAATCATTGGATCTGCTTTTCATCCCTGGCCCACGCACGCTCCTGGTTGTACCATGGCAGCCAGGTGTCTTGTTGGCATGGATACACCTTGTAATGAGCCAGTATCAGGCTCAGTCTGGAAGCAGATTGGTGACGTGGCAAGAGCAGTCTCAATTCGGAGTCAGGACGTCCACCTGGAAGCCTGAGTCCCTTGCTGAGGAAGCGTGGCTAGGTGACCCCCTGAGGTTCCGTGCTGGCACACGCGCAAGCAGGGTCATGTCAGGGCGGGTCTGAAGCACTCTCGTGGGCCACTGGAGGGGGCGGGGCGGGCAGCTTCTCCAGCCCCTCCCCTAGTGTGCAGCCGTTTCCACCCTGCAACTTTGTGGTTTTTTTCTTTTGAAATATGCAAAATGACCCCTGTTCTCCTTACCAGACTGAATCTGAGCATGTGTGTTCCATGAAGAGCCCCTAGTGTCAGCGATGAGCAATGATTAATGCAGTGATTATCTAGTCAATCATTAATTGCTATAAATTAAGTGATATACAATTAGTGTGATGCTTTATCACCAATGATTGGGGGGGAGGGGAGTTGAACTCTTGGCAGAGAATCCTAGCAAGATGGTCGTTTACGTCTTGTTGCCCGCAGGCTTTCCAACCACAGAGCCCCAAGCTGGGTGTGCTGAAGGGAATTGGAGACAGGATGCCCGGCAGCTATTGCTGCCTTAAGAAAAAGGAGCCAGGAATAGCCCAACTTAAAGTGGCACCATGATCGTGCTCCAGAAATCCTTAACTTGTGTTCATATTTGTATTTTTGTAAGAAAAAAAAAATGCTAGAATTGGTAGGAATGTACTTTGTTTTCTTTTTGTCCAGAGGAATGGCCTGAAGGGACTTGACTTTATTAGTTTTTTTTTTTTTTTTTTAAATCCATGATGCTCACCTAGCACAGAGCAGTCAGTGCAGTGGAGCGTCCCCGATTGGAATCTATGGAAGATGGCTATTCATGGAGGTAGTAATGGGCTGGCGCGGTCTCGGCCACTGCCAGAGAACAGTGTGCTTACGGGATACGGCGCTGGCAGGCTTGATTTCAATCGGAGTTGACATGTTTAACATAAATGTATAGTGTATGGCTCTTGCTGCATATGAATAATTCCTGCAGACTCACTGCCTTTCTAATTACTGAGTTTGAAAAAAAGCAGGTCAGGCACATCCTGGTGGAAATCTATTACCAGCCCTCCCCCTGTTCTCTCTGTTGTTTACAGCTTTGTATAAATAGAGATGCCGTTGTATGGGGAACTTAGTGCCTGCAATGTGATCTGTGACAGAGAATGGAAAGGGGCTGAGAACAGATCTTGCTGCCACTTCTTCTTCTTTTTTTAATGGGGTCCATAAAGATAAAAGGTATGTGTTGAAAGGAAGCATCCTGTGCTAGGAGCAGCACTGGGCTGCCAGGAGTCTGAAGCCCTGGTTCAAGGCCAGCTTCTCCCACTGAGATTCTCCTGCATGACCCTAGGTCCCTGGGCCTCAGTTTCCAAATCTGTAAAACAGCAGATTGGATTGAATTGTCTTAATTAAATTAATTAAAGTTAGTTGGTTCTGAAACTCTGAAGAATCACAGTGTGAGGAGGGTACTTGTAGGCTGGGACATGTAGAGCCTGGAGCCGAATGATTGCTGAGTGAAGCCGGGCCGCTGGGAACTTGTGAGGATTCCCTTAGGGGCTCCCGAGTGGCTAGTCAGTGCAGTGTGGCTCAGGAGTCTGGATAACGTGTTCAAATGGGTTTCTCTGTGACAGTCAAGGAGTAGAGGCCACCAAGCCCATGCTCCTTGGTGGGCTGCCCAGCTGCCACGTGCTCTGACCTAGTTCCTGGCTACTCGGGCTGATTGCACCATGGTGTCGCATCCAGGGGGATGAGGACATCTGTGGCGGGGGCCCTGGTGCTGCCCTGGAGCCGTGGAGTGGCCGCCCATTTCCCAGCCCTGCTGGCTGGAAGCCAGGCCCCTCACCACCACCTCACCTCTGCAGAAACCTTCGTGGAGAGCTCCGTGTCCTTCCTGCACTTGGCTTTGTTTCTCCAGCTCAGCCGTAAGTCTGTCTCTGCAGTGGCTGTGTGTGAGGGGCTCTGGGTGCCCAGCTCGCATGGCTCCTTTGTGGTTCACATTCCTGCAGTGGAAACTGGCTTTGCGTTTTCGCACTCAGATGGGAATTGTGTGGCTCTGTCAGCTTTTCCAGACTTCACTCGTTCCCCTTCCCCCACTCCCCACCCGTGGTTTTTTCCAGACCACTTTCCGTTTAACTTGGCTGCTTGAAGTCAATGCAGGCAGAATTTCTGTCTCACAATTGAAAACAAACCATGAACTATTTTTACGTTGGGAAGCAAAAATAGATAATAGGGTGTGGTGTGTATCTGGACTTGCCTGAATTCCAGTAATTCAGAGGTCCTGGCTTTGAGGATTTATATTGTAAGGCTTAGATATCTAAGCACAAGCAAAAATGTAAGGAACTCTTTTTTTAAAAAAAAAAAGATTTGTTTATTTGAAAGGCAGAGTTAGTGTGCAAGAGAGCACATGCAAGAGATCTTCCATCTGCTGGTTCACTCCCCAAATGGCTGCAAAGGCCAGAGCTAGGCCAGAGCTAGGCCAGGCAGAACCAGGAGCCAGGAGCTGCCTCCAGGTCTCCCATGTGGGTGGCAGGGTCCCAAGTACTTGAGCCATCTTCCACTAGCACACTAGTAGGGAGCTGGATGGGAAGTGGAATAGCCAGGACTTGAACTAGTACCCATATGAGGTGAGAGTGTTGCAGGCAGCAGCTTTATTTGCTGTGCCACAGTGCCAGCCCAGAACTCACTTTCTAGAAGTATGATATGTAATCACGTAATTAGGGCACAGTGTGATGAGGAGTGCCATCAAGGTATAGATGAAGTGCAGGAGAAAATGTAAATTAAGCAGCAAATCATTGTTTATCGCTGTAGAAAATACCTTATAGATTTGTATATTCTTAGAAAGTGGCTGTGTTAATCTTCAAGTCTTTGTTCCAGTTTTAGCTTTTGTATTGATGGGGAAGCACCTTTGTTATTAGAATCATAATCATGATTTTTTTAAAAACACAAAACCATGGTCTCTTTTTCATGGGGCTGTCAGAGCACTTTTTTTAAAAAATTGTTTATTTTTTGAAAGGCAGAGTCCCAGAGAGGCAGAGGCAGAAGCAGAGAGATACCCTCCATCCACGTGTTCACTCCCCAAGTGGCCGCAACACCCGGAGCTGATCCGAAGCTGATTCGATTTGGAGCCACGAGCTTCCTCTGGGTCTCCCACGTGGGTACAGGGGCCAAGCACTTAGGCCATCTTCTGTTTTCCCAGGCCATAATAGAGAGCTGGATCAGAAGTGGAGCAGCCGGGACTCCAAATGGCGCCCATATGGGATGCCGGCACCGCAGGCAGAGGTTAAGCCCACTGCACCACAGTGCTGGCCCCCAGAGCACTTTCATTAGACGGCTGCAGTCCTCTTGGGTCTGACGGTTTCTTGATTCTGCAGCTTAGAGACGAAGACCCACAGATGGGGAACTCACAGATATCGGGGTTGTGATGAAACCCCAGCTCGCCTTCTTAGCTGGCGATATGCTCCCCACACTGTGAAAGTGAAGAACGTGTAACTTAGTCGCTTTCTTTTCTGTGAAGATTGCGGAAGAACTTGAAAATCTCGCGCTTCTCCTGCTGTCTAGCAGAATTGTCAGCTATTCATGGTGAGGGCTTTGTGGCGTTTGTTGGTGTTTATAACCCCCAGCACCCAGCAAGTGCTCAGTACTGTTTGGTTGGTTCACCGATGATTACTGCGTAAACAGTGTGTCCTTAGTACTTTAGAGTCCAGGTCCTTCTCCCTGGCGTGTTGTGGCCAGCGCGGCCGTGAGTTACTGGGGTCATTCCACGCTGATACACAGAAAAGGCAGATTCAGAGTGCCTGTGCTTGTCCCGAGAACCAGGCCTCACTCACTCTGGGCATGTGGCCCCACAGAGACCCACGTTATTTTCCCGATAAGCCTAAGAGTGAAACCAGGTGATGGTACTTGAGTTTCCGCCGCATGCTATGCGGCAGGCTTCGTAGGCCTGATCTCTTGCTAGCCCTGCAGAAACCCTGAGAGCAGATGCTGTTACCATTGACAGGCAAGGAAACCGGAAGCCCCAGATCACACAGCCGGAATCCAAACCAAGGTGTGACCCACATCGCAAACCACTGTGCTTCCTCTTTCTTCGCAAGCTTTCCTTGTCTTTGCTTTCATTTTATTTGAAAGGCCGAGAGAGACAGTGAAATCTTCCGTCAGCTGCTGTATTTCCCAAATGCTCACATTAGCCAGTGCTGAGCCAGGCTGAAACCAGGATCCCCGAGCTCAGTGTGGGTCTCCCATGTGGGTGCCAGGGCCCTACGTACTTGAGCCGTCACCTGCTGCTGTCCAGTGCTGCCTGCACAGGAAGCTGGGATTGAAAGCCAGAGCTAGGGACTCGGAGGCAGGCACTCCAGGATGGGAGGCGGGCATTCCCAGCAGGGTCTCGCCCGCTACGCCAAATGCCTGCTCCCACCCCACCCCACCCCCACCTCCTCTGTTACCTAACAAGAGGAGCGCCTGCCTTTGGGTAAAGAGAATGTGGCCACGGGAGGACAACGGGTGGAAAACATCATTTTCTAAGGAACCTGAAGAGCCTGCCAGAGGTCGCTCATCCTAGGCTTCTGCGGGGCGAGGGAAGGTCTGAGTGCAGGGACTCCGTGTGGACTGAGGAGCCCTCAGTCGGCATTTCTCAGTGTGGGACTTGGCTGGGTCCTGTAAGAGACACGGAGAAGGTACCTTCAGTCTGCCTGGTGCTGAAACTTTAGGGAAAGGTGCAGCCTTGCTCCGGGGCTCTGAGTGGTCGCTTCCTTCCCTGAGTCCCACGCTTGGTGGGTCCTGGGAGCAAGGATTTTCTGTGCAGCAGTTCTTCGTCACCTTGTTGGACACACACCCGCATTTTGTGCTTATTGTCTCGAGTGCAGTCTCACCTTTAGGTGAAGGTAGGTTGGGAGTGGAGGGAGAAGCAGCAAGAGTGTTATCTTCTGGTCTCTGGGAGTCTGTGCTGTGTTGGGGCTCAGAGAGCCTGACCTAATTAATGTTTGATTCGATGGAGTCTGAATGAGCTTCTGTTAATTAACTTTGGCCTGGTCCCAGAATGGCTCATGGTTTTGATCTGTGTCTCACACCCCTGAGCTTTTTCCTGTGCCATTCCAGGGGTCTTAGAGTTTTCCTTCTGACTGGGGCTGCCTCCGTGTCCATGCTCACCACAGGCCTGTCCTGAAGCCAGAAGGCTGCACGCCAGGTACAGACCCTGCAGCAGCCCCTAACTGTGGTCACAGCTGCGCGTGGCGTCTGTCTACAGCTGTGGTGCTGTGCCGGCAGGAGGAGATAGGGACTCTAGGGGAACGTAGGAGAGGCCAGAGGCAAGTGGGCTGGCTGCATATTTGAAAGTCAGGAATCAAGAATGCGTCTCCGGGCCCTCTTGTCTGGCCTGAGCTGGCCTCTGCCGACAGTTCAATGTCTGCAGGTTATTAAGTAGAATCATAGCTCATGGTGACCTAAATGAGGTGGTAGCTCTGTTTTTACTGGTCATTCACAAGTCTGACACAGTAGGAGCAAGGCGTTTTGAGCCTCAAATGCAGGATACCCTTTTGGGAGCTCAAATCAGTGTAGTTAAGCAGCCTTATGCATATTTCAGCAAGGAATTAGTGCAACAGATTGGTACTTAGCACCATTTTCTCCCCAAAGATGTAGAGCAAGCATCAGCAACCACAGGTCAGCCTGGGCTCCCCACCCCTACCTCCTGGCTTCCAGAGCTTGCCACACTGGCTGCCCACTGAGAAAGCAGCACCCTCATAGCATGGCACCTGGCACCCCACTTTCAGAGTGCCGGCTCCTATACACATGGGCTGGTGTGGAGCTGTGCATCCTGGCAGGGTGTGGCTAACAGCCTGGAGCAGATGTGAGCCGTGGGAGCTCAGGCCAGGGAAGCCAGCTCCCAAAGTGCCGCCTCTTCCTGCAAGGTGGGGACAGCGCACAGGTGTGCAGCCTCTTCCCACAGAGGTTCTTTAGGACACGCAGCAACAGCGAGGTTTCCACGAACAAGGCCGACTCTTATTACTGTGGGTTAACCATGGGAGTTGTCCCTTCCAGCCTTCTGGCTTGGAAACTGTGTGTTCTAGAGGGAGCCATATTTAATCCTTCTCCTGGGGCCTGAGGGCACAGCTAGATCTACGCTTTGAGAGGAGGCCTGGTTTTTATCCCCTGGTTTCGATGAGAGTATCATGTCCTGTGAAACACAGGAAAGTGGACTAGCAGATCGGCCCATGCTTACCTGGCCCTTGATTGTAGTTAGACTTCAAAGCCAAATGGCTGCTATCAACTACAGAAAGCTTTGGCTCTCACAGTTCTCAAAGTGTGGTCGCTAGACCTTGACTCTGACCTGGAACTTACTGAAAATGCACATTCTGTGACTGAGAACTGCCGAACGGGAAACTGTAGAGGTGGGGCCTTCCATCTTGGTTTTAATGAGCCCTCCAGGGGACTGCCACACACTCTGGAGTTTGAGAACCTCAGGGCCTCCGTCTCGGTGACAAGCATGAGGTCTGGGGTCTTGTGCTTCTGGGCAGCTGAGTGCTGAGGCCCTGCCGAGGGGGAGAGGTGCCCAGCTTGCCTGGAAGAGGCACAGGCAGGCCCTGGCTTGCAGCACACGGGGTCATTGCTGGGAGGACTGGTAGTGGGAGAGCAATGGTCAGCAGCAGGGTCACGGGGAAGAGCAGTGGCAGACCTGCGTGTCTTCATCGGAACTGGTTAATAAGTAACACAAGGGTGAGGGATACTTGGCCCTCCCTGGACCACTCTTGCAACTTCTTGAAAAGCTGTTGTTTACAAATAGAAAGGAAAATAACAACAGTACCTGAGAGCTGTTGGCTGGACTTTCAGACTGCTCACCTGTCTGGTTCCTATTTGCGTTTCAGGAGAAGAATACCTGGTCCTTGCTTTCCTTTAAATCCTTTTCAGAAAGAAGAGTGTGCTGAGCTGACGAGAGCTGTGTGTCGTGCCATGCCTCTGCAGGCAGGTTCTTGGACTTTCTGGATAGGTGGCTTTCTCAGCACAGGAGCAACGTACCCTGTGGCTCCGGAGACAGGCTGCTTGGGATCTGCTCTTCTTACCCTCACGAGGCAGCGCGTCGAGGCAGGTCACATGCTTCAGGCAGAGAGGAGAGAAGCCCCAGGTTTTTTAGCCATGCACGAAGACCACCGCCAGCCTGGTGTGCACACGCGGGCCTCTGCTTCAGGCACGTGCCCCCTGTTCCTTCGTGAAGCATCTTTAAGTGCTTGGATTGAGGCGGAATGAGACTCTGCATGTTTAAAGACCAAGTTGGCAGCAAAGCAAACTCCTTAAAGGAACTGTTGTCCTCTGTATTAGGGGAGGAAGGGAATGCAGCCAGACTCTGGCCTCTTGTCAAGTGTGCTAGCTCCACAGAAGTTGAGTACGAAAGCCCAGCCTGACCTCTGCAGAAGGAATTGCAAGGAAACACCCGGAGTAGCCTCACTGTCAGCGACGCTGTGAAGGTCACAAGGTCCAGAAGCCCAGATGACCTTGTGGAAATGCCCCCTTTCTGTTTGAGTGTGAGTGCATGAGACGCCAAGGGAGAAGGGCCATGGATGGGAAGGGCCCACTGCACCTTCCATTTAATCTAATTACAAGTCTGAGCTGAGTGGCTGTCTTCTGGTCTTGTGAAACATCTGTGTGGGATGTGCTGGGGTGGTTATCCCAGCTCAGACACTGAGGACGCAGTGTGTGAGTTTTTTCTCCCCCATAGTCAATGAAGATAGCGAAGAGACTGCTGTAAATTCCTGGGGCAGGTGGCAGGCTGGTTTACGGAATGCAAGGCGATGAGAACCTCTGGCTTACGGAAAGTAGCATGAATTAATAATCATTTAATTGGCTCCTCCATTATGTTGCTGGTTTGGGAGATGTGAGTTTCGATGGAGGGGCTGTCAGTGATACTTAGCTAAGAGTCTGACGGTTGAGAAGTGGGGGTGGTGGCTGCTGTTGGTCTCTGCGAGGATCAGATGTCAGGCAGCATCTCAGGTCCTCCGTCGGCTCACCTTGGGACCCACGAAAGGAAGAGGATCAGCACTTTGGTGAACACCACCTCCAAGTGCCTCTCCACCCTGAAGAGAGGAAATGCAGAAGAAACTTCGGAGCCATGTGGACAGCAGGCGGCCCCTACCCAGGATCTCCTAAGTGGGATCCCTGGCCAGAGGGAGACTGGTCTGCGGCACAGGATGTCCACGGTGCCGGCAGCCCCACTGGCGTGTCCGGGGACAAGTCGGTGAATTTTGCTCAGGGGATATAGAAAGTAATTCTGCTAGTACTTTGGTTTTTGTGGAAGGCAAGTCGATGTCTTCGCTGGTGATAAGAGGAGGCTGAAAATTAGGTAACATTCCAGTGTTAATCCATTTCTAATTTTTCTTCAGATTTCTCATGAGGCAGAACTCCATGCTCACCTAGCCTCAGAGCTGTGTGGTCCATGCCACTAGATGAGGTGTGTGCAGGCGTTAACCCCTGGAGTCGCAAGCACAACTCGTTCATGTTTTCCGTGGCCAGAATTTCAGTGACTTGGGTCTGGAGTTTGTTAGTGAAGACTGGATTGGGTGAGAATTTGTTCCAGAAGAGGGGTTTTACCACATGAAGCTACAGGGTACCAAGAAGGTTGAAAGACTGTTTCTGCCACACTTGGCCATTTATAATCCAGCTAAGTGATACTTTTCTTACTTGTTCTTTAAAGTAAGGTACACATGAAGTTTGGTTAGCCTGGTTTAAATTATTCTATGTGCTTAGAACATAATAAAACCACTTTCTGAAAATTACAAACAAAACTTGCCTGAAATCAGGTGGGCTCTCTTCTTTTCCCTACTCTCTCTAATTAGTATGAGTAGGCAGGTCACTGATTATTGTTGGAGGTTAAATACTTATCAAACAAACGAGATAAGAATCGAAGGGTATCTGGAAGTTGACATCACCAGGTGTAAAGGATTTCCCCCTCATGGAAGCCATGCATTGACAGCCATGTATCCATTTGATAGCAAATTCCTTTGCCTGTCATGTTGAGGAACTTAGAGAAGAAAATGGAGACTGCGGAGTCAGGCCTACCACTGTCAGTATTTGTCTTTGCCAGTTTTAGTGGCCTACGCATCACAGCTTAAGAGAAAATGGTGGCTCTTGGCCCAGAAAACTGGGTTTGAATTTCCTGAACTCTGTAGCAAGGACTCCCCAGTCCTCTGTGGCTCACCAGCAAGCTGGCCAGGGCAGCCGTAACTCCCCGCAAGCCGACCAGCGCTGTTTCACTCCAGGGGAAGTTGGTGTGGCAAGGAGTCCACAGCGTCTGCTAGGTTTCAGTGAGTCTGACGTAGCATTCCGTTGTCACTGTACTCCATTCTCCCAGCTTCACAGAGTATGTCCTTTGTAGCGCATTCACTCGCATTTAGTGAATATGCCATGTTTAGATCCCTTTTGAAAAGCTAGGAGCCCAGTGTATTGCCTGTGGAAGATTCATTGAGAGTTAACAGATATTTTCATAAAACTGCCAAAATGAGAAAAATTGCTTTTACCAACAAAGTAAAAGATATTACCTGATGTTTTGCACAGTATGGTTCCAAATATCAACTCTTGGAGGGACAGTTGAATTTCAGTGCAAAACTATTTCATTATATATTAACAGCAGTACAGTGGCACAGTGAACTGAACAAAAGGCCCATGATGCCTTCTGTCATCTAAATATGATACTCATTTTGTTCTAGTCTTCCCCCCAAAGATGGATGGATGGATTGATTATTTATTTATTTATTTGAAGATGCCAGAGACAGGGAGGGACAGAGGGAAAGAAAAGGAGTTCTCTTCCATCTGCTGGTCTACTCCTGAAATGTTGGCAACCGGAGCCCGGAACTCCATCTGGGCCTCCCGCGTGGGTGGTAGGAACCCACGTACTTGGGCCATTATCTGCTGCCTTCCCAGGCACATTGACAAGAGGCTGGATTGGAAGTGGGTAGCTAGGACTCACACTGATGCTGATTGGGGATGTGGGCATCCCAACCAGCGATTTAATGCACTGTATCACAATGCCTACCCTCTAATATTTTCTTCTAATGTCTGTTTTTTCCATGGCTGTAACATGGTATGTGTAATTCAGCTTTTATCTTCTTTTCTGATTTATATTCTTAATGATTTTTTCCATATTGCTTCAAAGCTGTTGTTCTAATACCCTATAGAATGGTTGCACCATTATTTATATCTTGCCCTGTTGTAAGATGTCTAAATTGTCTAAATTAATTGTGTTATTGTAAATAACACCGTAGATCATAACCTTCAAGATATTGTTCTTTAAAATTTTGAGAGAAAGAGAAAGAGGAAGGGCCAAGGCTGGAGGTGGGCCAGGGCTGAAGACCAGGAAACGGGAACTCACTCTAAGTCTCCTGCCATCACGTATTACCTTTCCCGTTCCTTGAGCCATTATTGCCTCCTAGGAGGTGTAGCGGCAGGAAGCTGGAGTCAGGAGCTGGAGCTGGGGACTGAACCCAGGGACCCCCAGTTTGGGTGCAGGCATCTTGAGTGCAAGGCTGACTGCTTGCTGTGAGATGTTTGGTTTTTTTGTTGTCAGTGTAAATCAGAGTTTCCAGGCACTGATTGTTTAAACTGTGTCTTATCTCTTGAGCACATCTATTTCCATTTCACTAACGTGACATCATAGCAGGCTTAGAATGACCAGTAATTAATTTTTTAAATGTTTTTTTTTCTATATTGTGACATCTCTGCTAGAATTTAAGTTAAAGTTTAGAAAAGGCTTCAAAGCCAAAAACTACAGTACTTTGTCTCTTGGTATTCATTTACTTACAAGGACAGTGTATGCTAGTGACAGAACTGGATAGATAATGATTTGGAGACTCTGGCCCCTTTGATGTTGTTCAGGGAGCAGCAGCTTCAGAAAACTTTGTGGCCTGTATCAGACCCTCAGCGAGCATGTTGATGCGGAACTTGCACAGCTCTCAGCCTGCCTGGAGAAACTGTGCAGACCCTGGGACTGTGTCTCCATAGGGGTTACCGTTTTTAACATGTGAAGGCAAGCTTGGGATGGCCCTGTGTCAGCTGCAGTGGACCTAATTCTTAGGAGCCACCCCACATCACCCAGGGAAGCGCAGTGAAATGGCGACTGGGTGCTGATGGAGTCTCTCGTAAGAATGACCTTGCTAGCAGTGGCCAGTGTTCACTCCTAGGCAGATCTGATCTAATAAAGATGAAGGCTGTCTTGGATAGAAGGGACATGAACCCCAAAGTTTGTGCCCCAGGGCACGCAGGATTTCCTATTTCATAGCAAGGATGTGTGTTACTGGGCAGAAAGGGGAGAGAATGAGTGAGTGCTGATTCTATTTTCTAAAACACGTTATAATGGCTCCTTAGCTCGAGCTCACAAAAGAAGCTTTAGAATTCCAGAGCAGTTTGTGTTGGGGGAAAAAAAAAAAAAAGGTGATGTAAGTTTCTCCTCTCCCTGCAAGGGGAAAGAATAGTGGCTTCTGAAACCAGCATTCTCACCTCTGCAACCGCGCCGCCATTCATCGTGCGTTCGGCACTGAAGGAGAGGATGGATCTTTTGGTCCTGTGAGGAGACTTAGGCTGTGCTGTCACTGTGCGTGCTTTCCGGCTCCAGGGGAGTGAGATGAGTTGGGTGGTCTCATCCTCAGTGCACGCTGATTCGCACTACTGAGCAGCTGCACAAATGACTTAGCCCACAGGGGGAGTGACAGGCACATCGAGAATGGTTACAAGGCAGCGTTGTGGTTCTGTCAAAGCAGGTGCTGGTGCAGCTCACAGACTAAGAGAAGGCGGGGAGGAGTATTTGACATATAATATGTATCTTGGTTTGCTTCTGCTGCAAGGAGGGGCAGATACCAGTTCTTTCCTAACTAAGCCCCAAGCTTAACCCAGTGCCTTCGGTTGGGTGCGGAAGGAAGGTGAAGAGATGGCTGTGACAAGCAAGCACATAAAGTATCGTTTGATGTCTCTACCCACGCCACCTTTAGAGTGCATTTGAAGAGTTGATACATAGACAAAACCATTGAACAAAAATGAAAGTGATGGAAAATAAGAAAGTGTCTGGGGGCAGGCGGGACTTGCATCCCTGAAACGTTAACGACTGTGGCAATGGCAGTGTTGGGAAGGGCCCACCGCACAGCAGGGTCTGAGCCGTGTGATGGAAGGTTCCATGGGTCTGTGGGAGGCCAGGAGCTGGGAAGTGGGCCATGGGGGACCTGGTTTAGAATGTTGCAGCACCTAGTTAATCGGCAGCCAGTCCATCACATTAAATATCCAGCCGTCACGTATTACCTTTCAAGTGAAAATGAATAACTCCCATTAAGAGCAAAATGGGTTTGAAGTCGATTCGAGACAGATTAAAGTACTGTTATGAATGTGTGTGTTGGGAAGGGGGTGGGGGCTGTGTGTAATATGCTTGTCCTTGTACTTTTTAAATAATAGATGTCTTACAAACTTACGTAGACCAGGTTACCAAGATATTGGGGTTAAAGGTCATAAGATATGCATTCTGGGAAGAACAGCAACTTCCTGGAACATTACCTGCATTTGGCATTTATTTTTCAGAATTATTCTGTGGTCTTAGGATTTCAATGAATGAAGTTCATTTTCTAAAATTGTCAGGGTAGATGATTGGTACAGTGATTAAGACACTGCTTGGGACACCTGCACCCCGTATTGGAGTGCTTGGGTTCAGTTCCTGCCTCTGCTTTTGAGCCAGCTTCCTGCTACTGCATACCTTGGGAGACAGCAGGGGCTGAATGAAGTACTTGAGTCCCTGACACCCATGTGGGAGACCTGGGTTCAGTTCCAGGCTCTGAGCTTTGGCCTGGCTGCTCAACCCTGGCTGGTGCAGGAATTTGGAGAGTGAACCAATGAATGCAAGACATCTGTCTGTCTGTGCCTCTGCCTTTCAAATAAAAATTTTCTAAAAGTAATAAAGTACACATCTGTAATGACAGCATCTTGGTGTCCACATCAAACAAATGTCAATGTGGAGCATAAAGTGGAAGTACTTACTAAATAACTAGAGAAGGTGAGACAGCAGTTTTGGCAAGGAATAAAAATCAAGCTTCATAAACTAAAAACCTGAGTGCTGACTCACATTATTTTGATGACGACAATAGGTACATATTTTTTAACACTATTTTTTTTTAAAGATTTATTCTTTATTTGAAAGCCAGAGTTACAGAGAGTCAGAGACAGAGAGAAAAGGAGAGGTCTCCCATCTGCCAGTTGACTCTCTCAATGGCCGCAATAGCTGGAGCAAGGCTGATCCAAAACCAGGAGCCAGGAGCTTCTTCTGGGTCTCCCACGTGGATGCAGGGGCCCAAGGACGTGGGCCATCTTCTACTGCTTTCCCAGGTACATTAGTAGGGAGCTGGATCCGAAGCGGGGCAGCCGGGACTTGAACTGGCGCCCATATAGGATGCCTGTACTCAGGCTGTGGCTTTACCCACTATGCCACAGCAGCATTCTTAACACTGTTTCTTTTTAAAGATTTATTTATTCATGTGGAAGGCAGAATAACAGAGATCTTTCATTTGCTAGTTCACTGCCCAAATGGCCACAACAGCTGGGCCAATCCAAAGCCAGGAGACCAGAACTTCATTCCTATCTCCTACATGAGGGGCAGGAACTCAAGTACTTGAGCCATCATCTGCATTCCAGGTGCATTTGTAAGGAGTTGGATGGGAAGTGGAGTAGCTTGGACTTGAACCTGCAATCAAGTATAGAATGCAGCTGTCCCTGGCAGCGGCTTAACCCACCACACCAGAACATGTGCCCTTCTCATTTTGGGGGTTTTAAAGAATTCTTACCGCTTTAAACAAAACTGTGGAAAATGGAGTGCTATATCCAAAACAAATGAAAGGGCCAGCCCTTGGATACTGACCAGGTTTCAGTACAACCGGATCCAGCCATCCTGGGATTAGCATTTGCCCCGGAGGAGCCCTGCTTGTCCTGGTGCAAGCCTTCGCCCGGCGGATTGCTCCTGAGATCTGCCAGGTCCTTGTCCTCCCAGGACTCCTTCCACCATTGCCATGCCTGTTTGCTACTCAGGCCTAATGTGTTTCCTCCTTAATTACTGTTTTGTTCCTTCCGTGGTGTCAGCCAGAAGGTTGAGATTGTTTTCCACGTATTGATATGCAGATAGACACGTGAGCCTCCCTCAGATCACATTTACCAGCTGGCCTGTGCGTGAGGGCTGTGATTCCACAAGGTGGGAAAACAGGGCTGGGAGCACACAGAATGGCAGACCTCTGAGGCGCAGGCAGCTGGTCCTCAGGTTGACTTTGCTGGCTTCCCTCGGCCCTCCTTCCCCTGCAAGCCAGCAGACTGTGTCGGGGGTAGGGGGAGGTCGGAACAGATGGAATTCAGTGTCATTCAACGCCAGATTCTTTCATTCCCGTTCTTTCCCTTCTTTTCCTAAGGTTCGGTTGTTAAATTCAAGGTGTGAGGCACACTTGTTTCTTTTCCAGCAGGCGAGGTCAGTCGGTCCGGATGTTCATCCTTCTTGAGTCTTGGTGTTTTGCAGAACTCCTGTTGTACAAGTGAATGTTGCTTTTCACTCCGCGCAAACACTCTGCGAGCTGCCTGCTCTGGCCGCCGTGTTGCATCATCTACTTTATCTTTCTAGCATCATCCAGCCAAGCAGAGAAGGAGCTGACAGATTCTCCTGCAACCTCCAAACGCATCCCCTTCCCTGGCAGTTCGGAGTCTCCCCTCTCTTCAAAGCGACCCAAAACATCTGAGGAGATCAAACCGGAACAGGTGAGAGCTCAGTGGGATCTGCGGGTGGGGAATGAACTTCGGGGTGGGTGGGCTTGGGGCAGACACAGTTGCCGACAGGAAGCAGACTGAGCCAGTGCGCGGGCTGTGTTCCCACAGATGTACCAGTGCCCCTACTGCAAGTACAGCAATGCTGACGTCAACCGGCTCCGAGTCCATGCCATGACCCAGCACTCGGTGCAGCCCATGCTCCGCTGCCCCCTGTGCCAGGACACGCTCAACAACAAGATCCACCTGCAGCTGCATCTCACCCACCTCCACAGCGTGGCGCCGGACTGCGTGGAGAAGCTGATCATGACGGTAAGACAGCCAGGAGTGGGGTCCTGTCATTTTTATTTCTGTAGGGGTCAAAGGTGACACAGCAACAAGGCAGGATCATTGCTGTTGAATGGCAAAGCCAGCACAGAGCTGGAAACAGCAGAAAATGATCCTGGCTCTGTGGCCTCTGCTGTACTGTACCTGCCTTCGGCTTGGCATGACTGTGGCCCTAAGTGCCAAGCGTGACCTTCTCAACATCCTGTCTCCTCGTCGCCCTGCGGTGTGGGTTAACTAAGCGTTTCTATGAAGAAATCGCAATTCCGAGTCTCCACACCTTTACTGAGCAGCCATGATCTAGGGTAATTTTGTATCATTTCACTCACCCTTGTAAACAAGTCGTTTTAAAACTGGTTTCCCACTGGGGAAGGCATTTGGCCTCGGTAGTGGTTAAGATGCTGATTGGAACGTCCACCCTCCCTCTGGTCCACCTGAGTTCCATTCCCAGTCTGGTTCCTGATTCTAGCTTCCTCTCAGTGCTGGGAGGTGGCAGTGATGGCTCAAATGGGTAAGTTCCTGACACCCACGTCAGAGCTCTGGAGTGAGTTCGCAGCTCCTGGCTTTGGTGTCAACCATTCTGGGCATTTAGACGGTCAACCAGCAGATGGTGACCCTCTCTGTCTCTCTCCCTCCGAGTCTGTGCTTCCCAAGTAAAGAAATCTTGTGTTCCCATTGGTATGTGAGCAAACAGGCTCAAAGAAGGTGACTGACTTGATGCCATTTGTAAGTGGTACTGTTGAGCTGTGAGCCTACGTTTTTCCACTTGAGATGTAAGCCCTGTAACAGTTTCCCAAGTGGATGCTTGGTTCTCAGCGCAGGAGTGTAGACAACTGGATGTACTGTGTTGACTCATGCATGTGAGCTTCGCATCTGAATATTTTGCTACACCTGCATGTTTTGAAAGAAAGGTTCTAACTGGTCACTGCTAACAAATCTCAAAGGGTTAGTGCAAAGATTTAAATCCAATCATAACGTGGTCTTTGAAAATGCTGTAGGTGCTGATAATGTCCTCCCTTCAATTACATTGGGACTGCTTTGAAAATCCTTTTCCAATCACTAGAGGAAAAACCCCCAAAGAATTAGTCTCATCTCCAACTTCACATAATTTCAACAGTGGTGTAAGAGTACTGAGTTAATTTGATTGCTTTTTCATGTGCAGAGTTCCAGAGAGGTAGTCTATTCAGAATTCCATGTCATAATGTGCAGGTCACAGACACACCACCTCTTCCATTGGGTTACGCAGAATTAATCTTGTGAGTGATGTGTGGTCATGAGGAACATACAATTGATGATGCATCCGAGAACTTTACCAGCCAATGGAAAACTCAGAAGTGACCTAGCATGAGTTTCCTTTCAGAGCTCTTTCAAGTATAAATGTTTTCCATGCACAGTTTCCGAGGTTAGAGATCGCTGTGGAGAGAGTTAGTGGAAACCTCCCCCTCTGGATGGGTGGGTTTCTGTGTAAGGGGTTTCCCCAGGCCTCATCTCATTTCCCAGCTGTTCACCTTAGAACCACGGACATCAGAAGAAGTAAAAAGAAGACAGAGGGGGGACAGTGTTTTATGTAACTACCTTTTTATTTTGTTCAGGTGGTAATTTTTGCTGTTTTGTGTAGACTTAGTGTTGGAATGTGGGCCTATAGTGATCTGCATCACTGTTCGAGCACTAGAACTTTCATTTTTTTAAAAAAGATTTACTTACTTATTTGAAAGAGAGAGAATGAGAATGAATCTTCCATCTGCTGGTTCACTCCCCATAAAGCCCCAATAGCTGGAGCTGGGGCCGGGCCAGGCCACAGCCAGGTCTCCCATGTGGCTGTCAGGGCCCCAGATACGTCCATGGCTTTTGCCAGGCCATTAGCAGGCTGGACTGGAAGTGCAGCAGCTGGAACACAACTTGCACCCGTACTGTATAACAGCATTGCAGGCAATGGCTTTCCTTGCTACGTCACAATGCCAGCCCCCAAAATTTTTTACATCCCTGGGGCCTACAGTATCAATTATGTTTCAGATCTCTATTGTTTTATTTATATATATATACACACACACACATATATATAAAAATAAATAAAAGATTTATTTTATTTGAAAGAGTTACAGAGAGAGGTAGAGACAGATAGAGAGGTCTTCCATCCGCTGGTTCACTCCCCAAATAGCCACAATGGCTGGAGCTGCGCTGATCCGAAGCTGGGAGCCAGGAGCCAGGAACTTCTTCCGGGTCTCCCATGCGGGTGCAAGGGCCCATGGACTTGGGCAACCGTCTTCTACTGCTATCCCAGGCCATGGCAGAGAGCCGGATCAGAAGAGGAGCAGCCGGGACTAGAACCGGCGCCCATATGGGATGCTGGTGCTGCAGGCCAGGGCTTTAACTCTCTGCGCCACGGTGCCAGCCCCAATTGTAATGTATTTTTTAAAGATTTATTTGAGAGGCAGAATTATAGACAGAGGAAGAGACATAGAGAAAGGTCTTCCATACGCTGGTTCATTCCCCAAATGGCCACAATGGTAGGAGCTTCACCGATCCAAAGCCAGGAGCCAGGAACTCCTTCTGAGTCTCCCAAATGGTGCAGGGGCCCAAGGACTTGGGCCATCTTCCACTGCTTTCCCAGGCTATAAGCAGAGAGCTGGATCAGATGAAGAGCAGCCGGGACTGGAACCAGTGCCCATATGAGATGCTGTTGCTGCAGGCAGAGCTGTAGCCCACTATGCCACCATGCCAGCCCCTGTTAAACTTTAATAACAGCAATAGCAAGGTACATTTCAAGTAGGCTGCAGGTCACTCTGAATCTTCCTCATTTAGCAACAGTCTTTAGGGGATGATTATTGCTGCTATGTTTTCTTAGGTACCGACTGCTAAGATATTTCGGGGACTTACTCACTTGTGCCTTTGTCTGTAGTGATTCTCAACTATAGCCATACTGGGTTATTCTGTGCACACTGAAATTTCACATCTACTCTTAAAGATCCTCCATGACATGCAAAGTAGATCCCTGAAAGCAGTTAGTAAAGACTGTTCTGGAACTCCTGACAATCTAATTATTGCAGAAGAGAAAGTACTTTCTAAAGGGCGTGGCACTTTTATAGAAAGTCCTGGACCTCATCTTTGCACAGAGACAATAGAAGCGTTTTCTAGACATTGTTGGAAAGTGTGCAGATTGTGGGAAGTGTGCTGGTTAGGAGAGGTTGGTTTGCTAGTAGCAAGACAGAGCTAATGGACTCGGAAATCAAGTTGGAAGTTACGGGAAATGTAATCATGTGTTTCACTTTTTGCCTAAAGGCGTATGTGAGGATGATTTTCTACTTTCTCTTTGTATGGGAAAGTGGAGGCATGACATCATTGGCAACACTGCATTGGAGCTTCCAGCCATGAACATGGTTTGCATTGAGCCATATAAGGCTTTTCCACCTCAGCTGTTCAGTTCAGCAGGAAAAGATGCGCAACCAGGGTTAGAGGACAATTCTGTCATCCCACAGAGTGAACCCAGAATCCCACTGGAGGACTGGAGGACTGATTTTGGCTTCTGCTCCAATGAATCAAAGCCCATGCCAGTATCCTTCCTCTGAGAAGTTTGGTATTAAAATAGAATTTGCAACTGTTTTACAACTAAGTGATTAGAATGAACCTGTGGTTAAACAATGCCTCTGGAGGGTGTTTGACTGTAATTTTATGAGAAAATTGACCCTGGGAAAGTATTTGGTTCGGCTTTCCGACAGTATCTCTGCTTCTGGCCAACTAGTGCAGGGAACTCCGAAAACAGCATGACGAGGAAGGTCTCAAATCGCATCTCCATTTTCCATACGGTATCATTAAGGCCAGGGCCATCCATAGTCATTGAAACCTCCAAGAGAAGCAGGTTATGCCTGCTTTGTCCCTAAGTGGTGAGCATCAGCAGCAGCGAGAGCAGTGAATCTTCTTCCCTCCCCAGCAGGCTGACTGAGTTAGGTGTCGTTAGCTGCAAAATAGGAAGAGCTGGCAAAATCTCCCGTAGTTGATTCCTGGCAGACATGGGGTGTGTCCAGGGTATCTAAGCTGTAACTTCTGGTAGATATTTTTTTTTTTTGCTCTCTGGATCCAAAGTCTCAGGATCTAGCTTGAATTGGGTTTCAGTCCTTCTAAAAGTAAATTCCACCCTGATAAATGGAAATAGATTATTTTCTACACAATGTCTTTCTGTACAGTTGTAAATGGAGAGCGTTTTGAGGAGGCTTCATTTAATAATACCTTATCAGACAGCTTTCAGGAACCTGCAGTGTCTAATATGTCTGTTGCTATGGTAACAGCTGCTTGCTTATGCTCTGCATCTCATATCTATGTCTTCCATGGGCCCCCTTCTTTTTAATGAGGAGGGGGCTTGAAAAATATTCTCCACTGGGAACAATTGCAGTGCTGGCCTTCCACTGTGGAAGCCACACCCACAGCACTTCATTCTGCTTGGCGTATTGCTAATAGAGCTCCAACTGGTCCTTTGCACACATCACATGAAAGAAGCAAATCTCTGAAGCTTAAGGGAGCTAAGTGCCTCGCCACCCCTAGTGGGCAGCCTGCCCCTTGGGCCAGTTTCGCATCACTAAGTCCCACCTAGTCTGACCTATTCAGAGAAGCTTCAGGTTTCCAGCTGGTGGAGACGTGGGAGCTGCTGCTCCATGCCCCTGCTTTCCAAGTCTCTCAGGGAAGGTGGGGTAAGGGCATGGGACACAAGTTTCTGGCCCCTGAATGAGAAGAGGAAAGTCCATCTACAATGCATTTCACTACTCTTAAATTATTCTAACTGATCTCTGTCTTTCTCAGTGACAGGACACACCACTGGGATCCTGGCGCAATAGAATAGGGGAGTTTGCTTTGTTCCCTAATGACTTAACAAAACATGACCCCACAGAGATAAGGACTGACTCTCTTGAGCAGCTCTGACCACGGATCCTTTAGCCCTCTGGCAGTTCTTTAGTATTTTGTTTTCTGTACATGCAGAGATTTCCCTTCCATGTCCCTGGCCCTGCACTGCCTGCAGTTCTCTCAAGTCTCTTTTTGGGCAGCCATCACTTGTCCTCTGCGGTTTTTAGGTCGGTGTCTCTGACTTGCTGGTGCTCCGTGTTTGCTTATGGGTCTCTGGGACAGCCTGTCTGCACCCTCCCTCCCCTTGCTAGGGCTCCCAGGTGGCTACTGGCCCTGGGGCCGTCACACCCACCTGGGTACCAGCTCTCTCACTTTGTCTCCATCTCAGAGGAAGGTAATGAAAATAATCGGGCTTCATTAATTCCAAGCCCTGTGAGATGATAGCCATTTGGAGCCTGTTTGCCAATTAGATGGTCTAAATTAGAAGTGACCTTGGTATGCTGCCACTGCTTGCCTCTCAGAGTCTAATGAAGCTTTTCTCTCCAATTCATCTCCTCCTCAGCTCCTCTCTGAGGATGACCGTTCATGTGTTTCCTCTCTACTCCCCCCCACCCCCTTACTTCTTTTTCAATTGTTCTCATTCTCACCTTTTAAAATCTGGTTCTAGGCAACGTTTGTTTCTGGCTCATGTGAGTGTTAACGTGGCTGTTCAGAATTTTTTCAGAGTTTTATGTATTCAAAAAACCAGGCACACAAAAATAAACAACTGGATAAACAACCACACAGAAGCCACTTTAAAAAGGAAGGGAAGAGGTTGTTCAGTGGGTACAAAGTCAACAGCTAGGAGGAGGGAGTTCTGCTCGTGTTGACAGTGGGTGGTGGCTACAGTCAACACTAATATATTGTATACTTCAAAACAGAAGAGAGGATGTTCAGTGTTTCACCACAAACCATAAATACTGGAGGTGATTATGATGAAATAAGTTCTATCCATCAAGTGTATATGTATCAAAACTTTGTACTCTTAGGCCATAAATCTGTGAAATTACTATGTATCAACAAAGAAGTTAAAGAAATCGAGTCAAAGAAACAGGTCCTCTAGACCCTATGGTCTAGCATTCAGGTTGGCGCATTTAGAAGGCAGTGTGGGGTGAGCATTTGGGATAGCGGTTAAGACAATGCTGAAGATACCTGCTTCCCGTATCAGAGCTCCTGGATCTGTTGCCTGCTTCTTACTCCTGATTGCAGCTTCCTGCTGGCATGGACCCAGGGAAGCAGTGGTGATGGCTCACGTTGTATTCTTACCACTTACTTGGGAGACCTAGATTGAGTTCTGGGTTCCTGGCTTTGTTCTGGTTGAGCTCCAGCCATTGTGGGCATCTGAAGAGTAGATCAGTGGATAGGAGCCTGCTCATTCTCTTCCATCTCTTCAATAAATTGTTAAAAAATTTTAAAAAGGCAGTAAGGGGTGGGGGGTGGGGTGAGAGCTAGGTAGGGAGATTCTGAAGATCTGCTGACCTGCCAAGAAGTGCCTGGTTTGTCAGCTACAGTTGTACAGAAAGCAGCTAGTGGACCCCAGGAAGAAGAAAAATACCAGGACTCCCCTGGGAATAGTCACTTTGGGATGTCCCACCAGCTGGACTACGCATCCCTGAAAGCAGTTAGATTTTAACTTCATGTTTCTTGGACAGAACCAATATCTTGTTCACGGAGCAGAGACAGACTGGCTAGGTCTGTGCAAGGGAGGTCTGTGCCTGAGCCTTCCCCTCTTTCTTCTGTTGTCCAAGGTGAGGCTTCCTTGGGAGTCTGACTTGGTAGATGAATGCTTTGACATGAACAGTGGGACTTTGAGAAAGAAACCCCTATTCAAGTGAGCAATGTCAAGACTGTAAGGGTAAGGGTCTCAAAGAAACCAGGTTCAGCAGTGATTTCTACTTTCCAGCACAAATGTGTTGGTTACACAGATCAAGCTTGAATAAGCCTGAGAGTAGCCTTGAGACCAGAAGGTGAGTTTGTATGAGCCATGCCCTAAGAGCCAAGCAAAGTATAACTGTGGCTGTCCAGGGTGTTGTATTTGGCCATTCCAGATCTGTGACCTGGGTCAGCAGTGGGAAGAAATGCTGTACTTAGAACTCCAGCTTCTACCAAGAGAGAGTGAAGACTGGCAGCCTCTCCCAGGTGTCACAGTGGGGACCAGGCCCACATCTTGACTCTGTGCTCTATAAGCTCTGTGTTTGAGGCCACAGGGCCACTTAACTCCTGGAATGAAAGTCTTCCACCTTAATCAGCACCATGAAACTTCTATTTCTATTGTTATATGAGGGTACTTTAGTAAGTTCAGGGAAAATGCACATTACAAAAAGAACCTATGCATTTCTGCACCAACACAAGTACCTTTTAATTTCATTTCCCATTAACTTCTGAAGTATGTACCTTTGTCTAAGAGAACTGGTTAAAGAGGAAGACTTTCATCATTGGAGTACAGCTCCACATTTTTCTTGTTCCACATGAGACCTGTTTATCAGGAGCAGGTTAGACCCAGTTTGTCTCCATGCTTTCAGCACCCCCGCTCAGCTGCTGGTTTCTTCCTATGTACCCATCAACTCTGCATTCTCCGGGAGGAATGGAGCTCACTTGGCTCAGAAGGGGTAGGGAGGAAACAGGTGGTGTCAAGATTAGCGTGGAACTGCCCTTTGCCTGAGCCTGGCCAGTCTTGAGAGACTCAGATGCCAGGGAAGCAGTGGCTCTAATCATTTGAATTTTCCTAAGCAGAAAAACTTGTTTTACTTTTTGGTAAGACCCTGCATTGACATTTTCAGGTCACTCAGTGAGTATGGGGGGGGGGCATAAATCACTGTATTCAGTGTTTAGGGATATACACGTCATTAGAAGACCCAGTCTACATGGATGGTACAACCATCCAAAACAACTCAGCATTTCCAAAACAACTCAGTTACTGAGAAGGAAGAGCCTTGAGTGACTTTGTTTATACATCCATTTGACCACTATTTATTTACTAAACATTATACAGGGTCCCCGTGCTGCATGCTTGTGGGATAAACAGAGCAAAACAAGGTCTCTGTCCCCAAGAAGCTCACAGTCCAAAAATAATTCACCTTTTTAGAGATCATTAAGCCCCTTAGAAAATGTGCTCAAAGCTGAGATTCCTACAGCAAGTCATGTGCTCAAACCTCAAACTTTTTTGTTTAGCTTGTGAGTCCATGGCTTGGGGTATAAATGGAGTAGGAGAGTGGGCAGCTGGAGAGAAGAGGAAGGGGAGTAGGGGCGGGAGAGAGAAAAGGAAAGCTAAGAAGGTGCACACGTGTATTTCTCTTCCCCAGGTAAGGGAGCTAGGAATGGGCCTCTGCCTCTGAAGGTGGAGCACGCTTGGGAAGGCCCTGGTTATGCTTTAACCTCTTAAAACCTGCACACTGCAGTGCTCCTGGCGGGGGTGGAGGTGGCAGTGGGACCCTTACAGAACTGTGTTCAGCAGAGTAGTGACCGCCTGTCCCACTTTTAGCTGTCCATACGAGACTGTGGTTGGAATGATGTGAATTTTCCAGTGAGTTTGGTAGGCAGATCTGATTGGAAAACAAAGGCAGTGCCAAGGCAGGTGCCTCAAGGTCCCGATCCCGATCCCGATCCCCGATCCCTTTCCTCAGTGAGCTCTGTTAGCAGGATTACGTTTTGGCTCTGTGGGGGTGGAAAAGCAGGCACAATTTGAGTGAAAAGCTTTGGAAGCTGGTAGGAGCGGAAGGAGCAGGCCCAGGCTTGGAACATGAGTTTCTAAGAACTGACTCTGGGACCATCAGGCAGCCCACACAGCAAGGCAGCTTCCATTGTCAACTCCGGTGCACACGCATCACCCAGGTAGGCTTCATCAGGATTTCTGTGTCTGAGACTCCCTTTAGGGGTCCTCTCCTTTGCCTCCTGTGAAATTCTTGCCTGTTTAAATTTCATACACCAAACCAATTTTTTTTTTTTCAAGGAGAGGTTGAGTATACTGTAGATGAGAAGAGGCAGGTAGATAAAAGTACTTACTTAAACACATATGGGGCAAGACTTACAGGGTTGGAGGCCCAGATTAAGATGCAGAGGAGCATGTGAGGTTGATGATTATATTTCGGGGAGAGTTAATTGATGGAAGGTGAAGGCAGACAAAGAACCGCTGCTTACTGCCTTCTTGAATCCCAATCAGGAATTATGATTAAAGTCGCAGCGAGACAACAGAGGGCTGATGAATTGGTGTCTTTTTTTTTTTTCTTTTTTGCCGTCATTCACACTTGATTGACTTCAACCTTTCAAGTGCAAAAGTCTCTCTTTTCCATTATTATTCATAGCCATCTGAGTTTTTCTAATTAAAGTGTATGAAAACAATTACTGATCCGTCGTACTGAGTCTGTTAGAGGGGATGTCTGCCTTACTGTAATGCCTATAAAAAGCCCACAGTTTTCTATAATGATGTGCAGCTGAGGTGTTAGATAATTTTATTCTTTTTTACTCTGTAGGGCTTTTTTTTTTATTTCTCATGATTCATTTTCCATAATTCCTAAAGATCCCAGGAAAGGACTGCTCCTGCAGCTACAACCGAGAGGAGGTGGGGGGGAGTCTTTTTTCCTTTCCCTTTCTCCCCCTCGCACCCCCAACCTTGTGCTCCCCCTCGGCTGAGGACTATAAATTAATCGGTGACCTTTCACTTCTTGGATTCCCACTGGACCCCCCAACCACACTGGTCAGAAATGCTTTCTATTAAAAAGAAAATAGATGGAATGAGTTTGGCAATCTCCATTCCATTCCTAACGATTCATCAACAGCTAGCCTTAACCAGCTGCTGACGTGCCGCGTGTGAGGGTGCAGATGTCCCTGGGAGCAGGAATGCTGTGTCACACGTGTTCACCGGCCGTGCACCTGCTCTTTGCAAACACGGGGGCTCTGAGAACCTGTCTCTATAGTGCCTGTTGCTTACTTTGTGTACCTGTTGGCGTTGGTTGGGGTTGCTGAGATAATTCTAACATCCCTACACGTGATAGAGGAGTTACCTTTTTGGTGTTGAGGGGGGCAGTTTTCTGGTCTCCTCTAGGCATTGAGCCTATTGCTGATGACACCGGTGAACATGTCTGCAGTGACTAAGGACAAGGACAGGCTCTTCAAACCATTCAAAACTTCAGTCATTTATTAAAAATACTAATTTTGAACAAGTATCTAAGTGTTGTAATCTCTGCTATTTCAAACCCGTGTGTGCTGAGAAAATAATGCCTCCAGCTGGGGCTGGGTGCCATGTAGAGAGAATAGAGGTGACTGTACTTTTCTGTGCCTGTAACCTGTAGGTCAGTTCCCTTCTCAGGCAGTCATCAAATGGGAGACAGTTTCTAATTCATTTGGAAATATCATCATCACTAACCTGCCTACCCCATAGCAGGTCCGGGGGCTACTGCTGTATGTTTAAACAAAGAACCTTTTATTCTTACATTGGATACTGAGGGCTGCTTATCACATTAACACAGGGCAAATGACATCTTGTTTGGACAGGCTTCTGACCAGGTGGCAGGGAGGCCTAGAGATCTAGGTCTGAGGATCTGGCTTAAAAATTGTAGGTATCTGGGTCCAGGCCAGTTTCAAATGTGCTATATTAGAGAGCAATGCTCATGGTCAAGGTGGGGCAGCCGTGTTGTAGAATGCTGTGCAGGCTACCTGCAGAGGCTGGAACACTGGCCAGATGTCCCCTCTGATGTCGTCTGCCTCCAAAAGAAATTCAGGCTTGAGTGAGTGAGTCAGGAAAAACGCTTGTGTGCATTTGATGTCAGTTTGTAAAGGGTTACAAGATGTTGTTTCCTGGAAAATCCGCCAGTGTGTCTGGGTGTCCTTAGCCTTCCCTTTGTTCTCTTCGCTCCTTCTCACCCTTTTCTTCACTCTTACTCCCTCCTCTTCTTGCCTGAATACATTTTGAAAACAGTACTACAATGCTCCCTGCTTCAAGATTACAGTGTACTTTACTAGGTATGATTTAATTAGGGCCCTTATTATGTTTTCAGCAGCTTAAGGTGGGCCTTTCAACTTATCCACCTAATTGGTTGCACAAGAAGTTTCACAGCCCATGACAAAACATTGTCAGTGATCAAAGTCAAAATTCTGCATAAAGGAAAAATATTAATAATAAGATTATTCTTCAAGTGTGCACTGCTAATTATGTCCAGAATGTAACCGTAGAAACACTTTTGACTGATGTGAGCTTTGTCTAATAAACATGAATCTTCAGTGAGCTATGAAAAGTGACACCTTCAGCTTTATACTGGTGAAGGCTAATTTCGCTGTTTAAGTAACCGTTAGACCGTTCCTGTTTGCGCCCTTCCTCTCCCTGTGACCCTCCCTGTGTCCTCAGGTGACCACCCCCGAGATGGTGATGCCCAGCAGCATGTTCCTCCCGGCAGCCGTTCCAGATCGAGACGGGAGTTCCAACCTGGAAGAGGCAGGAAAGCAGCCTGGTCAGTGTCAGCATTCTTGACCCCTGGGAATGGAAACAGAATAAAACTGTGGGTGAAGACGTTCATGGGTGAGGGTTGTGGCAGTTCTTGACAGTACTCCCAAGCTCCGTGTAACTATTCAGGAGATGAGGGGCACTGTCATCATGGCATGCTTTCATGAAGTATAAAAAGCGAGAGAAAATGTTGGTGCGGACACATGGTCCCCAAAAGTGTACAGTTAGGAGTGAATAACCAGAGACTTGGTTGCTGGTCTGCAGACCCAGTATCCTAAGCCGTCAAACACTGCATCTCTGAGGATCTCACCGTTAGGGACTTGATTTTGGAGGGCGCTGGATTGTCCTTCCAGGAGCTGCCTCTGCACAGGGTCTTCTGGGATTGCCAGAGGGTGAGGTGTAGAGGTGCTTGGAAAACCCAGTGTTAAAGACACAAAGTACAAATTGCTGGGGCCACAGAGCAGTTGCCAGATAGGTCACTAGATCTCTGTGAGGCTACGTCTTCCACCCATTAAAAGCACCTAAGATTTAAGTTAGGAAGAGTTCAGCCTCACTACTGCCCAGCCGCTCCTCTTACGATTGCTCCATATTGGGCAGTGGACAGATATCCTGGCTGTAAGTCAGGGTATTTATAGGTGTGATGAGTTCATTGTAGAAAAAACCCTGATAATTGAATGATCTTTGCTTATTGAATATAGATGAGAATTGAAATTCCCATTATAACAACAAATCAACATTCCAGAATTTCTTACGTTACAGTGGACAGTTCTTGTAACTTCCCCACAACTGAAGACAGCATTAATTCACATATTCTGTGACTCACTAATTCACTGTTATAAATTGTTACTACATAAAAGTTCAAACAAAAAAAAAAGGGGGGATCTCGTGTAAAATCAGAAACCTTCAACTTGAGAAACTGAGGATTCTGAATCAAGCAATAAAAATAGATCTGTGATGCAACACAGGCCTATTACGAATTGGAACTTGGTATTTTTTCCCATCTCTTCCTGTACACCCTGTTGATACTGTGTACAGAGATACTTCAACAAGTTTGTGGAAAATAAGAGTTAAAAGATATGTTGATTTTGGTGCAAAGCAATTTTTGAAATCCATGTATATGAGAGGGCTTAAAAGACTATGAATAATACATATTATTAAAAAACTACATACGGATTTCAAACTATTTCTGCACCAAAGTAAACTCATCATTTAAGTCTATTTTCCATACACTTTAGGGACAAAAATGAAGGGAGGAGGCTCCAGACAGAGATTCCGTCATTCAGGTTGGGGTACGTTGCCCATCATCAGATTCTGCATTCACTGGGCCTGGGTGCCATCCCTGAAACAAAACGGCCTTTACCTGTGGGCTTGATGTTGTTTTTACAGAAACCTCAGAGGATCTGGGAAAGAACAACGTGCCATCTGCGAGCTCAGAGCACAGTGGAGATCTGAAACCCTCTCCTGCTGACCCCAGCTCTGTGAGAGAAGACTCAGGCTTCCTGTGCTGGAAGAAGGGATGCAACCAGGTTTTCAAAACTTCCGCCGCCCTTCAGACGCATTTCAATGAGGTGCACGCCAAGAGGCCTCAGCTGCCTGTGTCAGATCGTCATGTGTACAAGTATCGCTGTAATCAGTGCAGCCTGGCTTTCAAGACCATCGAAAAGTTGCAACTCCATTCTCAGTACCACGTGATCAGAGCCGCCACCATGTGTTGCCTTTGCCAGCGCAGTTTCCGAACTTTCCAGGCTCTGAAAAAGCACCTTGAGACGAGCCATCTGGAGTTGAGCGAGGCTGACATACAGCAGCTTTATGGTGGCCTTCTGGCTAATGGGGACCTCCTAGCAATGGGAGACCCCAGCCTGGCGGAGGACCACACCATCATTGTCGAGGAAGATAAAGAAGAAGAGAGTGACTTGGAAGAGAAACAGAGTCCGACAGGCAGTGACTCTGGGTCGGTCCAAGAAGACTCAGGCTCAGAGCCAAAGAGAGCACTACCTTTCAGAAAAGGCCCCAATTTCACCATGGAGAAGTTTCTAGACCCTTCTCGCCCTTACAAGTGTACTGTCTGCAAGGAATCTTTCACTCAAAAGAATATCCTGCTAGTGCACTACAATTCTGTCTCCCATCTACATAAGTTAAAGAGAGCTCTTCAAGAATCAGCAACAGGTCAGCCAGAACCCACTAGCAGCCCAGACAACAAACCTTTTAAGTGTAACACTTGTAATGTGGCCTATAGCCAGAGTTCCACTCTGGAGATCCACATGAGGTCTGTGCTGCATCAAACCAAGGCCCGGGCAGCCAAGCTGGAGGCTGCAAGTGGCGGCAGCAACGGGACTGGGAACAGCAGTGGTGTCTCCCTGAGCTCCTCCACACCCAGTCCCGTGAGCACCAGCAGCAGTAACACCTTTACCACCACCAATCCAATCAGCACTGGCATCACTCCGAGTTCCAATTTACTGAGCCAAGTGCCCCCTGAAAGTGTAGGGATGCCGCCCCTGGGGAATCCCAGCGGGGCCAGCCTCACTGCGCCTTCAGAGCCCAAGGAGGCCAATCGGAAGAAGCTGGCAGATATGATCGCATCCAGGCAGCAGCAGCAGCAGCAGCAGCAGCAAGCACAGACCCTGGCCCAGGCCCAGGCCCAAGTTCAAGCTCACCTGCAGCAGGAGCTGCAGCAGCAGGCTGCGCTCATCCAGTCTCAGCTGTTCAACCCCACCCTCCTTCCTCATTTCCCCATGACTACCGAGACTTTGCTGCAGCTGCAGCAGCAGCAGCACCTGCTCTTCCCTTTCTACATCCCCAGTGCTGAGTTCCAGCTCAACCCCGAGGTGAGCCTGCCAGTGACCAGCGGGGCGCTGACGTTGACAGGCACCAGTCCTGGCCTGCTGGAAGATCTGAAGGCTCAGGTTCAGGTCCCACAGCAGAGCCACCAGCCGATCCTGCAGCAGCAGCAGCAGCAGCAGCAGCAGCAAAGCCAACTCTCTCTGTCCCAGAGTCACTCTGCCCTCCTCCAGCCAAGCCAGCATCCCGAAAAGAAAAATAAATTGGTCATCAAAGAAAAGGAGAAAGAATGCCAGAAAGAGAGGGACGGTGCTGAGGGAGCAGAGGGCAATGGGGGAGCAAGGGAGTCGCTGCCAGATGCCTTGAAGCCCAAAGAGAAGAAAGAGTTGGCACCGGGGGCCAGTTCTGAGCCTTCCATGCTGCCTCCACGCATCGCCTCCGATGCCAGAGGGAACGCCACCAAGGCCTTGCTGGAGAACTTCGGCTTTGAGCTGGTCATTCAGTACAATGAGAACAAGCAGAAGGCGCAGAAGAAGAATGGGAAGACAGAGCAGGGAGAGAACTTGGAGAAGCTCGAGTGCGACTCTTGTGGCAAGCTGTTTTCCAACATCTTGATTCTAAAGAGTCATCAAGAGCATGTTCATCAAAATTACTTTCCCTTCAAACAGCTTGAGAGGTTTGCTAAACAGTACAGAGAGCACTATGATAAACTGTATCCCCTGAGGCCCCAGACCCCAGAGCCGCCACCCCCTCCACCGCCGCCCCCTCCGCCCCCTCTCCCCGCGGCGCCTCCTCAGCCAGCCACCACGCCAGCCATCCCCGTGTCGGCCCCGCCCATCACTTCGCCTACCATTGCCCCAGCCCAGCCTTCTGTGCCACTCACCCAGCTCTCCATGCCAATGGAGCTGCCCATCTTCTCGCCACTGATGATGCAGACGATGCCCCTGCAGACTCTGCCGGCGCAGCTGCCCCCTCAGCTCGGGCCTGTGGAGCCTCTGCCTGCAGACCTGGCACAGCTGTACCAGCATCAGCTCAATCCCACCCTGCTCCAACAGCAGAACAAGAGGCCCCGCACCAGGATCACAGATGACCAGCTCCGGGTTCTGCGGCAATATTTTGACATTAACAACTCTCCCAGCGAGGAGCAGATCAAAGAGATGGCGGATAAGTCCGGCTTGCCCCAGAAAGTGATCAAGCACTGGTTCAGGAACACTCTCTTCAAGGAGCGGCAGCGTAACAAGGACTCCCCGTACAACTTCAGCAACCCTCCCATCACCAGCCTGGAGGAGCTCAAGATAGACTCCCGGCCCCCTTCGCCGGAGCCTCAGAAGCAGGAGTACTGGGGAAGCAAGAGGTCCTCAAGAACAAGGTTTACTGACTACCAGCTGAGAGTCCTCCAGGATTTCTTTGATGCCAATGCTTACCCAAAGGACGATGAATTTGAGCAACTCTCGAATTTACTGAACCTTCCAACTCGAGTCATAGTGGTGTGGTTTCAGAATGCCCGACAGAAGGCCCGCAAAAATTACGAGAACCAAGGAGAGGGCAAAGACGGAGAGCGCCGTGAGCTTACGAACGATAGATACATTCGAACGAGCAACTTGAACTACCAGTGCAAAAAATGTAGCCTGGTGTTTCAGCGTATCTTTGATCTCATCAAGCACCAGAAGAAGCTGTGCTACAAGGACGAGGATGAGGAGGGGCAGGATGATAGCCAAAATGAAGATTCCATGGATGCCATGGAAATCCTGACGCCCACCAGCTCCTCCTGCAGCACCCCCATGCCCTCGCAGGCTTACAGCGCCCCGGCACCCTCCACCAATACGGCACCCTCTGCTTTCCTGCAGCTCTCAGCCGAGGCTGACGAACTGGCCTCCATCAATTCAAAAGCAGAGGCGAGCGATGAGAAACCAAAGCAGGCTGAACCACCCAGTGCGCAGCCAAACCAAACCCAAGAAAAGCAAGGACAACCAAAGGCAGAGCTGCCGCCGCAAGAGCAGCCTGAGCCGAAGACCAACCTGCCCCAGCAAAAGCTCCCGCAGTTGGCCTCCCCCCCTGCCTTACCCCAGCCTCCTCCACAAGCACCCCCTCCCCAGTGTCCCTTACCCCAGTCGAGTCCCAGCCCGTCCCAGCTCTCCCACCTGCCCCTCAAACCCCTCCACACGTCAACTCCTCAACAGCTGGCAAACCTACCTCCTCAGCTAATCCCCTACCAGTGTGACCAGTGCAAACTGGCCTTTCCATCCTTTGAGCACTGGCAGGAGCATCAGCAGCTTCACTTCCTGAGTGCACAGAACCAGTTCATTCACCCCCAGTTTCTGGACAGGTCGCTGGACATGCCGTTCATGCTGTTTGATCCCAGTAACCCCCTCCTGGCCAGCCAGCTGCTCTCTGGGGCCATACCTCAGATTCCAGCGAGCTCCGCCACTTCTCCTTCAACTCCCACCTCCACGATGAACACACTGAAGAGGAAGCTGGAGGAAAAGGCCAGTGCGAGCCCCGGTGAAAATGACAGTGGGACAGGAGGAGAGGAGCCTCAGAGAGACAAGCGCCTCAGGACAACGATCACACCCGAACAGCTGGAAATTCTCTACCAGAAGTACCTGCTGGACTCCAATCCAACTCGAAAGATGTTGGATCACATCGCGCATGAAGTGGGCTTGAAGAAACGTGTGGTCCAAGTCTGGTTTCAGAATACCCGGGCTCGAGAAAGGAAAGGACAGTTCCGGGCTGTGGGCCCAGCACAGGCCCACAGGAGATGCCCTTTTTGCAGAGCACTGTTCAAGGCCAAGACTGCCCTCGAGGCTCATATCCGGTCCCGTCACTGGCACGAGGCTAAGAGAGCTGGCTACAACCTAACTCTGTCTGCGATGCTCTTAGACTGTGATGGGGGACTCCAGATGAAAGGAGATATTTTTGATGGAACTAGCTTTCCCCACCTACCCCCAAACAGTAGTGACGGTCAGGGTGTCCCCCTCTCACCTGTGAGTAAAACCATGGAGTTGTCTCCCAGAACTCTCCTTAGCCCTTCCTCCATCAAGGTGGAGGGGATCGAAGACTTTGAAAGCCCCTCCATGTCCTCAGTGAATCTGAACTTTGACCAAACCAAGCTGGACAACGACGACTGTTCCTCTGTCAACACGGCAATCACAGACACCACGACAGGAGACGAGGGCAATGCCGACAACGACAGCGCAACGGGAATAGCAACTGAAGCCAAATCCTCCTCTGCGCCCAATGAAGGATTGACCAAAGCAGCCATGATGGCAATGTCTGAATACGAAGATCGGTTGTCGTCTGGTCTGGTCAGCCCAGCCCCAAGCTTTTATAGCAAGGAATATGACAATGAAGGTACAGTGGACTACAGTGAAACCTCAAGCCTTGCAGACCCCTGCTCCCCAAGTCCTGGAGCGAGCGGGTCTGCGGGCAAATCTGGTGACAGCGGGGATCGGCCTGGGCAGAAACGTTTTCGCACTCAGATGACCAACCTACAGCTTAAGGTCCTCAAGTCATGCTTTAATGACTACAGGACACCCACTATGCTCGAGTGTGAGGTCCTGGGCAATGACATTGGACTGCCAAAGAGAGTTGTTCAGGTCTGGTTCCAGAATGCCCGGGCGAAAGAAAAGAAGTCCAAGTTAAGCATGGCCAAGCATTTTGGTATAAACCAAACAAGTTACGAGGGACCCAAAACAGAGTGCACTTTGTGTGGCATCAAGTACAGCGCTCGGCTGTCTGTACGTGACCATATCTTTTCCCAACAGCATATCTCCAAAGTTAAAGACACCATCGGAAGTCAGTTGGACAAGGAGAAAGAATACTTTGACCCAGCCACTGTACGGCAGTTGATGGCTCAACAAGAGTTGGACCGGATTAAGAAGGCCAATGAGGTCCTTGGACTGGCAGCTCAGCAGCAAGGGATGTTTGACAATGCTCCCCTTCAAGCTCTTAACCTTCCCACGGCATACCCGGCGCTCCAGGGCATTCCTCCTGTGCTGCTCCCGGGCCTCAACAGCCCCTCCTTGCCAGGCTTTACTCCATCCAACACAGGTGAGTTCTGCTCAAGGTGATCCTCCTCAGTATGAGACTCAGCGTCGAGGTAGGGGCCTGGCACCCCAACTGAGCTGCTGTGCAGGTGGGAAGCTTCCCTTTCTAGTTCTTGATGAGCACCAAGACTTAAGTTTCCTTCTGTTGCATCTCCCCAGTGCCAGCATACGTGGCTCTTAGTTAGTTCAGGATGGGACCTCATGGTTCTAACGGTCACCTCCAAAATGACTCATGCCTTAATATTGAGTAGCAAAACCAGGGTGTATGCTATAAGCAGGAACCTGAAGGTCTTGGCATATTAATTGCTGGAAAATTTTCAAGAAAGAGATTTCTATCATAGACCTTCATTCAGTCCTTGTGGAAATGCCAATCCCAATTAGGTAGCTGTTGCAAATAGAAGATACCAAATGGATGCTTGTTCAAGTCCCAGCTGTTCCACTTCCTATCCAGTTCCTTGCTAATGTGCCTGGGAAAGCAGCGGAAGATGGCCCAAGTTGGGGTCCTGTCACCCACATGGAAGACGTGGACAGAGTTCTGGGCTGTTGGCTTTGGCCAGGCCCAGGCCCAGCCACAGTGACCATTTGGGGAGTAAACCAGCAGACAGATCTCTCTCTCTCTCTCTGTCTCCTCATCTTTCACTTTGCCAAGTAAGTCAACCTTTAAAAAAGACACCAGATTGTTCTAATTCTAGATCATACACTGTGCAAACTGGTCCAAGGCCTCAGCTTTCTTCAGAGAACTGCTGTGGCAGGAGTTACTCCTGGGGGTCTCTTAAAACAGTGGCCAGATCAGTCTCTAAGGGGACTGCCTTTCAACTCAGGTGCACTTGCCAGAAATTGTGTACTGGGTAGTGTGCTTCCTAGTTCTGCATGTCTCTGTAGGTCCCCCAGACAGAAATACTAAGGCTCCTTTTAGGGGTCCTCCGTCCCCATGTCCTTTTGCTCATCTTGCTTTCCTCCTCACACCCATTTAGAATCATGAGTATTTAATACTCTTATATTCTCACTTAATAGGGAGTTTGCTGTTCTTGTTTCTCTTACCCTGTCCTCACCCATCTAATTGGGATTGAACTGTCTTTCCTAGATTGAGCTTTCACATCCAGGGTCCTGTGAGGCTTACAACAGCCAGCACTGACCAGCACATGTGCACCAAAAGCACCTTTGGTGTCTCCTTGCCTTCAAAGACGTCCATGTGCTCAGCAGTGGAAGCACCTCTGCTGTTTGTCAGAGCAGCCCTAGTTTCTTGATGACTTAATGTCAAGTTTTATGATTTTGGCAATGTTTAAGAGAACATGAGGCTACTGCATCCTGGTCCTGTGTATTACCCAAAGAGAACAGGAAGAGAAAGCATGAAAACCTAGAAGTTGTTGCTTAAATGTCTTGGCAAGTAAAGGCACAGAGTGATGTGAAAGCCAGCTGGACGTAAGCCCAGAGAGAGGCTATGGGAAGTGGCCAGGGCACCGAGGTATCCTTGGAGCTCAGGACCTTGGCAGAGGGGCTTGGGAATGCCCACCATCAGTCATAATACTGTAGACCAAAGAGAATCAGGATGTCTGATCTATTCCCCTTGTTTTACAGATGAGAAAACTGAGGCCCAGAGAGGTCAAGACCATTCAGCAAGCTAGGGTAGGAGCCAGAGCTCCCGCCCAGGCCTCCGGGCTCCCAGTGCTATGTGCTCCTTCCACAACACCCAATATGAGCCAGTCAGTCAACAGGTATATGTTTAGTGCTGCTCAGGTTCTGACCACATAGAGTGGACTGAAGAAAGAAAGATATGCTTCTACTTACTCGAGGCAGACAGAGGTGCCCCAGTTACCATCTGACCTGGCTGTACTGCACCTCTCCAGAGCACTGCATCTGGGATGGGAGGGAAGTAAGTAGTGTTCATTAAGCACTGGTCAGGCCTAATGCTAAGGTCTGTCTCTGTGATTTGAACAGCCATCTGTTGTCCAAACCGAGGTTCTAAGAGGTTGCCTAGACAAGGTCACCCATCTCATGTCTGTCAGCCATAATCCACACAGGGTCTGTGGGGTCTACTATGTGGTTATTTAGCTACTGTACCTACTATGCTTGGTGCAGAGCCTGGTAAATAAAATCTCGGATGGAGGTACACACAGCCATCTAAAGCATTTTGGTCCTCATCTTTCTCCTAAAAGCCAGCCTGAAGCTATGGGGAAAAGAACCCTCTAGCCATTCCTTCCTTGCTCCACTGATCACTTGGAGCAGGCCCATTACCTACAGGTAGAGAAAGCGAGAGAGAGCCAGGTCCCAAGTTTCTAATTCGTGCTGCACACCCTGCCTTGCCTGTTTAACAGACTAGCTTTTCTTCAGTTTTAGAGTCGAGTCCCTCACGTCTCCTCTGATAACCTAATCCCAGTGGTCTCTCAGCTGCTGCGGGAGAGCAATCACTGATGCCGGGGGACACTACCCTTCTTGACCACCCAGTGTTAACGGGTGCTTGGCTGGCAGTGGCAGCTTGAAGCAACCTTGTTCCTCCTGTCTGCAGTGTAAGAGGGTTTGATGGACCAGTGAACACTGCACCACTGCAGTCGCACTAGGTCTGGGCCTGCCTCTCAAGGACAGTGTCGTGCTGTGAAACCCCTACCCCGTTTCATGGTAGCATGGTTCACGTGAAACGCTGCAGGGGGCTGGAAGATCTTTCTGAGTTGACATTTCAGTGTCCTCTGAAAGGAAGGGATGAGTGCTGATTCCTCGAATGTGGTGAACACAGAAGTGTGCTGAGGGATGTTGCTCGGGAGGTCTTCCCAGCTCCTCTCTCTTTGGTGGCATGTAGTCATTCAGCACACTTTGTCTGCTGTCCTTCCCTGCCACGAAGTTTGGCGTAACGTCAGAAGGCACCCACCAGGGGACAAGTGAGGCTGTGGGGTGGGTGAAGGCTCTGCCGGTAGTGCTGGATTGGGCCGACTATGATAGCATATGGGTCTGGTGACGCAGTCACGGATCTGCACACCCATAAGCAGCAGTGCCCAGAGGAGGTTATGCTGCCTTAAGGACTGATATGTCAGCACCTTGAGCTGTTCCACTTTGTACGCTGCTTTTCTCTCCCCTGCCAGATAATCTCTGGAGCCTCTGCAGCCGTCAGGGGCAGGAGGAGGCTGCTCATTTCTCCAGCCGACTTCAGGAGTCTGTTCCTCTACGGTTGCATCCTTCACCAGACTCGCTGAAGCGGATGTGCTGGGCCAAGGCACTGGAGCAGCTTCCCCTGAATGGGCTGCTTTTACGGCTCCCCAGGCCCTTCCTCCACACTCTCCCATTCAGCGACAGCAGCACAGAGGAGGACAATGTGTAGGGGCTGTTTCAGTTGTCTGTGGGGCCTTGGGGCCTTGCCAGGTTCCTTGCTTTAGCCCTGTCTCCGGTTGCCTCTGCTCTCCAGACGACTTCTGGTGGGGCCTCGTGGCTCTACTTTTTCTATGGCGCTTTGATGAAGGCCTTGGTTTCAAATGAGTCCCAGCTGTAAACAGCTAGTTTTACAGATGAATTGAGTTGGGCAGAGTGAATGGTAGCTGGCAGTGTGTGGCAGAGAAGACCTGAACTAGTGGATGTGGCAGGTTAGGCACGAAGTTGTTTAGCTGAAAGGGGAAGTGGAGGAGCTGACCCAAGGCTAGCCAACATTGAGCCTGCTGGTCTAGTTTTGTGCAAACTGTATGAGAGGGTCCTTCAGGCTGAAATCTTCACATTTAGGCTCGGTGTCAGTGACACAGGTGAAGCACCGTGGGCTTCAGTCTTACCTCCCGGACTGACGTGATTTCTCTGTCTCGTTCCTTTCAGCTTTAACGTCTCCTAAACCGAACCTGATGGTTCTGCCCAGCACAACAGTTCCTTCCCCTGGACTCCCCACATCTGGATTACCAAATAAACCGTCCTCAGCATCGCTGAGCTCCCCAACCCCAGCACAAGCCACCATGGCGATGGCCCCTCAGCAACACCCCCAGCAGCAGCAGCAGCCCCAAGTCCAGCAGCCTCCCCCGCCTCCAGCAGTGCAGCCACCACCCACGCTCCAGCCGCAGCCGCGCAAGGACAAAGACAGTGAGAAAGCAAAGGAGAAGGCACACAAAGGGAAAGGGGAGCCTCCGCCTGTCCCCAAGAAGGAGAAAGGAGAGGCCCCCGCCGCAGCGGCCACAGTTTCAGCCCCGCTGCCCACCATGGAGTACGCAGTGGACCCTGCTCAGCTGCAGGCCCTGCAGGCAGCCTTGACTTCAGACCCCACAGCGTTGCTCACAAGCCAGTTCCTTCCTTACTTTGTACCAGGCTTTTCTCCTTACTATGCCCCCCAGATCCCTGGCGCCCTGCAGAGCGGGTACCTGCAGCCTATGTACGGCATGGAAGGCCTGTTCCCCTACAGCCCTGCGCTGTCGCAGGCCCTGATGGGGCTGTCCCCCGGCTCCCTACTGCAGCAGTACCAGCAATACCAGCAGAGTCTGCAGGAGGCCATCCAGCAGCAGCAGAAAGTGCAGCAGCAGCAGCAGCAGCAGCCCAAAGCAAGCCAAACCCCAGTCCCCCAGGGGGCTGCTTCCCCAGACAAAGACCCTGCCAAAGAATCCCCCAAACCAGAAGAGCAGAAAAACGCCCCCCGTGAGGTGTCCCCCCTCCTGCCGAAACCCCCCGAAGAGCCAGAAGCAGAAAGCAAAAGTGCGGACTCCCTCTCTGACCCCTTCATTGTTCCAAAGGTGCAGTACAAGTTGGTCTGCCGCAAGTGCCAGGCGGGCTTCGGCGACGAGGAGGCGGCGAGGAGCCACCTGCAGTCCCTCTGCTTCTTCGGCCAGTCTGTGGCGAACCTGCAAGAGATGGTGCTCCACGTGCCCACAGGCGGCGGCGGCGGCGGCGGCGGCGGCGGGGGCGGCTCGTACCACTGCCTGGCGTGCGAGAGCGCGCTCTGTGGGGAGGAAGCTCTGAGTCAACATCTCGAGTCGGCCTTGCACAAACACAGAACAATCACGAGAGCAGCAAGAAACGCCAAAGAGCACCCTAGTTTATTACCTCACTCTGCCTGCTTCCCCGATCCTAGCACCGCATCTACCTCGCAGTCTGCCGCTCACTCAAACGACAGCCCCCCTCCCCCGTCGGCCGCCGCCCCCTCCTCGTCCTCCTCGTCCGCTTCCCCCCACGCCTCCAGGAAGTCTTGGCCGCAAGTGGTCTCCCGGGCTTCGGCCGCGAAGCCCCCTTCTTTTCCTCCTCTCTCCTCATCTTCAACGGTTACCTCAAGTTCATGCAGCACCTCAGGGGTTCAGCCCTCGATGCCAACAGACGACTATTCGGAGGAGTCTGACACGGATCTCAGCCAAAAGTCCGACGGACCGGCGAGCCCGGTGGAGGGTCCCAAAGACCCCAGCTGCCCCAAGGACAGTGGTCTGACCAGTGTAGGAACGGACACCTTCAGATTGTAAGCTTTGAAGATGAACAATACAAATGAATTTAAATAAAAAAATTAATAACAAACCAATTTCAAAAATAGACTAACTGCAATTCCAAAGCTTCTAACCAAAAAAAAAACACAAAAAACACAAAAAAAACAAAAATAAAAATAAAAAAAGGAAAAAAAAAGAAAAAGCGTGGGTTGTTTTCCCATATACCTATCTATGCCGGTGATTTTACATTCTTTTCTTTTAATATTTAAAAAAAAAAAAACCCTAACCCTGTTACATTGTGTCCTTTTGAAGGTACTATTGGTCTGGGAAAGGAAGTCCGCAGGGCCTCCCTAATGTCTTTGGAGCTTAAACCCCTTGTATATTCGCCCCCTTTCAATAAATGCCCACGTCGATAGCACAGAGGAGTCCGGCACGCACTGTATGGGAAAGCAGTCCACCTGGTTACAGTTTTAAACTTCTTGCTATCTTAGCATTCAGATACCAATGGCTTGCTAAAAGAAAAAAAGAAATGTAATGTCTTTTTATTCTCAGGTCAATCGCTCACACTTTGTTCTGTTTCCAGAATCATTGTTTTGTATTTTTTTTTCAGTTCCTTTTTTTTTTTTTTTTGGTTCCAGAAAAATTTTTCTTGTTAATTTAAAAATGGGCAGAAAGTATTTGAGAAAAACAATGTGAACTGCTTTAGCTTTCTGGGGATTTTAAAGGATAGCTTTTCTGCTGAAGCCAGTTTCAAGGGGAAAAGTTAAGCACTCCCACTTTCAGAAGAAATAACCCACACACACAAAGAGTGTTGAGGACTTGTAGCTTAAAAAAAGTAAGTTTTAAAAACTGACTTTCTGTATTTATGATAGATATGACCATTTTTGATGTTGAGTAGATTGTTGCATTGGAAATGAACTGAAGCAGTATGGTAGATTTAAAAGGAAAAAAAAAAAACCTTTTGTGTACATTTAGCTTTTTGTATGGTCCAGCTGACAGCTCCTCATTTGATGTTGTCTTGTTCATTCCTAGCAGATAGATTGCAATCCATTGATTCGCCTAAGCTTTTCTCCCTTAATTCCCCTCTCTTTCCTTTTCCCACCTCCCATCCTATAATCTCCCCTTTTGGTAGCTGCCTTCATTTCTTAGAGGGTAGCTGCAAAATTATTTTATAAAACTAAAAAAAGAATTTCAAAGGATTCTAGGGGTCAATAGGATCCTCACAAGATTATTTTTGGTTGGGGAGTTGAAACTTTTTAAAGGCATACTTCTAGTTACCTATGTCTGTTGGCCTTGTGTGTTTACTTTTATTTATCCTTCCTTTGGCCTTTCTCTGTGTCCCTTCTTTTCCTCTGTTTGGTAGACACTTCAAGTATTCTTTTCCTAAGAACGGCAAGCTAGAGCATTTGTTTCATTTTGTGTAATTGGGCCATGTACTTTTCTAAAAAAGTTTTTGGTTAGGGGTTTGGTTTTTGTTTTGTGTTTTTCTTTGCTCTCTCAGAAAAAGAAATTTCATGCTTTAAATAAAATCCAAAGACACACCCTTTCGCTGCTGATGCAGGAAAAAGGGAAAGGGTTCTTGTTACTTGAGAATTTGTTTCTGATTTAAACAAGACTTAGTTTGATAAAACAAAGAGTAAAACAGAAGATTCCCAGGTTGTTGTGTGCCTCCTCTGCAAGCAGAGAGGCAGCTATTAATGACAATTCCACATACCAAAAGACACATTTTTTACTTCCAAGTTTTGTCCTTGTGTTAGGCAGTCGGAGCGGCGAGTGATCCAGAGCACAGCCAACAACGAAGCAGATAGCAATGGGCAGAAAGCGAAAAGGAGCCGCACATGCGAGGCACTCGTGTTTATGTTGATATCCTGGAACACACACCACCACACCACAGACACCCTTTCTCATCTTTAAAAACAAACAAACAAAAAACAGTCTGAACTTTGAAAACTTCGTGCTGCTAAAACGTAGATTTTGGAAACAAATAGATGCTTTGCTGTTTCACTTTCATAGCCAAATGTCAACTGAAACAATTCCCCCTTGCCCCGGAAGTGTGAAACCCTTCTCCCCTCCATTCTCTTCCTTCCTTAGGTTTCAAAGGGAACTTTGAAGACTGTGAATACAGGTTCCATTGGTCACCTTTCCGGCTTCTTTCCCCAGTGCTGAAGCCACTCATCGACTTTGCAAAAAGACTGGAGCATTCCAAGATCTGAAAATGGATTTCTTTTTTTCTTTTTTCTTTTTTTAGCCGGGACTATTTTATTTTTATGAATTTGTTTTTAGTTTAATGAAATAGATCCTGAACTGTTGTACATATTTCTAACTAGGCTGATGCACAGTGCAAATTTTTTAATTTTTTTTAAGTAGAAATACTAAAGAATACCATCTAACTATTCATACCAGTATCGAGTTGTAGCATAAGGTGTCAAAAACAAGTACGCAAAACATTTACGGTTTTAACAAGCTATTTGCTTTTAACCAGAATTCTTGTATTTTCTCCCTGTGTTTGAGATGAACATTTTTAAATTTTAAAGTTGTACAGTTTTTTGTTTTCCATTATTTTATCTTGTTTGTAACTCTATGAAATATATATATATTTTTTGCCATTTAACTGTTGTATGTTACTCTGTGTCTGTATCATATAGAAAAAAAGTTGTTTTGTTTTTGGTTCTCTTTGTGATACCAGTTAACAGTTTAACACTAGCTTTACCTGTCATTCTGCTAGGTCTTCTCTGAAAACTTTGTTTTTAAAAACAATGATATTGCTTGGTAATAGTGCAATTTCTATCCCTCTCCTTTCCCCTCACCCCAGCGTTAAGTTTCTTCTTTGTCACTGTGCCGTCCCCTCCCAGTGGTTTCAGTGTTGTGTTGTTTTTGTTTGTTTTTGAGCTACTATGCCATCCTCCCTCTGTGAGGCAGAGTGACTGTCAGTGTTTTGTTATGCCATGCCTTGACCGTGGGTGTGTTTGGCAACAATGAGGTGGCTGGGTACATAGGCTAAGCTTGTGTCCACCCACTAGCGTTCCCCAGAGGGTGACTGTTTCAACGTGGAGTGGGTTGCACACTTTCCAATTGTCCTGTCTACCTGTAGGTTCATTCAAAAAAAAAAAAAAATGTAATTCTCAGCACTAACCCAGAAGTAGCAAAGCAGCCAGAGATGTTGAAAAATAAGAGGTCAAATATGAGCTAGTCAGATTGTGGGCTGACATCCACCTTGGCTTTGACTGGTATCATTCACAAAGCATGAGTTTACTACAAGGCTCAACGGTTTAGACTGATCTCACTCGGGGAATTGACTCCTGTCTGCTATACAGTAGGTAGTTGAACAGGATCTCTCAACTCACTTTTTAACTTAGTTCTTCACCTCCACTTTACTTCATTTTTTTGATTGTTGCTTTTTTCCCCCCAGTATTCCACAGTGTGGGTTGGTGCTGGACACGGTTCTGTCACAGCACCAAACTGATCCACCAAATCGGAGTTATTTCACCCATCCTTCCAAAAAGAAACTTAAGAAAAGTAAAACACGCACACACACGGAAGAGTTTAGTACATCAAGGAAGGGTTTTTTTTTTTTTTTTAATTAAAAGCTATTTAAATAGATGAATGTGGCCAAAGTTTTACACAATTGAAGATAAAGTAAAACAGACGGCATGTGTTTAAACCTGAGTTTATCAGGCATGGCAGGAAAGTTTCAGGAGAGAGAGGCAGTGACCCAAGCCAGTGCACTTGATGTTCATGGACATATATTTTTTTTAAATAAATTAAATTAAAACATTTAAAATAGAAGCATAAATTGAGTTGGCTGTTTGTTGGCGCTGAGATACTGCCCACTGTGAAACAAAGCTTTGACTAGTTTTTTTTGTTTGTTTGTTTACTTTCTTCAGGGGGGAGGGGGGCAAGTTTGGGTAGGAAAGAAAGCATAAATGAACGTGACCCTGAGGTGAAGAGGTATATGAACAGCCTTTGCAATGTACAAAAAAAAAAAAAAAACAAAAAAACAAAAAACAAAAAAACAAAACAAAAAAGAAAAACAAAAAAAATAGAGCAAGTGAAACCAAAAATGATGTTCTTGGTGTTTTTCTATAATGTAGTCTTGTTAGCTTTTTTGTTACTGTAACAATGCTGATCTTGAACTGTACCAAAATACATGGAGACTAACAGAACCACATGGAACTTTCAAACTGAAAAAAAAAATTTGTCACAAAAACTTTGTTGTCATAGTTAAGTTGATTGTAGATGGTAATTGAATATACTCCTTTGAAAATATTTCATCAAGTATGTTTCTTGCTCATTGTGATACATTAAAAAAATATGAGCAAAAGTTCTTGTCTCTGTTACCAGATTTTGTGTGTATGCATGTGCAGTGAATGACAGAGGAGGTTAGTGGTTGGAAATGTGTAAATTTAAACAGTATCTTACGGTAGTATAGGCAGTACTTGTTCTAAGATACACAAGGATGTACACAGGGTCTGTAGTGTTTCTAAATACCCTGGTCCTTTGAAGTTTGAGCCTGGACAGCACTTATTTCTTTCATTGGGAGCAGTAAGTCTGACATCTCACAGAATATCTGACCCCACGATGCCCTAATAGCCCCTAGGTTTTTGTTTCTGTTTTTTTAAAGATTTATTTATTTCAAAGGTAGCACAACAGATTTTCTATTTGCTACTCCATTCCCCAAATACCCCTCAACAGCCAGGACTGGGCAAGGTCAAAGCAAGAAATCAGAAACTCCATCTAAGTCTCCCATGGCAGGGTGGAGTGGGGAGGGCAGAAACACAACCACATGAGCCATCATCTGCTGCCTCCCTAGCACATAAGCCGGGAGCTGGATCAGAAGAGCAGAAAAGCCAGGACTCACACCATGCATCCAACATGGACCTCAGGCATCCCAGGTCGGGGCATAATCCCCTGCACCACAATGCCCACCGTGCAGATTTTCAATTCAGATGTTTATGGGAAAATTTTAGATACCTGGCAAAACCAATGCAAGGTTTTGCTGAAAGTCACTAGAGAGGTAAGTTCAACACTCTGAAAAGGGAATTGGATCTATATGACAGGAAGATATGAATGGTATGCTGAATTAAATGGATGATTGAACGCACTGACCTGTCCCAGCACAGGACTTTTCAGAACCCCTGTTAGAGCAGAATTTGACACAGGAATAGTCTGCACAACAGCAGTAGCATTCGTAAATTCCTGCATACAAGGAAGTACTCAGTCCTCTTATCAAAAATTGTCCCTTAACACAGAAAATGCCTGAAATTCATTAATAAGGAATACATCCAAGATCAGGCCCAAAGGCCTTCCGTTCATCTCTAATTTATAGCCACAGCTAATAAATAATTTATAAAACTCCAGCAGCTGGACTTGGATGGGACTGCAGGCTGGCGGTGTCCTTGCAAGGTCTGCATCATCTGCCCTTGGTCAACAGGGATATTTTTTCCCAAGAGTTAAACGACAAAATCCTTTGCTATGGGCTGAGACAGCCATTGTTAACCCAGCCTTTTTAGTTCCTGCAGCAGGCATCAAAGAAGAATCTCTGACCCTATTAACTCAAAATTTCAAAGAATTCTAGAAATGGCACAGGCATTACAAGTGCTCAGAGACGAAAGCTGGTTCCCTGGCCAATGCTTGAACCTCTGTGCCGAACAAGTAGTGCCACGGTCCCTCTTGGCACCCAGGTCTTGCCGAAGGCACTGTGGCTTGCTTCTGGTATTCCTGCAGAAGCTGATGGCTTCTATCTTATCATGCTTCATTGGTCCACAGCTGTGTCACTGACCTCATGCCACCTCATGAAAAGGTACAGTATGGTACAAATTGTTCACTCCCAAAGCCACATCTGCCTTTCTGAGCTACAATTATTTTAGGATCTGGCAAGATTGCATTGAGACTTTTTAAATGGAACTAGTTTTGTGGAGAGGTTTTGCTGCTTCAGCTTTTTGGAAGAAGGTGACTACCATTCAAACTCTTCCACAGTTAAATTTTTAACAAGAAAATAAGACAAAATTCTCAGTGATAGCTGAGCTGCTTGTATCAGAGAACTGCACCTAACTTACATCAGGAGGGGTTGGGTAAGAGCCCTGAGATCTTTCTGTTACTGGACAGGCATTTTACTCTTGCAATCTGGCTTCAGTATCATGCTCATGTGGGTATTAAGCTCTTTGGAATTAATAGGTTCTCACCTCTCTCTGGAAAAATGTGAAATGGCAACATCTTAAAATGGTTGATATGTGTTGGGTACCTGTTTCTAATTTTGCTTTAAAGAAATGTCTCTAGTCCCTGGCCCCCATTATAGACTAATGACCTCCCAAATCTCACTTTTAACAAGTTGAGACTTGGAGTTACAAGAGCGCAAGCAGTTTAAGAGTCAGCTTGAAGGATGAGAAGTTTGCACCTGATGCTCTGCCCTGCAGTCTTAGTTACAGCAGGACAGCTGTGCTTGCTCACCTCTGTGCATTATTACTGGAGGTAGACCAGCCAAGGTTCTGGTAAAACTTTCTAAGAAGTCAGTGCTCTCAGGATCATTAACATAGAGACAGTTGGCCATTATTCTCCATGATGAAGGTGGGTGTTTTCCTCCCCTCCATCCCTCTTTCCTTGCTCCTGCATTTTTTAAACTAGAGGCATATGTTCCTAAGATGTCTTCAATAGTTATGCTTGGTTCCTCTGAATCTGTCTCCTTGAGTTTTTAAGTTAAAGGCAACCAAATTAAATTTGGTTTTGATCCTTTATTAATTTACTACTGCTTAACTTCTTACCATATATGGAAGAGATGGACAAACAGGCTATTTAATCTACGTTTTTGAGTCCCTTATTAACATGGGAAAGAAAACTTGGGAGATCAACTTTTTTAGTCATGGGCCAAGATCACTTGACCTTGAATTGAGTGCTAGGAAGCAACTATGCTGGATAACAAATGAGAAGGGCATCAGTAGCTATTCCCTGTAAAGTTCAAAGCTGTTAAATACTCCCTCTTCCTTGTCTTCCTACCCTCAGTACACTACTCTTCCCTAAGTCCTATTATACATTGCTACTGTCTTTTGAACCCTCTGTAATGCCTATGGTAGGCAAAGTTGGTGATATCCATCCCCAGAATTCAAGACAGTGAAGAGAGGGGGAGAGGAACCAACCATGTGTTTATTAGCCTTTGTTCAATGCTCCTTACCATCACTGTATTATTTCATGAGAGATGCCAGAGAAGAGAAGTTCAGAGTGTGGGCTCCAGAGTCAGACTGATGGGCTTCAATTTCTGGCTCCACTATTGTGATCTTGATTGAGTTACTTATTACCATTATAAAGTGCTTCATAGGGATGTGACACATTGTCTGGTACATAGTGAGTGCTAAATGCTGGATCTTACTATTACTGTCAGTATTAACTTTTCTGCAGGCCCCTCATAACTACTGTTTTCTAACTCTCACTTTAGTTCTCAGAGGGTCTGAGAACTGCAGTTTCTAAGTCCCATCAAGCTTCTGCTGTGTTCATTTCTGATGCTGACCTGCTGCATGTACTTCAGAGGATGTAGAGATCCTTGAGGAGGTTTGGATTCTTGAGTTGTACAGGAGTACAGTAAGGCAGTTTGGATTTCAGGACTGCATCAATCAACCTGGAAGTGATTAATTTGGTCATGAGGAAGAATGGACTGTAGTTTGCTTTTATTTGCAAAAGTTGGCATTTCTGCTCATGACTTCTGTGAAGAGTGATTAGCTCAAATGTATGGAGCCACAGAACAGAGTGAATGGAGTAAGTGGTGACAATTTGCCCAATGCCTGATTCCAGGCAGGTAGATAAACAAATATAGAGCTATAGTATCTGAAATGCAATTGTGGGCCGGCGCCGTGGCTCACTAGGCTAATCCTCCACCTGCGGTGCCAGCACACCAGGTTCTAGTCCCGGTCGGGGCGCCGGATTCTGCCCCGGTTGCCCCTCTTCCAGGCCAGCTCTCTGCTGTGGCCCAGGAGTGCAGTGGAGGATGGCCCAAGTGCTTGGGCCCTGCACCCCATGGGAGACCAGGATAAGCACCTGGCTCCTGCCTTCGGAACAGCGCGGTGCGCCAGCCACAGCGCGCCGGCCGTGGTGGCCATTGGAGGGTGAGCTAACAGCAAAGGAAGACCTTTCTCTCTGTCTCTCTCTCTCTCATTGTCCACTCTGCCTGTCAAAAAAAACCAAAATGCAATTGTGAAACTAAATGAACTGTAGCAAAATGAAACTAAGAGGAACACACAGACAGGAATGAAGCAAGAGGATCTCTCAACCCCCAAACATAGGAAGAGGCTTTTTAAAATACTCTTATTCTAGTAAACTGAAAATCAAACATTTGGAAGAGGCAGGGGAAAGAATGCCAGCACAGAGACAAGGTTTTAGAAGCATGTTTCCATTAATAGTTTGTATATAAGAACTCTTCAATATATAGGCGTTAGGCGAAGACTATGGTCCTCTTTGTGAACCCTGTCTATTCTTAACCAGGAACTATGATGACCTTTGGAAACAAAAGCTGCTGGGGCAGGCATTTGGCACAACAGTTATGAGGCCACTTGGGATGCCCATCTCCCATATTGGAGTACTGGGTTTGAGGCCTGGCTCACTTCAGATTCTACATTCCTGCTAATAAGCACCCTGGGAAGCAGCCAGCAATGGCTCAAATGTTTGGGTCCCTGCCACCCATGTGGGAGATCCAGAATGAGTTCCTGGTTCCTGACTTCGGCCTGCCCCAGCCCTAGCTATTGCAGGCATTTGGAGCATTAAGATCTCTGTCTCTCTCTTGCTTTTAAATAAAATAAAAATTTTAGTACTTTAAAGATGGTGTTCTGCTGTTGCCTCATCTGCACTGAATCCAGCGACAAATCTATTCATCGTTTTAAAATGTATTTTTTTCTGTAGTTTTTAAGATTTTCTCCTAAACTGCTAGTTTTATCATATCACAATTTTATAATGACGTGCCTTGTTGTAGTTTTATTTATGTGTTTTGCACTTGTAGTTGTTGAGTTCTTGGATCTGTGGGATATTACTTTTTATCCAAACTGGCAATTTTAAAAATTATTTATTTATTTGAAAGAGTGGTGTGGTGGGGGAGGAAAGGAAGAGAGAGAGAGAGACCTCCAATCCTCTCATTCACTCCACAAATGCCTGCGATAGCTGAGGCTGAGCAAGGTCAAAGCCAGGAGATGGGAACCCCATCTAGTCTCGGTTATGGCTGGTGGGGACCCAAATACTTGGGCTATCATCCACTGCCTTTCCAGGCACATTAGCAGAAAGCTGATTGGAAGCCAAGTAGTTGGAACTCCAATCAACACTCCAATAGGAGATGCACATGTCACAAGCAATGGCTTAATCCACAGCACCACAATTCCTTCTGCACCCAATTCGCAATATTTTGGCCACCATTTTATCAAACATTTTTTATGCTCTTCATTTCCCCCACCTTTTTCCACCAGTAACTCCAATCATACAGGTGTTAGGCTATTTGATGTTAACTCAAAGCTTACTGTTGGCTGATTTGCTTATTTTTTACTCTTTTCTCTATGTATTGTTTTGAGCTTTAAGAAGTTATTTATGGGGCTGGCGCTGTGGCCTGTTAGGCAAAGCCTCCACTTGTGGTGCTGGCATCCCATATGGGTGCCGGTTCGTGTCCCAGCTGCTCCTCTTCTAATCCAGCTCTCTGCTATCACCTGGGAGGGCAGTGGAGAATGGCCCAAGTACTTGAGCCCCTGCACCCACATGGAAGACTTGGAATAAGCTCCTGGCTTCGGAATGGTCCAGCTCTGGCTGTTATGGCCATTGTGAGAGTGAACCAAGAGATGGAAGACCTTCCTCTCTGTCTTTCTCTCTGTCTGTAATTCTACTTCTCAAATAAATAAATAAAATCTTAAAATAAGTTATTTATCAGGGCCAGTGTTGTGGAGTAGCAGCTCTTGGATGCCAGTATCCCATATGACACAGGTTCATGTCCCCACTGCTCCTATTCTGATCCAGGTCCCTGCTAATGGTATGGGAAAAGCAGCAGAAGATGGCTCAAGTGTTTGGGCCACTGCTATCCAAATGGGAGACCTGGATGAAACTCCTGGCTCCTGGTTTTTGCCTGGCCCAGTACTGACCACTGTGGCCATCTGAGTGAATCAGTGGATGGAAGATTTTATCTCTCTCTCACACTCTTTTTCCCTAACTTGTTCAAATAAATAAGTCCTT